>NC_086452.1:97983302-98303302 GCF_028390025.1 Pseudophryne corroboree
CTTGGAATTACCCCCTATGTGCGGTAATATATTTTACTAACTTTGCTTCTACTCTTCGGCATTTGGGCTGCCATCCTTTGCAGCCTTAAAGGAAAATATTCATACTTACTGATTCTGCTTAATTCATTTGGGCTGAACGAACTTTGTGTGGCTATTTAACATACTAACTCCAACATATAGCCCTCAAACAGGGAGTATTGGAAGGCTGTTTGTTTAAAAGGAATGAATGCTTGCTCACAGGTGCTTACTAACCCATTGTGCTAACTATCTGGACTTTTAACTTATTGCTTTCCATCATTGCATTTCTGCTACAATTCTGGACATTTCTCTTCATTACATTGGGGGTCATTCCGAGTTGTTCGCTCGTTGCCGATTTTCGCAACGGAGCGATTAAGGCAAAAATGCGCATGCGCATGGTACGCAGTGCGCATGCGGTTAGTATTTTAGTACAAAACTTAGTAGATTTACTCACGTCCGAACGAAGAATTTTCATCGTTGAAGTGATCAGTGTGATTGACAGGAAGTGGGTGTTTCTGGGCGGAAACTGACCGTTTTCTGGGAGTGTGCGGAAAAACGCAGGCGTGCCAGGATAAAACGCGGGAGTGTCTGGAGAAACGGGGGAGTGGCTGGCCGAATGCAGAGCGTGTTTGTGACGTCAAACCAGGAACGAAACGGCCTGAACTGATCGCAATCTGTGAGTAGGTCTGGAGCTACTCAGAAACTGTTAAGAATTTTCTATTCGCAATTCTGCTAATCTTTCGTTTGCTATTCTGCTAAGCTAAGATACACTCCCAGAGGGCGGTGGCCTAGCGTGTGCAATGCTGCTAAAATCTGCTAGCGAGCGAACAACTCGGAATGACCCCCATTGTTAGGGCATTTCTGTGCATGTTTCGTTATTAGTGCAATATCAATGCAAGTATTAATATATGGTATATTATCAATTTGAGTGGAAGCCTCTTTAGGATAGATCCATTTTATAACCAGTTGATATATACATTTTTATGATAAAATTTGAACTATATTAATAATTATTTTATAAGGGTGATACTGGCCGGTATCTTTATGTTTGTATTTGTATTTTTGTGATTATTTTTATACATAAAAAATGTAAAACCAAAGTGGGAAGCGCTGTCTCATTCTGTTTGCATTTTCTCTTTGGGAGGCGTTGGGATCATCCCTCAGAGTTCAGCTGCATTCACTTTGGTGAGTGACAGCGCCAGGTGCAAATCCACATTTATGCTTCACTGAGAGGCTGCATGCAGAGAAGCGCTGCTCCTCCAAGGACCCTTAAAAGCACCTTGTTTGGTACCAAGGGAGTTTGTAGTGGGGTGGAGTGATATAATATATGCAATATTCTAGGTCCCTCATGTAAGGTTCCTAGTTACTGCCCGGTAAAGCGCTGCTTTAGCTGTAGAGGCGGGTGTGGTATGGAAGGTCGACAGTAACTAGGTCGACAATGTCTAGGTCGACCACTATTGGTTGACAGTAACTAGGTCGACAGGGTCTTTAGGTCGACATTTCTAGGTCGACAGGTCAAAAGGTCGACATGAGTTTTTTATGTTTTTTTTGTGTCGTTTTTTTCCGTAGTGACCGGGAACCCCAATTAGTGCACCGTGTCCCTTCGCATGGCTCGCTTCGCTCGCCATGCTTTGGGCAAGGTGCTTCGCTCCGTTACCGCTTTGCTCGGCACAGATTACCGTTCAAATCGTAGTCCACATGGATCGTTAAGTATGAAAAGGTTAAAAAAAAGAAAGAAAGAAATTGTGAAAAACTCATGTCGACCTTTTGACCGGTCGACCTAGACACCCTGTTGACCTAGTTACTGTCGACCTAGACATTGTCGACCTAGTTACTGTCAACTTAGAGACCGGATCCCGTAGAGGCAAGGTGTGCTGGTTTCTCCCTCTCTGTTTCAACTCTAACGGGCTTCCTGGGTTACTGTGTTTTCACCTTTTCCTGTGTGTGTGTATTCTGCTTTACAGTATGTCAGGCAAAAAAGTAATATATGTCAGTCCTACAGCACAAAGTTTCCCCCTCCCCCGGGTGGATCTCTGTTGTGAGCACAGTGCAGCCTCCCTTCACAAGGAAGCAGCACTCAGGAGCCAGAATGGCTGGACTCAATTAAAGGGATGATTAGACATATCATCTGAACTGGCTACTGCCAGGCAGGAGAGGCAAGATTTAAGAAATCTATGGATGATTTTATGTTACAAAATTCTGACCAGAGGCCAGCTTCTCAGTCTTCTCTGCTTATTTCACAAAAAACGCACACTGCCCCATGTTCTCCAGTCTGACTCAGATGACGATATGCCAGACCTGGAGGAGGGGGAGGTGGAAGCTGATAAAGGAGATGGTACCGTCTCAGGCAGTGGAAGCTCTTTTATACTTTATTCGCGAGGTACTGAATATACCTGATAAAGAGACGGAAATAGTAGAAGTGCCGTTTTTTAATGTAAAACTAAGTCTACTGCTACGTTTCCAGTCTCAAAATACTTAAACATGCTGTTTAAAGGAATCTTGGTTAATCCTGATAAGAAATTTCAGATACCTAAGCGATTACTGACATAATTTCCTTTTCCCCTGAGGATAGGAAGGTGTGGGAAAATCCTCCTACAGTGGATACTTCTGTGTCCAGGCTGTCATGTAAGCTTGTTCTGCCAGTATTGGGAGCTATCTCCTTAAAAGACCCTGCTGATCGTAAGATTGAAACTATGCTCAAATCCATTTACACAGCAGTGGGAGTTGCTCGAAGACCCACAATTGCTTGTGGTTGGATTACACGAGCCATTGTTAAATGGACGGGTATATAATTGAGGGTTTTGACACTATGCCTGCAGATGAGCTTATCATGCTTCTGCAGCATGTTCAGGATTCTGTTAATTTCATTAATGAGGCAATCAAGGAGATTGGCCTGATAAATGCACGCTCTACGGCTATGGCCATGTTGGCACGCAGGGTGTTATGGCTGTGGCAGTGGTCAGCGGATGCTAATTCCAAAAGGGGTGTTGAGAATCTTCCCTTTACGGGGGAAGCTCTATTTGGTGAGGAACTAAACAAGTGGATTTCACAAGCAAAGGCAGGTAAGTCCACCTATCTACCGTCGGCGGCTCCTCCAGCTAGACGTGCTTACACCGGCCCCTCTCTGCAGTCCTTTTGAGTGGCCAGGTTTAGGGGCAAGGCGAGAGGTGCCTCCAATGCCACTAGAGGAAACAGAGGTAAACCACGCAGACCAGCGGCCGCTGGTTCACTGGAGCAGAGCTCAGCCTCTGCCTCTTCCAAGCCCTCGGCCTGACGGTTGGCCCCAGCTTCAGGAAGACTTACAGGTGGGTGCACACCTAACATTTTTCAATCACATTTGGGCAAAAACCTGCCGGGACCCTTGGGTACGAGACCTAATCTCTCAGGACTACCGGTTGGAGTTTCAAGCACTCCCACCTCACAGATTCTTCAAGTCAAGCTTGCTAGCTTCACCTGTAACAAGGGCTACCTTGCAAGAAGACATTCAAAACCTGCAGCGCATGCAGGTCATTGTTCCAGTTCTGCCTCTACTCCAAAATATAGGCTTTTATTCCAGCCTGTTCGTGGTACCAAAACCGGACGGTTCGGATGATCTTGAACCTCAAATACCTGAACCCGTACTTACAGGTGTTCAAATTCAAGATGGAGTTTCTGAGAGCGGTGGTTGCTGGCCTGAAAGAAGGGGAGTTTCTGGTATCCCTAGATATCAAGGATGCGTAACTTCACATCCTTATATGGCCCCCTTATCAGGCTTACCTCAGGTTTGCACTAAAGGAAGATCACTTCCAGTTCTGGGCCCTACCCTTTCGTCTCTCCACGGCACCAAGGGTGTTCACAAAGGTGATGGCGGAGATGATGCTCCAGCTCCCCGTGATGGGAGTGAACATCGTTCCATACTTGGATGAACTCCTCATAAAGGCAGTGTCCAGACACGTTTGTTGGAAAGCATCAACCTGACTACGCGGCTGCTCAGGAATCACGGGTGGATTCTCAATCAACAGAAATCCCAACTAGAACCTTCGCAGAGGCTTCAGTTCCCGGGGATGATACTGGACACTGTGTCTCAGAACTGTTACGTCCTATGGACAAGGCACGGACAATTCAGTCCACGGTTCGCTCCATTCTGAAACCAACCAAGATCTTGGTGCATACGCTTCCTGGGAAAGATGGTAACCTTATACGAGGCAATTCAATATGGAAGATTCGATGCTCATCCGTTCCAGCTGGATCTACTGGACAAGTCAGGATCATACCTACACATGCACCAGAGGATACTCCTTTCACCAAAAGCAAGCATTTCCCTGTTGTGGTGGTTTCAGATCTCCCACCTAGTGGGGGGTCGACACTTCGGAGTTCTAGCTTCGATTCTGTTGACTAGGGATGCGAGCCTCCGTGGTTGGGGTGCAGTGACCCAGGGGCCCAGTTCCAAGGACGGTGGTCGCCGCAGGAGGCTTCCCTTCCAATAAACATTCTGGAACTCAGGGCAATTTACAATGCCCTTCTACAGACCTCTTCTCTTCTTCAACATGAGGCAATACAGGTCCAGTCAAACGACGCCACGGCAGTGGCGTACATAAACCGTCAGGGAGGAACAAAAAGCAGGGCCACAATGCGAGAGGTGTCCAAGATACTACTCTGGGCGGAACGCAATGCCAGGGCCATATTCATTCCGGGAGTGGACAACTGGGAAGCAGATTTTCTCAGCAGACACGATCTGCACACAAGGGAATGGGGCCTTCACCCGCAGGTGTTTCAGCTGTTGATTCAGCGGTGGGGCTGCCCGCAAATCAACATGATAGCTTCTCGGCTCAATAAGAAGCTGCTGCTTTATTATTCCAGGATGAGGGATCCTCTGGCCGCAGCGGTGGACGCTCTGACGACACCGTGGGTTTAGCGGTTGGTCTACCTGTTCCCTCTAATTCCTCTCATTCCCGAAGTTTTGAAAAGGCAAAAAAGGGAAAGCGTTTGGGCGATTCTGATTGCCCCGGATTGGCCTTGCAGGGCCTGGTATGTGGACCTCCTAGCCATGTCCCTCAAAGAGCCCTGGCCTCTGCCAGTTCAAGAAGATCTTCTTCTGCAAAGGCCGTTCGTCTATCCAGACTTACCGCGGCTACATTTAACGGCATGGAAGTTGAAAGGGAGATTTTAGCTAGGCAATGTCTTCCCGGAAAGGTTATCTCGAGTATGGTCCAAGCCAGGAAGATGGGTCACGTCAAAACATTACCATCGCATATGGAAGTAGTATGTCTCTTGGTGTGAGGTTCGACAGTATTCTACTATGGCTTTTCATCTTGGTCGCTTCTTACTCTTCCTACAGGAAGGTGTGGATATGGGCCTACACTTAGGCTCCATCAAGGTTCAGATCTCGGCCATGTCTTTCTTCTTCCAGATACAGTTGGCTGTTATCACGGAAGTCCAGACCTTCTTGAAAGGTGTCCTTCGTATTCAACCACCCTTTGTGCCTCCCACGGCATGGTGGGATCTCAATTTGGTCCTGACTTTACTTCTATCGGACTGGTTTGAACCTTTACACAGGGTGGACATGAAGTATTTGACATGTTGACTGTCATGTTGTTGGCCTTGGCAAGGCGTGTTTCAGAATTAGGGGCCTTGTCCTGTAAGAGCCCTTATCTGGTGTTCCACGAGGATAGAGCAATTTTTTACCTAAAGTGGTGTCGGCGTTTCACATCAATCAACCGATAGTGGTTCCAGTGGTGTCTGACACGTCTGTTACGCCAAAGTCCTTAGATGTGGTTCAGGTTTTGAAGGTTTATGCCAAGAGAATGGTTTGTCACAGGAAATCTGATTCGCTTTTTGTTCTTCATGACGCTATCAAGATTGGTTGTCCGGCTTCGAAGCAGTCAATTGCACTTCGGCAGCTTTGCCGCTGACGTTTGTTCAGGCCCACTCCACGCGGTCGTGGGTTTTTCCTGGGCGGCTGTCTGGGGTGTCTCGGCTTTACAGTTATGCCGAGCTGCTACTTGGTAAGGTTCGAACACGTTTGTAAAATTTTACAGGTTCGACACCTTGGCTACAGATGACGTTCAGTTTGGTCAATTGGTTTTGCAGGGGTCCCAGCACTCTCCCACCCGGTCTGGGAGCTTTGGGACTTCCCCATGATACTAAACGTCCCAGTATCCCCAAGGATGTTAGAGAATATAGGAATGTAATACCTACCGGTAATTCCTTTTCTCGTAGTCCTTAGGGGATACTGGGCGCCCGCCTCTGTGATTCGTTATTTTTTGGAAGTGTTGTTCTTGTTTGGGTCAGCTGTTGCTGTCCCTATTTTCAAGTTGTGGTTAGCGTTGCTATCTTCTTGTTGTCTGTGTGCTAGTTCGTTTCTCATCACTTTCTTGTCTATTTTCCTCCTCTCAAAGTATGCCCGTCTCCTCGGGCACAGTTTTCCTAGATTGGATCTGTGGGAGGGGCATAGAGGGGAGGAGCCAGCACATTCTGAAGAAAATTAAAGTGCCAGGCTCCAATGGACCCCATCTATACCTCATGATACTAGATATCCCAGTATCCCATACGGGCTGTGAGAAAAGGAATTACCGGTAGGTATTAAATTCCTATTTTCCCCATTGCCGTGGATGAAATAGAGCTACCCACCTCAAAGTTCCCTGTTGGCTATAGAGAAAAGAATGCAACAGTAAATTAATATATGATGTGTGAATGTACTAACGGCGTCAGATGTACACAGAATGGAACCGGAGCTCTTACTCATTGTGTCAGCTGTGGTCACAGAATACAACCAGAGCCAAGTCTGAGCTCTATCCAGAACTATGAAACTCTGCGGCATAAAGGAGCAATCGCTCTAGTAAGAATACATGAGTCTGGTAACAAAAAGGGCGCAAGTTTAATGGTGGGGGTTTGTGTTGTGCCAATTCCATTGTCACCATCCAGTCAGGCACATTATTGGTCTCTATAAGGCTCTGATTACATGAGACAATGTTATATACATGGGCTGGGCCAATAACTAACAGTCACTGGCAACGGGGGAATGTGCCGCAGGAACCAGCCAATGTTCTTATTCACCCGGGAATACATTTACATCGTTCTCCAAGTCCTACACAATGACCTCTTCTCTGCAGGTGACAATCTGTCCTCCAGACCGCTGCCTGGGCGTCCCATCACTGCGCGCGGTCCTTCAGTTTACTCAGCAGGACTTCATTTTTGCGGCATTCCTAGGAAGAAAAGCACTAGTTACGATAAAGATGGCGCAGAAAGCGGAGCCTAATACTCGGCAGGACATTTATCTCTCACCTCCTTAAACTCCTTCACCGTCTTGAAGTACAACCTCTGCTTCTCCAACATCTCCAGATATTCATCATTCAGCTGATCGCGTCTCATCTTATTTTCCTGTTTCTTCTTCTCCATCTGAGGACACAAAACTGGACATTACTCCGGGCTTAAAGTCCGGAACCACATGGAGGAGGAATATAGGTGTATGTGGCTCTCGGTCTGTGGATGTGCCGTGGCTCCTTTCTCTAAGCCGTGTATGTATGAGATTGCTCCATACACAGGCACGTGGCTCTGTCCATGTCTGATTTACAGTTCAGACTACGTCGCACACAAATATGCAAGTCTTTTGTTGCATCGTACTGCGATACAGACGCACATTAGTGTGACATTGGAGCAAATTAGGCTCTCAGAGCAGCTCACTCACGTCAGGAGTCTCGCACCTCATGGTGTATTCATATCTGTATAATAAATACTCCTACTAACATACAAGGCCATAAACACAACTACACCAACATACATCTCTGGTCTCACATTACCTCCCAGCTAAACCCCTCAGCTCTGTGCAAGATATGCACCTCTCATAAGCACTCAGCTGGTTAATTTGGCGCTATATAGGTCAATGTGAATAAGAACATTAAGAGATACCCTATTCCTGTTCTGTCTGATGCCGTCCACAATCTGTTCCATCTGCCGGAGGAACTGTTCCCGGGTGCTGGATGATGCCATCGCCCTACAGAGTAAACGCGGGAACATGCAGTCACACTCTTCGCATGATGGTACATTGTCTATGTGAGGATCCAGTATTTCGCATAAAATGTACTTATTATTCGAAGCAAATGACAAAGCAAAGGTTCGGGGACGCATCATTTGTCAGAAGACGAAGCCATGACTCATTAGAAGACGCTGATACTGGCACCTGGTTCCCAGCCCCCTCTCTGACGATCACCCGTGGCATTCTGATTCCCATCTACTTTCCTGCTCACCCCCTGGCCTGCTCACTCCTAGTCTATCGACACTGCCCCCCCCCTTCCCCCTACCGCATATTCCCCTCATCAGCCAGCCCCTATCAGAAGAGGTTGTAAGCACAGTGTAAGCAGGAGTACTCACTCCTAGTCTATGGACGCTGCCCCCCTATATTCCCCTCATCAGCCAGACAGCCCCTATCAGAAGAGGATAGGACACAGTGTAAGCAGGAGTACTCACTCCTAGTCTATGGACGCTGCCCCCCTATATTCCCCTCATCAGCCAGACAGCCCCTATCAGAAGAGGTTAGGACACAGTGTAAGCAGGAGTACTCACTCCTAGTCTATAGACGCTGCCCCCCTATATTCCCCTCATCAGCCACACAGCCCCTATCAGAAGAGGTTAGGACACAGTGTAAGCAGGAGTACTCACTCCTAGTCTATGGACGCTGCACCCCTATATTCCCCTCATCAGCCAGACAGCCCCTATCAGAAGAGGTTAGGACACAGTGTAAGCAGGAGTACTCACTCCTAGTCTATGGACGCTGCCCCCCTATATTCCCCTCATCAGCCAGACAGCACCTATCAGAAGAGGTTAGGACACAGTGTAAGCAGGAGTACTCACTCCTAGTCTATGGACGCTGCCCCCCTATATTCCCCTCATCAGCCAGACAGCCCCTATCAGAAGAGGATAGGACACAGTGTAAGCAGGAGTACTCACTCCTAGTCTATGGACGCTGCACCCCTATATTCCCCTCATCAGCCAGACAGCACCTATCAGAAGAGGATAGGACACAGTGTAAGCAGGAGTACTGACTCCTAGTCTATGGACGCTGCCCCCCTATATTCCCCTCATCAGCCAGACAGCCCCTATCAGAAGAGGATAGGACACAGTGTAAGCAGGAGTACTCACTCCTAGTCTATGGACGCTGCCCCCCCTATATTCCCCTCATCAGCCAGACAGCCCCTATCAGAAGAGGTTAGGACACAGTGTAAGCAGGAGTACTCACTCCTAGTCTATGGACGCTGCCCCCCTATATTCCCCTCATCAGCCAGACTGCCCCTATCAGAAGAGGCTAGGACACAGTGTAAGCAGGAGTACTCACTCCTAGTCTATGGACGCTGCCCCCCCTATATTCCCCTCATCAGCCAGACAGCCCCTATCAGAAGAGGATAGGACACAGTGTAAGCAGGAGTACTCACTCCTAGTCTATGGACGCTGCCCCCCCTATATTCCCCTCATCAGCCAGACAGCCCCTATCAGAAGAGGATAGGACACAGTGTAAGCAGGAGTACTGACTCCTAGTCTATGGACGCTGCCCCCCTATATTCCCCTCATCAGCCAGACAGCCCCTATCAGAAGAGGTTAGGACACAGTGTAAGCAGGAGTACTCACTCCTAGTCTATGGACGCTGCCCCCCTATATTCCCCTCATCAGCCAGACAGCACCTATCAGAAGAGGATAGGACACAGTGTAAGCAGGAGTACTCACTCCTAGTCTATGGACGCTGCCCCCCTATATTCCCCTCATCAGCCAGACAGCCCCTATCAGAAGAGGTTAGGACACAGTGTAAGCAGGAGTACTCACTCCTAGTCTATGGACGCTGCCCCCCTATATTCCCCTCATCAGCCAGACAGCCCCTATCAGAAGAGGTTAGGACACAGTGTAAGCAGGAGTACTCACTCCTAGTCTATGGACGCTGCCCCCCTATATTCCCCTCATCAGCCAGACAGCCCCTATCAGAAGAGGATAGGACACAGTGTAAGCAGGAGTACTCACTCCTAGTCTATGGACGCTGCCCCCCTATATTCCCCTCATCAGCCAGACAGCCCCTATCAGAAGAGGATAGGACACAGTGTAAGCAGGAGTACTCACTCCTAGTCTATGGACGCTGCCCCCCTATATTCCCCTCATCAGCCAGACAGCCCCTATCAGAAGAGGATAGGACACAGTGTAAGCAGGAGTACTCACTCCTAGTCTATGGACGCTGCCCCCCTATATTCCCCTCATCAGCCAGACAGCACCTATCAGAAGAGGTTAGGACACAGTGTAAGCAGGAGTACTCACTCCTAGTCTATGGACGCTGCCCCCCTATATTCCCCTCATCAGCCAGACAGCCCCTATCAGAAGAGGATAGGACACAGTGTAAGCAGGAGTACTCACTCCTAGTCTATGGACGCTGCCCCCCCTATATTCCCCTCATCAGCCAGACAGCACCTATCAGAAGAGGTTAGGACACAGTGTAAACAGGAGTACTCACTCCTAGTCTATGGACGCTGCCCCCCCTATATTCCCCTCATCAGCCAGACAGCCCCTATCAGAAGAGGATAGGACACAGTGTAAGCAGGAGTACTGACTCCTAGTCTATGGACGCTGCCCCCCTATATTCCCCTCATCAGCCAGACAGCACCTATCAGAAGAGGTTAGGACACAGTGTAAACAGGAGTACTCACTGCTAGTCTATGGACGCTGCCCCCCTATATTCCCCTCATCAGTCAGACAGCACCTATCAGAAGAGGATAGGACACAGTGTAAACAGGAGTACTCACTGCTAGTCTATGGACGCTGCCCCCCTATATTCCCCTCATCAGTCAGACAGCACCTATCAGAAGAGGATAGGACACAGTGTAAGCAGGAGTACTCACTCCTAGTCTATGGACGCTGCCCCCTATATTCCCCTCATCAGCCAGACAGCACCTATCAGAAGAGGTTAGGACACAGTGTAAGCAGGAGTACTCACTCCTAGTCTATGGACGCTGCCCCCCTATATTCCCCTCATCAGCCAGACAGCCCCTATCAGAAGAGGTTAGGACACAGTGTAAGCAGGAGTACTCACTCCTAGTCTATGGACGCTGCCCCCCTATATTCCCCTCATCAGCCAGACAGCCCCTATCAGAAGAGGATAGGACACAGTGTAAGCAGGAGTACTCACTCCTAGTCTATGGACGCTGCCCCCTATATTCCCCTCATCAGCCAGACAGCCCCTATCAGAAGAGGATAGGACACAGTGTAAGCAGAAGTACTCACTCCTAGTCTATGGACGCTGCCCCCCTATATTCCCCTCATCAGCCAGACAGCCCCTATCAGAAGAGGATAGGACACAGTGTAAGCAGGAGTACTCACTCCTAGTCTATGGACGCTGCCCCCCTATATTCCCCTCATCAGCCAGACAGCCCCTATCAGAAGAGGATAGGACACAGTGTAAGCAGGAGTACTCACTCCTAGTCTATGGACGCTGCCCCCCTATATTCCCCTCATCAGCCAGACAGCCCCTATCAGAAGAGGCTAGGACACAGTGTAAGCAGGAGTACTCACTCCTAGTCTATGGACGCTGCCCCCCTATATTCCCCTCATCAGCCAGACAGCCCCTATCAGAAGAGGATAGGACACAGTGTAAGCAGGAGTACTCACTCCTAGTCTATGGACGCTGCCCCCCTATATTCCCCTCATCAGCCAGACAGCACCTATCAGAAGAGGATAGGACACAGTGTAAGCAGGAGTACTCACTCCTAGTCTATGGACGCTGCCCCCTATATTCCCCTCATCAGCCAGACAGCCCCTATCAGAAGAGGATAGGACACAGTGTAAGCAGGAGTACTCACTCCTAGTCTATGGACGCTGCCCCCCTATATTCCCCTCATCAGCCAGACAGCCCCTATCAGAAGAGGTTAGGACACAGTGTAAGCAGGAGTACTCACTCCTAGTCTATGGACGCTGCCCCCCTATATTCCCCTCATCAGCCAGACAGCCCCTATCAGAAGAGGTTAGGACACAGTGTAAGCAGGAGTACTCACTCCTAGTCTATAGACGCTGCCCCCCTATATTCCCCTCATCAGCCAGACAGCCCCTATCAGAAGAGGATAGGACACAGTGTAAGCAGGAGTACTCACTCCTAGTCTATGGACGCTGCCCCCCTATATTCCCCTCATCAGCCAGACAGCCCCTATCAGAAGAGGTTAGGACACAGTGTAAGCAGGAGTACTCACTCCTAGTCTATGGACGCTGCCCCCCTATATTCCCCTCATCAGCCAGACAGCCCCTATCAGAAGAGGTTAGGACACAGTGTAAGCAGGAGTACTCACTCCTAGTCTATGGACGCTGCCCCCCTATATTCCCCTCATCAGCCAGACAGCCCCTATCAGAAGAGGATAGGACACAGTGTAAGCAGGAGTACTCACTCCTAGTCTATGGACGCTGCCCCCCTATATTCCCCTCATCAGCCAGACAGTCCCTATCAGAAGAGGATAGGACACAGTGTAAGCAGGAGTACTGACTCCTAGTCTATGGACGCTGCCCCCCTATATTCCCCTCATCAGCCAGACAGCCCCTATCAGAAGAGGATAGGACACAGTGTAAGCAGGAGTACTCACTCCTAGTCTATGGACGCTGCCCCCTATATTCCCCTCATCAGCCAGACAGCCCCTATCAGAAGAGGATAGGACACAGTGTAAGCAGGAGTACTGACTCCTAGTCTATGGACGCTGCCCCCCTATATTCCCCTCATCAGCCAGACAGCCCCTATCAGAAGAGGTTAGGACACAGTGTAAGCAGGAGTACTCACTCCTAGTCTATGGACGCTGCCCCCCCTATATTCCCCTCATCAGCCAGACAGCCCCTATCAGAAGAGGATAGGACACAGTGTAAGCAGGAGTACTGACTCCTAGTCTATGGACGCTGCCCCCCTATATTCCCCTCATCAGCCAGACAGCCCCTATCAGAAGAGGATAGGACACAGTGTAAGCAGGAGTACTCACTCCTAGTCTATGGACGCTGCCCCCCCTATATTCCCCTCATCAGCCAGACAGCCCCTATCAGAAGAGGATAGGACACAGTGTAAGCAGGAGTACTCACTCCTAGTCTATGGACGCTGCCCCCCCTATATTCCTCTCATCAGCCAGACAGCCCCTATCAGAAGAGGATAGGACACAGTGTAAGCAGGAGTACTCACTCCTAGTCTATGGACACTGCCCCCCTATATTCCCCTCATCAGCCAGACAGCCCCTATCAGAAGAGGATAGGACACAGTGTAAACAGGAGTACTCACTCCTAGTCTATGGATGCTGCCCCCCTATATTCCCCTCATCAGCCAGACAGCCCCTATCAGAAGAGGATAGGACACAGTGTAAACAGGAGTACTCACTCCTAGTCTATGGATGCTGCCCCCCTATATTCCCCTCATCAGCCAGACAGCCCCTATCAGAAGAGGATAGGACACAGTGTAAACAGGAGTACTCACTCCTAGTCTATGGACGCTGCCCCCCCTATATTCCCCTCATCAGCCAGACAGCACCTATCAGAAGAGGATAGGACACAGTGTAAGCAGGAGTACTCACTCCTAGTCTATGGACGCTGCCCCCCTATATTCCCCTCATCAGCCAGACAGCACCTATCAGAAGAGGTTAGGACACAGTGTAAGCAGGAGTACTGACTCCTAGTCTATGGACGCTGCCCCCCTATATTCCCCTCATCAGCCAGACAGCCCCTATCAGAAGAGGATAGGACACAGTGTAAGCAGGAGTACTCACTCCTAGTCTATGGACGCTGCCCCCCTATATTCCCCTCATCAGCCAGACAGCACCTATCAGAAGAGGATAGGACACAGTGTAAGCAGGAGTACTCACTCCTAGTCTATGGACGCTGCCCCCCCTATATTCCCCTCATCAGCCAGACAGCACCTATCAGAAGAGGATAGGACACAGTGTAAGCAGGAGTACTCACTCCTAGTCTATGGACGCTGCCCCCCTATATTCCCCTCATCAGCCAGACAGCACCTATCAGAAGAGGATAGGACACAGTGTAAGCAGGAGTACTCACTCCTAGTCTATGGACGCTGCCCCCCTATATTCCCCTCATCAGCCAGACAGCCCCTATCAGAAGAGGATAGGACACAGTGTAAGCAGGAGTACTCACTCCTAGTCTATGGATGCTGCCCCCCTATATTCCCCTCATCAGCCAGACAGCCCCTATCAGAAGAGGATAGGACACAGTGTAAGCAGGAGTACTCACTCCTAGTCTATGGACGCTGCCCCCCCTATATTCCCCTCATCAGCCAGACAGCACCTATCAGAAGAGGATAGGACACAGTGTAAGCAGGAGTACTCACTCCTAGTCTATGGACGCTGCCCCCCTATATTCCCCTCATCAGCCAGACAGCACCTATCAGAAGAGGATAGGACACAGTGTAAGCAGGAGTACTCACTCCTAGTCTATGGACGCTGCCCCCCTGTATTCCCCTCATCAGCCAGACAGCCCCTATCAGAAGAGGATAGGACACAGTGTAAACAGGAGTACTCACTCCTAGTCTATGGACGCTGCCCCCCTATATTCCCCTCATCAGCCAGACAGCACCTATCAGAAGAGGATAGGACACAGTGTAAGCAGGAGTACTGACTCCTAGTCTATGGACGCTGCCCCCTATATTCCCCTCATCAGCCAGACAGCACCTATCAGAAGAGGATAGGACACAGTGTAAGCAGGAGTACTCACTCCTAGTCTATGGACGCTGCCCCCCTATATTCTCCTCATCAGCCAGACAGCACCTATCAGAAGAGGATAGGACACAGTGTAAGCAGGAGTACTCACTCCTAGTCTATGGACGCTGCCCCCCTATATTCCCCTCATCAGCCAGACAGCACCTATCAGAAGAGGATAGGACACAGTGTAAGCAGGAGTACTCACTCCTAGTCTATGGACGCTGCCCCCCTATATTCCCCTCATCAGCCAGACAGCCCCTATCAGAAGAGGATAGGACACAGTGTAAGCAGGAGTACTCACTCCTAGTCTATGGACGCTGCCCCCCTATATTCCCCTCATCAGCCAGACAGCACCTATCAGAAGAGGATAGGACACAGTGTAAGCAGGAGTACTCACTCCTAGTCTATGGACGCTGCCCCCCCTATATTCCCCTCATCAGCCAGACAGCACCTATCAGAAGAGGATAGGACACAGTGTAAGCAGGAGTACTCACTCCTAGTCTATGGACGCTGCCCCCCTATATTCCCCTCATCAGCCAGACAGCACCTATCAGAAGAGGATAGGACACAGTGTAAGCAGGAGTACTCACTCCTAGTCTATGGACGCTGCCCCCCTATATTCCCCTCATCAGCCAGACAGCCCCTATCAGAAGAGGATAGGACACAGTGTAAGCAGGAGTACTCACTCCTAGTCTATGGACGCTGCCCCCCTATATTCCCCTCATCAGCCAGACAGCACCTATCAGAAGAGGATAGGACACAGTGTAAGCAGGAGTACTCACTCCTAGTCTATGGACGCTGCCCCCCTATATTCCCCTCATCAGCCAGACAGCACCTATCAGAAGAGGATAGGACACAGTGTAAGCAGGAGTACTCACTCCTAGTCTATGGACGCTGCCCCCCTATATTCCCCTCATCAGCCAGACAGCCCCTATCAGAAGAGGATAGGACACAGTGTAAGCAGGAGTACTCACTCCTAGTCTATGGATGCTGCCCCCCTATATTCCCCTCATCAGCCAGACAGCCCCTATCAGAAGAGGATAGGACACAGTGTAAGCAGGAGTACTCACTCCTAGTCTATGGACTCTGCCCCCCCTATATTCCCCTCATCAGCCAGACAGCACCTATCAGAAGAGGATAGGACACAGTGTAAGCAGGAGTACTCACTCCTAGTCTATGGACGCTGCCCCCCTATATTCCCCTCATCAGCCAGACAGCACCTATCAGAAGAGGATAGGACACAGTGTAAGCAGGAGTACTCACTCCTAGTCTATGGACGCTGCCCCCCCTATATTCCCCTCATCAGCCAGACAGCACCTATCAGAAGAGGATAGGACACAGTGTAAGCAGGAGTACTCACTCCTAGTCTATGGACGCTGCCCCCCTATATTCCCCTCATCAGCCAGACAGCACCTATCAGAAGAGGATAGGACACAGTGTAAGCAGGAGTACTCACTCCTAGTCTATGGACGCTGCCCCCCTGTATTCCCCTCATCAGCCAGACAGCCCCTATCAGAAGAGGATAGGACACAGTGTAAACAGGAGTACTCACTCCTAGTCTATGGACGCTGCCCCCCTATATTCCCCTCATCAGCCAGACAGCACCTATCAGAAGAGGATAGGACACAGTGTAAGCAGGAGTACTGACTCCTAGTCTATGGACGCTGCCCCCTATATTCCCCTCATCAGCCAGACAGCACCTATCAGAAGAGGATAGGACACAGTGTAAGCAGGAGTACTCACTCCTAGTCTATGGACGCTGCCCCCCTATATTCTCCTCATCAGCCAGACAGCACCTATCAGAAGAGGATAGGACACAGTGTAAGCAGGAGTACTCACTCCTAGTCTATGGACGCTGCCCCCCTATATTCCCCTCATCAGCCAGACAGCACCTATCAGAAGAGGATAGGACACAGTGTAAGCAGGAGTACTCACTCCTAGTCTATGGACGCTGCCCCCCTATATTCCCCTCATCAGCCAGACAGCCCCTATCAGAAGAGGATAGGACACAGTGTAAGCAGGAGTACTCACTCCTAGTCTATGGACGCTGCCCCCCTATATTCCCCTCATCAGCCAGACAGCACCTATCAGAAGAGGATAGGACACAGTGTAAGCAGGAGTACTCACTCCTAGTCTATGGACGCTGCCCCCCCTATATTCCCCTCATCAGCCAGACAGCACCTATCAGAAGAGGATAGGACACAGTGTAAGCAGGAGTACTCACTCCTAGTCTATGGACGCTGCCCCCCTATATTCCCCTCATCAGCCAGACAGCACCTATCAGAAGAGGATAGGACACAGTGTAAGCAGGAGTACTCACTCCTAGTCTATGGACGCTGCCCCCCTATATTCCCCTCATCAGCCAGACAGCCCCTATCAGAAGAGGATAGGACACAGTGTAAGCAGGAGTACTCACTCCTAGTCTATGGACGCTGCCCCCCTATATTCCCCTCATCAGCCAGACAGCACCTATCAGAAGAGGATAGGACACAGTGTAAGCAGGAGTACTCACTCCTAGTCTATGGACGCTGCCCCCCCTATATTCCCCTCATCAGCCAGACAGCACCTATCAGAAGAGGATAGGACACAGTGTAAGCAGGAGTACTCACTCCTAGTCTATGGACGCTGCCCCCCTATATTCCCCTCATCAGCCAGACAGCACCTATCAGAAGAGGATAGGACACAGTGTAAGCAGGAGTACTCACTCCTAGTCTATGGACGCTGCCCCCCTATATTCCCCTCATCAGCCAGACAGCCCCTATCAGAAGAGGATAGGACACAGTGTAAGCAGGAGTACTCACTCCTAGTCTATGGATGCTGCCCCCCTATATTCCCCTCATCAGCCAGACAGCCCCTATCAGAAGAGGATAGGACACAGTGTAAGCAGGAGTACTCACTCCTAGTCTATGGACGCTGCCCCCCCTATATTCCCCTCATCAGCCAGACAGCACCTATCAGAAGAGGATAGGACACAGTGTAAGCAGGAGTACTCACTCCTAGTCTATGGACGCTGCCCCCCTATATTCCCCTCATCAGCCAGACAGCACCTATCAGAAGAGGATAGGACACAGTGTAAGCAGGAGTACTCACTCCTAGTCTATGGACGCTGCCCCCCTGTATTCCCCTCATCAGCCAGACAGCCCCTATCAGAAGAGGATAGGACACAGTGTAAACAGGAGTACTCACTCCTAGTCTATGGACGCTGCCCCCCTATATTCCCCTCATCAGCCAGACAGCACCTATCAGAAGAGGATAGGACACAGTGTAAGCAGGAGTACTGACTCCTAGTCTATGGACGCTGCCCCCTATATTCCCCTCATC
This sequence comes from Pseudophryne corroboree, assembly GCF_028390025.1. Taxonomy (NCBI): domain Eukaryota; kingdom Metazoa; phylum Chordata; class Amphibia; order Anura; family Myobatrachidae; genus Pseudophryne; species Pseudophryne corroboree. Next base: position 98,001,320 of record NC_086452.1, read on the forward strand.
AGCCAGACAGCACCTATCAGAAGAGGATAGGACACAGTGTAAGCAGGAGTACTCACTCCTAGTCTATGGACGCTGCCCCCCTATATTCTCCTCATCAGCCAGACAGCACCTATCAGAAGAGGATAGGACACAGTGTAAGCAGGAGTACTCACTCCTAGTCTATGGACGCTGCCCCCCCTATATTCCCCTCATCAGCCAGACAGCACCTATCAGAAGAGGATAGGACACAGTGTAAGCAGGAGTACTCACTCCTAGTCTATGGACGCTGCCCCCCTATATTCCCCTCATCAGCCAGACAGCACCTATCAGAAGAGGATAGGACACAGTGTAAGCAGGAGTACTCACTCCTAGTCTATGGACGCTGCCCCCCTATATTCCCCTCATCAGCCAGACAGCCCCTATCAGAAGAGGATAGGACACAGTGTAAGCAGGAGTACTCACTCCTAGTCTATGGACGCTGCCCCCCTATATTCCCCTCATCAGCCAGACAGCACCTATCAGAAGAGGATAGGACACAGTGTAAGCAGGAGTACTCACTCCTAGTCTATGGACGCTGCCCCCCCTATATTCCCCTCATCAGCCAGACAGCACCTATCAGAAGAGGATAGGACACAGTGTAAGCAGGAGTACTCACTCCTAGTCTATGGACGCTGCCCCCCTATATTCCCCTCATCAGCCAGACAGCCCCTATCAGAAGAGGATAGGACACAGTGTAAGCAGGAGTACTCACTCCTAGTCTATGGATGCTGCCCCCCTATATTCCCCTCATCAGCCAGACAGCCCCTATCAGAAGAGGATAGGACACAGTGTAAGCAGGAGTACTCACTCCTAGTCTATGGACGCTGCCCCCCCTATATTCCCCTCATCAGCCAGACAGCACCTATCAGAAGAGGATAGGACACAGTGTAAGCAGGAGTACTCACTCCTAGTCTATGGACGCTGCCCCCCTATATTCCCCTCATCAGCCAGACAGCACCTATCAGAAGAGGATAGGACACAGTGTAAGCAGGAGTACTCACTCCTAGTCTATGGACGCTGCCCCCCTGTATTCCCCTCATCAGCCAGACAGCCCCTATCAGAAGAGGATAGGACACAGTGTAAACAGGAGTACTCACTCCTAGTCTATGGACGCTGCCCCCCTATATTCCCCTCATCAGCCAGACAGCACCTATCAGAAGAGGATAGGACACAGTGTAAACAGGAGTACTCACTCCTAGTCTATGGACGCTGCCCCCCTATATTCCCCTCATCAGCCAGACAGCACCTATCAGAAGAGGATAGGACACAGTGTAAGCAGGAGTACTCACTCCTAGTCTATGGACGCTGCCCCCCTGTATTCCCCTCATCAGCCAGACAGCCCCTATCAGAAGAGGATAGGACACAGTGTAAACAGGAGTACTCACTCCTAGTCTATGGACGCTGCCCCCCTATATTCCCCTCATCAGCCAGACAGCACCTATCAGAAGAGGATAGGACACAGTGTAAACAGGAGTACTCACTCCTAGTCTATGGACGCTGCCCCCCTATATTCCCCTCATCAGCCAGACAGCACCTATCAGAAGAGGATAGGACACAGTGTAAGCAGGAGTACTCACTCCTAGTCTATGGACGCTGCCCCCCTATATTCCCCTCATCAGCCAGACAGCACCTATCAGAAGAGGATAGGACACAGTGTAAACAGGAGTACTCACTCCTAGTCTATGGACGCTGCCCCCCTATATTCTCCTCATCAGCCAGACAGCACCTATCAGAAGAGGATAGGACACAGTGTAAGCAGGAGTACTCACTCCTAGTCTATGGACGCTGCCCCCCTATATTCCCCTCATCAGCCAGACAGCCCTTATCAGAAGAGGATAGGACACAGTGTAAGCAGGAGTACTCACTCCTAGTCTATGGACGCTGCCCCCCTATATTCCCCTCATCAGCCAGACAGCACCTATCAGAAGAGGATAGGACACAGTGTAAACAGGAGTACTCACTCCTAGTCTATGGACGCTGCCCCCCTATATTCTCCTCATCAGCCAGACAGCACCTATCAGAAGAGGATAGGACACAGTGTAAGCAGGAGTACTCACTCCTAGTCTATGGACGCTGCCCCCCTATATTCCCCTCATCAGCCAGACAGCCCCTATCAGAAGAGGTTAGGACACAGTGTAAGCAGGAGTACTCACTCCTAGTCTATGGACGCTGCCCCCCTATATTCCCCTCATCAGCCAGACAGCCCCTATCAGAAGAGGATAGGACACAGTGTAAGCAGGAGTACTCACTCCTAGTCTATGGACGCTGCCCCCCTATATTCCCCTCATCAGCCAGACAGCACCTATCAGAAGAGGATAGGACACAGTGTAAGCAGGAGTACTCACTCCTAGTCTATGGACGCTGCCCCCCTATATTCCCCTCATCAGCCAGACAGCCCCTATCAGAAGAGGATAGGACACAGTGTAAGCAGGAGTACTCACTCCTAGTCTATGGACGCTGCCCCCCTATATTCCCCTCATCAGCCAGACAGCCCCTATCAGAAGAGGTTAGGACACAGTGTAAGCAGGAGTACTCACTCCTAGTCTATGGACGCTGCCCCCCTATATTCCCCTCATCAGCCAGACAGCCCCTATCAGAAGAGGATAGGACACAGTGTAAGCAGGAGTACTCACTCCTAGTCTATGGACGCTGCCCCCCTATATTCCCCTCATCAGCCAGACAGCCCCTATCAGAAGAGGTTAGGACACAGTGTAAGCAGGAGTACTCACTCCTAGTCTATGGACGCTGCCCCCCTATATTCCCCTCATCAGCCAGACAGCCCCTATCAGAAGAGGTTAGGACACAGTGTAAGCAGGAGTACTCACTCCTAGTCTATGGACGCTGCCCCCCTATATTCCCCTCATCAGCCAGACAGCCCCTATCAGAAGAGGATAGGACACAGTGTAAGCAGGAGTACTCACTGCTGGAAGTTGTCATGAACGGAATTCAGCAGATTCACCTGAAAGACATAAGAACAAGAACTGAGCAACCAAACGCCTCCTGTAAGAAGCTGTTATCTCTGCCGCACTGACAGCCCAGGGGGCATCCCGACCGTTGCTGTGCCCACCCTCCGTTCTGTACTCTGCTCAGTGCAGACTAAGTCTCCCCAGGGGTCAGGTGTTCCCATACCCCTATACACATGCAATATACCCTCTTCTCTCTATATGGCCACTCATACACAAGTGTAATGTATGTAGCCTCTTCCCCCTATACGGCACCTTACACACGTCATATATGTACCCTCGTCCCTCTATATTGCTCCCTTACAGGCGTGTAATATATGCACCCTCTGGTCCCCATATGGCCACTTATACAAGTATTTAATATATGTACAGACTTCTCCTTATGTGGCCACTTATACTCATGTGTAATTCCATGTACCCTCTCTATATGATAATAATAATAATAATAATTTTATTTATATAGTGCTCTTTCTCCAATTAGACTCAAGGCGCTTAACAGATACATAGCATAATATAGTACAGGAAATAATGAAGTACAGAACAGATTTTCATAAAAATAAGAATTTACTCACCGGTAATTCTATTTCTCGTAGTCCGTAGTGGATGCTGGGAACTCCGTAAGGACCATGGGGAATAGCGGGCTCCGAAGGAGGCTGGGCACTCTAGAAAGATCTTAGACTACCTGCTGTGCACTGGCTCCTCCCACTATGACCCTCCTCCAAGCCTCAGTTAGGTACTGTGCCCGGACGAGCGTACACAATAAGGAAGGATTTTGAATCCCGGGTAAGACTCATACCAGCCACACCAATCACACCGTACAACTCGTGATATGAAACACAGTTAACAGTATGAAACAATAGAGCCTCTCAACAGATGGCTCAACAATAACCCGATTTAGTTAACAATAACTATGTACAAGTATTGCAGATAAACCGCACTTGGGATGGGCGCCCAGCATCCACTACGGACTACGAGAAATAGAATTACCGGTGAGTAAATTCTTATTTTCTCTAACGTCCTAGTGGATGCTGGGAACTCCGTAAGGACCATGGGGATTATACCAAAGCTCCCAAACGGGCGGGAGAGTGCGGATGACTCTGCAGCACCGAATGAGAGAACTCCAGGTCCTCATCAGCCAGGGTATCAAATTTGTAGAATTTTGCAAACGTGTTTGCCCCTGACCAAGTAGCTGCTCGGCAAAGTTGTAAAGCCGAGACCTCTCGGGCAGCCGCCCAAGATGAGCCCACCTTCCTTGTGGAATGGGCATTGACAGATTTTGGCTGTGGCAGGCCTGCCACAGTATGTGCAAGCTGAATTGTACTACAAATCCAACGAGCAATAGTCTGCTTAGAAGCAGGAGCACCCAGCTTGTTAGGTGCATATAGGATAAACAGCGAGTCAGATTTTCTGACTCTAGCCGTTCTGGAAACATATATTTTCAGTGCCCTGACAACGTCTAGCAACTTGGAGTCCTCCAAGTCCCTAGTAGCCTAGGCACCACAATAGGCTGGTTCAGGTGAAACGCTGACACCACCTTTGGGAGAAACTGGGGACGAGTCCTCAATTCTGCCCTATCCATATGGAAAATCAAATAAGGGCTTTTACAAGACAAAGCCGCCAACTTTGATACTCGCCTGGCAGAAGCCAAGGCCAATAACATAACCACCTTCCACGTGAGATATTTCAGATCCACGGTTTTTAGTGGTTCAAACCAATGTGATTTTAAGAAACTCAACACCACGTTGAGATCCCAAGGTGCCACAGGAGGCACAAACGGGGGCTGACTCTGCAGCACTCCTTTTATAAATGTCTGAACTTCAGGTACTGAAGCTAGTTCTTTTTGAAAGAAAATCGACAGAGCCGAGATCTGTACCTTAATGGAACCCAATTTAAGGCCCATAGTCACTCCTGCTTGCAGGAAATGCAGAAATCGACCTAGTTGAAATTCCTCTGTTGGGGCCCTTTCGGCCTCACACCATGCAACATATTTTCGCCATATGCGGTGATAATGAGTTGCTGTAACCTCTTTCCTGGCTTTAGTAAGCGTAGGAATGACTTCCTCCGGAATGCCCTTTTCCTTCAGGATCCGGCGTTCAACCGCCATGCCGACAAACGCAGCCGCGGTAAGTCTTGGAACAGACAGGGCCCCTGCTGCCGCAGGTCCTGTCTGAGTGGCAGAGGCCATGGGTCCTCTGATATAAATTCTTGAAGTTCTGAGTACCAAGCTCTTCTTGGCCATCCACGAGTATCGTTCTTACTCCTCGCCTTCTTATTATTCTCAGTACCTTTGGTATGAGAGGCAGAGGGGAGAACACATAAACCGACTGGTACACCCACGGTGTTACCAGAGCGTCCATAGCTATCGCCTGAGGGTCCCTTGACCCGGTGCAATATCTTTTATAGCTTTTTGTTGAGGCGGGACGCCATCATGTCCACCTGTGGCCTTTCCCAATGGTGTACAATCCTATTGGAAGACTTCTGGAGGAAGTCCCCATTCTCCCGGGTGGAGGTCGTGTCTGTTGAGAAGATCTGCTTCCCAGTTGTCCACTCCGGGAATGAACACTGCTGACAGTTCTAACACATGATTTTCCGCCTATCGGAGAATCCTTGTGGCTTCTGCCATCGCCATCCTGCTTCTTGTGCCGCCCTGTTGGTTTACATGGGCGACTGCCGTGATGTTGTCTGATTGGATCAGTACCGGCTGGTTTTGAAGCAGAGGCCTTGCCGGCCTCAGGGCATTGTAAATGGCCCTCAGGTCCAGAATATTTATGTGTAGGGAAATAACCTGACTTGACCAAAGTCCCTGGAAATTTCTTCCCTGTGTGACTGCCTCCCAGCCTCAAAGGCTGGAATCCATGGTCACTAGGACCTAGTCCTGTATGCCGAACCTGCGGCCCTCTTGAAGATGGGCACTCTGCAGCCACCACAGTAGAGATACCCTGGTCCTTGGAGACAGGGTTATCAGCCTATGCATCGGAAGATGCGATCCGGACTACTTGTCCAACAGGTCCCTCTGAAAAGTTCTTGTATGGAACCTGCCTAATGGGATTGCTTCGTAGGAAGCTACCATTTTTCCCAGGACTCGCGTGCAATGATGCACCGCTACCTATTTTGGCTTCAGGAGGTCTCTGACTAGAGATGACAACTCCTTGGCTTTCTCCTCCGGGAGAAACACTATTTCTGGTTTATGTCCAGAACCATCCCCAGGAACAGTAGACGTGTCGTAGGAACCAGCTGTGACTTTGGACTGTTTAGAATCCAACCATGCTGTTGTAGCACTTTCCAAAATAGTGCTACCCCGACTACCAACTGCTCCTTGGACTTCGCCCTTATAACGAGATTGTCCAAGTACGGGATAATTACAACTCCCTTTTTTTGAAGGAGTATCAACATTTCGGCCATTACCTTGATAAAACACCCTCGGTGCCATGTACAGTCCAAACGGCAGTGTCTGGACTTGGTAATGGTAATCCTGTACCACAAATCTGAGGTACTCCTGGCGAGGATGGTAAATGGGGACATGCAGGTAAGCATCCTTGATGTCCCAGGATACCATGTAATCCCCCTCGTCCAGGCTTGGAATAACCGCCCTGAGCGATTCCATCTTGAACTTGAATTTTTGTGTTCAAGGATTTTAAATATAAAATGGGTCACACCGAACCATGCGGTTTCGGTACCCCAACCCGTGTGGAATAGTAACCCCGTCCTTGTTGAAGTAGGGGCACCTTGAGTATTACCTGCTGGGAATACCGCTTATTAATTGCCTCTAGCACAGCCTCCCTGCCTGAGGGAGTTGTCAGCAAGGCATATTTTAGGAAACGGCTGGGGGGAGACATCTCGAATTCCAGCTTGTACCCCTGAAATACTACTTGAAAGAAACAGGGATCCACCTGTGAGCGAGCCCACTAATTGCTGAAATTTTTGAGACGGCCCCCCACCGTACCTGGCTACACCTGTGGAGCACCCGCGTCATGGTGTGGCCTCACAGGAGGCGGGGGAAGAATCTTGATTCTGGGAACAGGCTGACTGGTGCAGCTTTTTTCCCTCTACCCTTGTCTCTGTACAGAAAGGAAGCGCCATTTGACCCGCTTGCTTTTCTGAAGCCGAAAGGACTGTACCTTTGTCTGTGAGGAAACCTGAGGTAAAATTATTTCTTCCCAGCAGTTGCTGTGGATACGAGGTCCCAGAGACCATCCCCAAATAATTCCTCACCCTTATAAGGCTCTCTATGCGCTTTTTAAGTCAGCATCACCTGTCCAGTGACAGGTCTCTAATACCCTCCTGACAGAATGGACATTACATTTATTTTGGATGCCAGCCGGCAAAATATCCCTCTGTGCATCCCCCATATATAAGACGACGTCTTTAATATGTTTTTATGTTTGCCAACTAGTATCCCTGTTTGACAGGGTCACCGACCACGCTGCAGCAGCACTATCTGCAGGTCTCAGTCTAGTACCTGAGTGTGTAAATACAGACTTCAGGATAGCCTCCTGTTTTTTATCAACAGGTACCTATTAAAGTGGCCGTATCCTAAGACGGCAGTGCCACCTTTTTTGACAAACGTGTGAGCGCCTTATCCACCCTAGGGGATATCTCCCAGCGTAACTTATCCACCTGGCGGGAAAGGGTACGCCATCAGTAACTTTTTATAAATTACCAGTTTCTTAACGGGGGAACCCACGCTTTCACACACTTCATTTATTCATCTGATGGGGGAACAAAACACTGCCTGTTTTTTCTCCCCAAACCTAAAACCCATTTTTAGAGGTGCTTGGGTTAAAGTCAGAAATGTATAACACATTTTTTATTGCCGGGATCACGTCACGGATGTTCCTAGTGGATTGTGTATATGTCTCCACCTTGTCGACACTGGAGTCAGACTCCGTGTCGACATCTGTGTCTGCCATCTGAGAGAGCGGGCGTTTTTGAGCCCCTGATGGCCTTTGAGACGCCTGGGCAGGCGCGGGCTGCGAAGCCGGCTGTCCCACAGCTGTTACGTCATCCACCCTTTTATGTAAGGAGTTGACACTGTCGGTTAATACCTTTCACCTATCCATCCACTCTGGTGTCGGCCCCACAGGGGGCGACATCACATATATCGGCCTCTGTTCTGTCACCATATAAGCCTCCTCATTCAACATGTCGACACAGCCGTACCGACACACCGCAGACACACAGGGAATGCTCTAAACGAGGACAGGACCCACAAAAGCCCTTTGGGGGGACAGAGTAAGAGTATGCCAGCACACACCAGAGCGCTATATATATATACAGGGACTAACTGAGTTATGTCCCTAATAGCTTTTATATAATATACTGTATACAGTGCCAATTTTAATGCCCCCCCTCTCTTTTCCCTCTTACTGTACTGTAGAATTGCAGGGAAGAGCCAGGGAGCTTCCCTCCAGCCGAGCTGTGAGGGAAAAATGGCGCCAGTGTGCTGAGGAGATAGGCTCCGCCCCTTTTTCGCGGCCTATTCTCCCGTTTTTTATGGAATTCTGGCAGGGGTATTTACCTCATATATAGCCCCTGGGGCCATATATTGAGGTATTTTAGCCAGCCAAGGTGTTTTTATTGCTGCCTCAGGGCGCCCCCCCCCAGCGCCCTGCACCCTCAGTGACCGGAGTGTGAAGTGTGTGAGAGGAGCAATGGCGCACAGCTGCAGTGCTGTGCGCTACCTTGGTGAAGACAGAGTCTTCATGCCGCCGATTTTCCGGACCATCTTCTTGCTTCTGGCTCTGTAAGGGGGACGGCGGCGCGGCTCCGGGACCGAACATCAAGGCTGGGCCTGCGGTCGATCTCTCTGGAGCTAATGGTGTCCAGTAGCCTAAGAAGCCCAATCCGGCTGCAAGCAAGCGAGTTCGCTTCTTCTCCCCTTAGTCCCTCACTGCAGTGAGCCTGTTGCCAGCAGGTCTCACTGAAAATAACAAATTCTAAGACTATAACTTTCTAAGAGCTCAGGAGAGCCCCTAGTGTGCATCCAACCTCGGCCGGGCACGAAATCTAACTGAGGCTTGGAGGAGGGTCATAGTGGGAGGAGCCAGTGCACACCAGGTAGTCTAAGATCTTTCTAGAGTGCCCAGCCTCCTTCGGAGCCCGCTATTCCCCATGGTCCTTACGGAGTTCCCAGCATCCACTAGGACGTTAGAGAAATACAGAAGCATGGAGATACTAAAGGGACAATTATGGGAATGCTTGAGTAAACAGGAAAGTCTTGAGTCTACTTTTGAAGGATTCTATAGTTGGGGCCTCTGTGCGGGGAAGTGAGTTCCATCGAGTCGGAGCCGCATGACTAAAAGCTCGACCCCCAGATGAATTACGGGAGATTCTAGGTACTGCTAAAAGTCCTTCATCTACAGATCGCAGTAATCGAGTGGGGCAGTATGGGGTCAGTAGCTGCTTCAGGTACCTTGGGCCCTGGTCATGTAGTGCTTTGAAACTCAGTAAGCCAATCTTGAAGATGATTCGTCATCTTACAGGCAGCCAGTGAAGGGAGTAGAGTATGGGTGTTATGTGGCTAGAACGGGGCTGGTTGGTTAACTGCGTGGATGACTTTTGGCAGATCATCTGAGGGAATTAAGTGCTTGATTCTGGCTATGTTCCTCAGGTGAAAGAATGAGGATATGATTGTGGCTGATATCTGATGTTTAAGTGTCAAGCCACCATCCAGGACAACTCCAAGATTCTGCATACGATCAGTGGTTTGTAATTCCGAATCTCCGAGTGTAAGTCCAGTTGGTTGGCTATGCTGCAGTCTTGTCCTTTGATGTTGCAGTCCTATCATAAGGACCTCTGTTTTATCCGGGTTCAGTTGCAGCCAACTAGCACTCATCCACTCCTGGAGTTCAGCTAGACAGCCATTTAGGGTTGCTATTGGGTTACCAGTGCCCGGAGCAAAGGACAAGTACATTTATGTATCATCTGCATAGCAGTGGTAGAATAGCCCATGGCGCCTGATTATTTCACCCAGCGGGAGCATGTATACTGCAAAAAGCATGGGGGATAGTATAGAACTTTGTGGGACACCACATGGCAATGGCATTGGTGGTGATGAGTATAATCCAGACGATACTCTCTGTGACCTGCCTGTGAGAAATGATTTGAACCAATTTAGGACTGTGCCATCCAGTCCACAAAAATGTATCAGACGCTCAATCAGAAGCCCATGGTCCACAGTATCAAATGCTGCAGAGAGATCCAGAAGGATTAATATTGAACAGTCGCCTCTGTCTCTTGCTGTCAGAAGATCATTTAACACACACACCAGGGCTGTTTCAGTGCTATGTCTTCTCCTGAATCCTGATTGGAATGGATCATAGATATCATGGGTTGTCAGGCGGGTTTCCAGTTGATTTGCAACCACTTTCTCAATAACCTTTCCTAGAAAAGGAAGGTTTGATACCGGTCTATAGTTGGTCATGCAGTCGGGATCTAAATTAGGTTTTTTAAGAAGAGGTCTAACAATTGCTTCCTTTAGGGGTCCAGGAAATATGCCTGTCTGCAAAGAGCATTGAACAATTTTTGCAAAGACAGGACCAATTATATCCATACAACCTATTAGAAGCTTGGTTGAGGCAGGGTCCAGATCACAGGTGGTGGGACGCAAAATCCGAGCAATTTCAGCAATGTCCTTTACATCCACTCGGTGAAAGCTGGTCCATGAAGGCAGGTGGCTTATATTGGCAGGTTTTGTAGTTTGACACTCCTTTGATGGCACTGTGGAGATTCCAGCCCGAATGGTGGATATTTGCAAACTCGTTGCATCTTGCCTGGGAGAGGGTTTCATCAGTCTGCAGGCATGCTGGCTTGCAAATCATCTCCACTGTGCGGAAAAGTTGAGCTGGCCTATTGTTTGCTGCCGTGATCTCATTTGACAGAAACTGCGATTTCTTACGGGTGGTTGTCAATTGATATTCTTCATTATGCTTTATTAAGTTTTATTTTGTCATCCACTAGGTTAGTCTTCCTCCATCGTCTTTCCAGTCTACGCCCCCTTTTCTTGAGCTCACTAGCACTGTTGTCGAACCAGGGAGCTCGACGTTGTGGTTTACGAGGTCGTATACGCACAGGGGCGATAATATCAATTGCAGCCATAACATCCCTATTATAATAACGGACTAGGGAACAAGGATCTTCACAGGCACCCAGTATAGCAGAGAGATCCAGATTTACTGTTAGAGCCTGGGGAGTCATACCCCTCCTTGGACGATACCTGGTCAACTCCACGGGCAGAGATTTTATTTTATTTTATATGATCAGTCCCACACGTGTAGTGCTATGGACCCTCTGTATATGATCAGTGACACACACATGTAATGCTTTGCACCCTCTCTATATGACCAGTCATACACACGCAAGATCCTATGTACCCTCTCTATATGACCAGTCATACACACGCAAGATCCTATGTACCCTCTCTATATGACCGGTCATACACACGTGTGATCCTGTGTACCCTCTCTATATGAACAGTCATTCACACACGTTATACTATGCACCCTCTCTATATGACAGGTTATACACACGTGTAATTCTATGTACCCTCTCTATATGACAGGTCATACACACGTGTGCTCCTATGTACCCTCTCTATATGACCAGTCAAACACACACGTGATCCTATGTACCCTCTCTATAGGGCCAGTCATACACACGCGTGATCCTATGCACCTCACCTCCTTCTCCAGATAAACCTTCTTATCATCCAAGGTGTTGTACAGGGTAAAGAACTGTTTGGTCTCCTTGTGGGTGGCCGAGACTAGAAGACAGTAACATATGTGGTTATACGGGATGCTCCGTGAGGGGTGGAACTCGATATACCGGCTGTTGGGATCCCGGCGCTCAACATACCGGCGCCGGGATACCGACAACTATTCTCCCTCTTTGGGTGTCCACGACACCCCTGGAGGGAAAATAAATAGCGTGGCACGCATAATGCGCCACCGTGCCCGCAGCGTGGCAAGCGCAGCAAGCATCCTGGCAGCCGGCCAGTCACAGTACACCCCTCCATAAGATGCCTGTATGTCACACAGTGGGTTTATCTGGTCAGCGCATTACTGTGACCCCAGATCATCACTGAATGAGATCAGAAGGATTATACTCCATATTACACCCGCAGGAACGCTCATTACCCTGTCCGTACAGCTCAATGAATCGCTTCTGATACTGCGTCAGCTCCGCACGACTCGGAACCTCATCAATTTTACGCTGCAAAATAGCGATTTCCCTGTTCCTCCGCGCCTGGAAGACAGAAAACAGAAGTGAAGGAGGGGTGGGAGTGGGGGGGGGGGGGTGTTTGAGGCATAGACATTTACACACATAAAACACTGATGACTGATTAGCGGCAGCGCATCAAACCAGTGAGGCCATTTTTACTCATTACTGGCTATTATTCACCTCCGGTACCAAGGGCCTTGGAGTAAGCTAAAGTACCAACCAATCAGCTCCTGTCATTTTTTTTTCAAACACAGCCTGTAGTATGGCAGTTAGGAGCGGATTGGCTGGTACTTTATTTCTTTCCACTTTATCTCTCTCTAAGGCTTACTAAACAGACCCACAAGTATCTCAGGTAAAGTTACCTGGACACTCGGAATCTAGAAAGGACTGAGAACCAGAAAGTGAATAAGTAAATGAATTTCTGCTGCTTGTTAATATTGTCTTAGACACAGAGCAAACCACCGAGCTCCTCCCCTACAATCACTGTGAGGAGCTCTGCTACACAACACAGTGAAAAGTGTCACACACACACACACACACACACACACACACACACACACACACACACACACACACACACACACACACACGGGAGCACCTCCTACAATAACAGTGAGGAGCACTACTAAGCCATGTACTGAGAAGGGGAATATCACACACAATTACTGAGCTCTCCCCCATACAGTCACTGTGAGGAGCACTACTAAGCCATGTACTGAGGAGAGGAATGTCACACACAATTACTGAGCTCTCCCCCATACAGTCACTGTGAGGAGCACTACTAAGCCATGTAATGAGGAGAGGAATGTCACACACCATTACTGAGCTCTCCCCCATACAGTCACTGTGAGGAGCACTACGAAGCCATGTACTGAGGAGAGGAATGTCACACACAGTTACTGAGCTCTCCCCCATACAGTCACTGTGAGGAGCACTACTAAGCCATGTAATGAGGAGAGGAATGTCACACACAGTTACTGAGCTCTCCCCCATACAGTCACTGTGAGGCGCTCTATTAAGCCATGTACTGAGGAGAGGAATGTCACACACAGTTACTGAGCTCTCCCCCATACAGTCACTGTGAGGAGCACTACTAAGCCATGTACTGAGGAGAGGAATGTCACACACAGTTACTCAGCTCTCCCCCATACAGTCACTGTGAGGAGCACTACTAAGCCACGTACTGAGGAGAGGAATGTCACACACTGTTACTGAGCTCTCCCCCATACAGTCACTGTGAGGAGCACTACTAAGCCACGTACTGAGGAGAGGAATGTCACACACTGTTACTGAGCTCTCCCCCATACAGTCACTGTGAGGAGCACTACTAAGCCATGTACTGAGGAGAGGAATGTCACACACAGTTACTGAGCTCTCCCCCATACAGTCACTGTGAGGAGCACTACTAAGCCATGTACTGAGAAGGGGAATGTCACACACCGTTACTGAGCTCTCCCTCATACAGTCACTGTGAGGAGCACTACTACGTCATGTAATGAGGAGAGGAATGTCACACCATTACTGAGCTCTCCCCCATACAGTCACTGTGAGGAGCACTACTAAGCCATGTACTGAGGAGAGGAATGTCACACACAGTTACTGAGCTCTCCCCCATACAGTCACTGTGAGGAGCACTACTAAGCCATGTAATGAGGAGAGGAATGTCACACACAGTTACTGAGCTCTCCCCCATACAGTCACTGTGAGGAGCACTACTAAGCCATGTAATGAGGAGAGGAATGTCACACACAGTTACTGAGCTCTCCCCCATACAGTCACTGTGAGGAGCACTACTAAGTCATGTAATGAGAAGGGGAATGTCACACACTGTTACTGAGCTCTCCCCCATACAGTCACTGTGAGGAGCACTACTAAGCCATGTACTGAGGAGAGGAATGTCACACACTGTTACTGAGCTCTCCCCCATACAGTCACTGTGAGGAGCACTACTAAGCCATGTACTGAGGAGAGGAATGTCACACACTGTTACTGAGCTCTCCCCCATACAGTCACTGTGAGGAGCACTACTAAGCCATGTACTGAGGAGAGGAATGTCACACACTGTTACTGAGCTCTCCCTCATACAGTCACTGTGAGGAGCACTATTAAGCCATGTACTGAGGAGAGGAATGTCACACACTGTTACTGAGCTCTCCCTCATACAGTCACTGTGAGGAGCACTACTAAGCCATGTACTGAGGAGAGGAATGTCACACACCGTTACTGAGCTCTCCCTCATACAGTCACTGTGAGGAGCACTACTAAGCCATGTACTGAGGAGAGGAATGTCACACACCATTACTGAGCTCTCCCCCATACAGTCACTGTGAGGAGCACTACTAAGCCATGTACTGAGGAGAGGAATGTCACACACCGTTACTGAGCTCTCCCCCATACAGTCACTGTGAGGAGCACTATTAAGCCATGTACTGAGGAGAGGAATGTCACACACCGTTACTGAGCTCTCCCCCATACAGTCACTGTGAGGAGCACTATTAAGCCATGTACTGAGGAGAGGAATGTCACACACCGTTACTGAGCTCTCCCCCATACAGTCACTGTGAGGAGCACTATTAAGCCATGTACTGAGGAGAGGAATGTCACACACCGTTACTGAGCTCTCCCCCATACAGTCACTGTGAGGAGCACTATTAAGCCATGTACTGAGGAGAGGAATGTCACACACTGTTACTGAGCTCTCCCCCATACAGTCACTGTGAGGAGCACTACTAAGCCATGTACTGAGGAGAGGAATGTCACACACTGTTACTGAGCTCTCCCCCATACAGTCACTGTGAGGAGCACTACTAAGCCATGTACTGAGGAGAGGAATGTCACACACAGTTACTGAGCTCTCCCTCATACAGTCACTGTGAGGAGCACTACTAAGCCATGTACTGAGGAGAGGAATGTCACACACCGTTACTGAGCTCTCCCTCATACAGTCACTGTGAGGAGCACTACTAAGCCATGTACTGAGGAGAGGAATGTCACACACCATTACTGAGCTCTCCCCCATACAGTCACTGTGAGGAGCACTACTAAGCCATGTACTGAGGAGAGGAATGTCACACACAGTTACTGAGCTCTCCCTCATACAGTCACTGTGAGGAGCACTACTAAGCCATGTACTGAGGAGAGGAATGTCACACACAGTTACTGAGCTCTCCCTCATACAGTCACTGTGAGGAGCACTACTAAGCCATGTACTGAGGAGAGGAATGTCACACACAGTTACTGAGCTCTCCCCCATACAGTCACTGTGAGGAGCACTACTAAGCCATGTACTGAGGAGAGGACTGTCACACACTGTTACTGAGCTCTCCCCCATACAGTCACTGTGAGGAGCACTACTAAGCCATGTACTGAGGAGAGGAATGTCACACACAGTTACTGAGCTCTCCCTCATACAGTCACTGTGAGGAGCACTACTAAGCCATGTACTGAGGAGAGGAATGTCACACACTGTTACTGAGCTCTCCCCCATACAGTCACTGTGAGGAGCACTACTAAGCCATGTAATGAGGAGAGGAATGTCACACACTGTTACTGAGCTCTCCCTCATACAGTCACTGTGAGGAGCACTACTAAGCCATGTAATGAGGAGAGGAATGTCACACACTGTTACTGAGCTCTCCCCCATACAGTCACTGTGAGGAGCACTACTAAGCCATGTACTGAGGAGAGGAATGTCACACACTGTTACTGAGCTCTCCCCCATACAGTCACTGTGAGGAGCACTATTAAGCCATGTACTGAGGAGAGGAATGTCACACACTGTTACTGAGCTCTCCCTCATACAGTCACTGTGAGGAGCACTACTAAGCCATGTACTGAGGAGAGGAATGTCACACACAGTTACTGAGCTCTCCCTCATACAGTCACTGTGAGGAGAACTATTAAGCCATGTAATGAGGAGAGGACTGTCACACACTGTTACTGAGCTCTCCCTCATACAGTCACTGTGAGGAGCACTACTAAGCCATGTAATGAGGAGAGGACTGTCACACACTGTTACTGAGCTCTCCCTCATACAGTCACTGTGAGGAGCACTACTAAGCCATGTACTGAGGAGAGGAATGTCACACACCGTTACTGAGCTCTCCCCCATACAGTCACTGTGAGGAGCACTATTAAGCCATGTACTGAGGAGAGGAATGTCACACACTGTTACTGAGCTCTCCCCCATACAGTCACTGTGAGGAGCACTACTAAGCCATGTACTGAGGAGAGGAATGTCACACACCGTTACTGAGCTCTCCCCCATACAGTCACTGTGAGGAGCACTATTAAGCCATGTACTGAGGAGAGGAATGTCACACACTGTTACTGAGCTCTCCCCCATACAGTCACTGTGAGGAGCACTACTAAGCCACGTACTGAGGAGAGGAATGTCACACACCGTTACTGAGCTCTCCCCCATACAGTCACTGTGAGGAGCACTATTAAGCCATGTACTGAGGAGAGGAATGTCACACACTGTTACTGAGCTCTCCCCCATACAGTCACTGTGAGGCGCTCTATTAAGCCATGTAATGAGGAGAGGACTGTCACACACTGTTACTGAGCTCTCCCCCATACAGTCACTGTGAGGAGCACTACTAAGCCATGTACTGAGGAGAGGAATGTCACACACCGTTACTGAGCTCTCCCCCATACAGTCACTGTGAGGCGCTCTATTAAGCCATGTAATGAGGAGAGGAATGTCACACACTGTTACTGAGCTCTCCCCCATACAGTCACTGATGGGGGCAGATGGGGGCATTATACACGGTGCTCCAATCTGTAGGCAGACCCTCATATGGGGCATCTCAAGTCCATCAGACTGCTCTGCTTAAGTCCCTCTACCGTTTCCCCAACTACATCTGAATGTGCCCAGGCATCTCCTACCACACCACACTTATAAATGTACAATTGCAAGCTTTACCCCCTTGTTCTCTTAAAACTTGATGAAACCCTTGAAGACATTAAGTGCAAATGTGTCATTAAGGACTCAAGGAGATTAATATAATCAGCATGGCAGAAGGGTGACTTAGCTGAAACATGTAAGATCCTAGTGTTAGAGACAACACACAGACCAGGTCCATGTATGGGGCACAGACATAGTTCTGGTCCACACAAGAACCTCACGGATTGGGTTTCCATAGCCTCAGTACACCATGCGCAATGCCAGGACGTCAGCTGGAGTGGTGTACGGCACATGCGCATTGGCTCTGGAGCGGTGGTAATGCGTTCTCAGGAGTGCTGTATCACGCATCACTGTCTGGCAGTCTGACGGACATACTGTAAAAGTTGATGGGGGAGGTAGAATTATCTGGGGCTGGCCTGGGCACCTTACTTCCACTGAAGGGAGATCTTCCGTGCTACATCATCTTCTGCTTCTAATAGCTGGTGACATTTTACCAAATCCAGGACCCAACCACTTGCATCGCTCACATTCACCTGATTCACAGCAACATAGAAATCCAGCTAAGCTCATAAACATCACATGTCTTCCATCACCGTCCAGATCACTAAAATGTGCCTTATGGAATGCACGCTCTGTTTGTAACAAATTAACATCCACACATGACCTCTTCATATCTAACAACATCAATTTGCTGGCTATAACAGAAACCTGACTCACACAATCTGACACAGCCTCCCCTGCAGCACTGGCACATGGTGGTCTCCACTTTACACACACCTCCAGGCCTGGTAACCATAAACGAGGAGGAGTTGTACTATTACTTTCCCAATCTTTCGCATACACTGTTTTACCACAGGTTCCATCACTCACATTTACATCATTTGAAGTACATTCCATCAATGTTAACTCTCCTTTCTCTCTGCGTGTTGCAGCTATCGCCCACCTGGGCATCCCAAACAATTTCTGGATGATTTTTCTGCCTCGCTCCCTCACTTCCTATCCTCTCCACCATCATCATGGGTGATTTCAATATTGCTATTGATTGCCAAAAATCTGCTGCTCACGCCTCCAAACTACTCTCTCTAACCTCCTCTCTCAGCCTCTCCCAAATGGACTGACTCCTCGACTCATCAGGAGGGCCACTGCCTTGATCTAGTATTCACCAGACTATGCTCCGTTTCTGAACTCACTAAAGGCTAGTACACGGCAGATGTGGGGAGAGATGTGTGCTGAGCGTGCGGGGGAAGACGGGGGGGGCGCTCATTTCACCCAGCGGGTGAAGTGAGCGACCTGCTAGATTGGCCTGAATGCAGGCTCAATCTAGCAGCAGCGATAGCGATGAGGGGTACACACGGAGTGATCGCTGCTTAAAATCTAAGCAATCTAGTCAGATTGCTTAGATTTTAAGCAGCGATCGCTCCGTGAGTACCCCCCTTACACTCCTTTCCCCCTCTCAGATCACAACCTTATCACATGTATGCCCATCTCCGTTAATTCAAACTCTGTGTTGATGAAGTCCTCCAATCCTCATCAAACCCGCAGAAATATTAAGACAATTAATCTTCAAGAACTTTCCACCTCACTCCAACAAATGCTTTCACCTATTTCTGCATTCACCTCTCCTGAGATAGCTGTATCACACCTGAGCCAGACTCTAGAACTAGCCCTTGATGAAGTGGCTCCAGCTACCCATCACACTCCATGTAGGCTTAGATGTCAACCATGGCACTCTAAATTAACAAGACATCTACAAAAACTCACAAGTAAACTTGAATGTCAGTGGCGTAAATCTCGTATTTCAAGTGACTTCCTCACATACGGTCTACAGACGGTCTACCACTCTTATAGAAATGCCCTGGACACTGCCAAACAAACATATTTCCAAATTCTGTTCAAGCCTCTAACCCCAAACAACTCTTTAATACATTTAAATCACTTCTGAATCCTCCCTCACCTACCCCACCAGCCCCTATCAAGGCACAAGATCTTGCTTCCTACTTCAAGGAGAAGATGAAATGGTATGCTATTCGTCAGCCAGTGACCTGCTCAGTTCTTTACCTGAACCCTCTGGCACTCTCTCTTCATTTGATCCCACAAATGAAGATGAAGTATCATCACTCTTCTCATCCTGCTTCTCTACTACCTCTCCTCTTGATCCTTTACCCTCACAAATAAGTAAAGCTCAGTCTCTGGTGCTCATCCCTACCTTAACTAACATCTGTAATCTCTCTCTCTCTACTGGTATTTTTCCTTCACTGTTCAAGCATGCAGTGATTACTCCCATTTTGACAAAAACAAAATTCTGACCCTAACACTCTCTCAAACTACCACCCTATCTTTCAGCTCCCTTGTCTCTCTAAGCTACTTGAGAGACTTGCCTACACTCGACTCACACAACTTATTGGATCCACTTCAGTCAGGCTTCCGTTCCCAACACTCCACAGAGACAGCACTGACTAAAGTGGTTAATGATTTGGTCACTACGAAATCTAAAGGCCATTACTCGCTACTTATTCTTCTAGATCTATCTGCTGCATTTGACACTGTTGACCACTCTCTTCTCATACAAACACTACAATCCCTAGGTCTTAAAGACACAGCCTTTTCTTGGTTCCTATCCTACCTATCTAATCGCTCCTTCAGTGTTCGCTTCTCTGAATCTACCTCCTCTTCGCTACCTCTTTCAGTTGGAGTACCGCAAGGCTCAGTCTTGGGTCCTCTGCTTTTCTCCATCTATACCTCATCTCTTGGTAAACTAATCAGCTCTTTTGGATTTCAGTATCAGCTGTACGCAGATGATACTCAAATCTACCTATCCTCCCCTGCTTTGTCCCTATCTGTATTGGTCCGTGTCACTGAATGCCTTTCTGCCATTTTATCTTGGATGACATCTCGCCACCTCAAACTTAATATTTCAAAAACAGAGTTAATTATATTTCCACTGGCCAATAGTAGGTACCAACCTGATATGTTGAAAACTCAACAATCAAACGTACCCCACAAACTCGCTGCTTAGGTATCATACTTGACTCTGATTTGTCCTTTGTTCCCCACATTCAATCTGTCTCAAAATCATGTTACATGCATCTAAAAAACATATCCAAAATGCGACCATACCGGACACAAGACACTGCTAAAATAAGAATTTACTTACCGATAATTCTATTTCTCGTAGTCCGTAGTGGATGCTGGGAACTCCGTAAGGACCATGGGGAATAGCGGCTCCGCAGGAGACTGGGCACAAAAGTAAAGCTTTAGGACTACCTGGTGTGCACTGGCTCCTCCCCCTATGACCCTCCTCCAAGCCTCAGTTAGGATACTGTGCCCGGACGAGCGTACACAATAAGGAAGGATTTTGAATCCCGGGTAAGACTCATACCAGCCACACCAATCACACCGTACAACCTGTGATCTGAACCCAGTTAACAGCATGATAACAGAGGAGCCTCTGAAAAATGACTCACAACAATAATAACCCGATTTTTTGTAACAATAACTATGTACAAGTATTGCAGACAATCCGCACTTGGGATGGGCGCCCAGCATCCACTACGGACTACGAGAAATAGAATTATCGGTAAGTAAATTCTTATTTTTTCTGACGTCCTAGTGGATGCTGGGAACTCCGTAAGGACCATGGGGATTATACCAAAGCTCTCAAACGGGCGGGAGAGTGCGGATGACTCTGCAGCACCGAATGAGAGAACTCCAGGTCCTCCTCAGCCAGGGTATCAAATTTGTAGAATTTAGCAAACGTGTTTGCCCCTGACCAAGTAGCTGCTCGGCAAAGTTGTAAAGCCGAGACCCCTCGGGCAGCCGCCCAAGATGAGCCCACCTTCCTTGTGGAATGGGCTTTTACAGATTTTGGCTGTGGCAGGCCTGCCACAGAATGTGCAAGCTGAATTGTACTACAAATCCAACGAGCAATAGTCTGCTTAGAAGCAGGAGCACCCAGCTTGTTGGGTGCATACAGGATAAACAGCGAGTCAGATTTTCTGACTCCAGCCGTCCTGGAAACATATATTTTCAGGGCCCTGACTACGTCCAGCAACTTGGAGTCCTCCAAGTCCCTAGTAGCCGCAGGTACCACAATAGGCTGGTGCAAGTGAAACGCTGAAACCACCTTAGGGAGAAATTGAGGACGAGTCCTCAATTCTGCCCTGTCCGTATGAAAAATTAGGTAAGGGCTTTTATAGGATAAAGCCGCCAATTCTGAGACACGCCTAGCTGAAGCCAGGGCCAACAGCATTACCACTTTCCATGTGAGATATTTTAAGTCCACAGTGGTGAGTGGTTCAAACCAATGTGATTTTAGGAACCCCAAAACTACATTGAGATCCCAAGGTGCCACTGGAGGCACAAAAGGAGGCTGTATATGCAGTACCCCCTTGACAAACGTCTGAACTTCAGGAACTGAAGCCAGTTCTTTCTGGAAGAAAATCGACAGGGCCGAAATTTGAACCTTAATGGACCCTAATTTTAGGCCCATAGACAGTCCTGTTTGCAGGAAATGCAGGAAACGACCCAGTTGAAATTCCTCTGTAGGGGCCTTCCTGGCCTCGCACCACGCAACATATTTACGCCAAATACGGTGATAATGCTGTACGGTTACATCCTTCCTGGCTTTGATCAGGGTAGGGATGACTTCATCCGGAATGCCTTTTTCCTTCAGGATCCGGCGTTCAACCGCCATGCCGTCAAACGCAGCCGCGGTAAGTCTTGGAACAGACAGGGTCCCTGCTGGAGCAGGTCCCTTCGTAGAGGTAGAGGCCACGGGTCCTCTGTGAGCATCTCTTGAAGTTCCGGGTACCAAGTCCTTCTTGGCCAATCCGGAGCCACGAGTATAGTCCTTACTCCTCTCCTTCTTATGATTCTCAGTACCTTGGGTATGAGAGGTAGAGGAGGGAACACATACACTGACTGGTACACCCACGGTGTTACCAGAGCGTCCACAGCTATTGCCTGAGGGTCCCTTGACCTGGCGCAATACCTGTCTAGTTTTTTGTTGAGGCGGGACGCCATCATGTCCACCTTTGGTTTTTCCCAACGGTTCACAATCATGTGGAAGACTTCTGGGTGAAGTCCCCACTCTCCCGGGTGGAGGTCGTGTCTGCTGAGGAAGTCTGCTTCCCAGTTGTCCACTCCCGGAATGAACACTGCTGACAGTGCTATCACATGATTTTCCGCCCAGCGAAGAATCCTTGCAACTTCTGCCATTGCCCTCCTGCTTCTTGTGCCGCCCTGTCTGTTTACGTGGGCGACTGCCGTGATGTTGTCTGACTGGATCAGCACCGGCTGACCTTGAAGCAGAGGTCTTGCTAGGCTTAGAGCATTGTAGATGGCCCTTAGCTCCAGGATATTTATGTGAAGCGATGTCTCCAGGCTTGACCACAAGCCCTGGAAATTTCTTCCCTGTGTGACTGCTCCCCAGCCTCTCAGGCTGGCATCCGTGGTCACCAGGACCCAGTCCTGAATGCCGAATCTGCGGCCCTCTAGAAGATGAGCACTCTGCAACCACCACAGGAGAGACACCCTTGTCCTTGGTGACAAGATTATCCGCTGATGCATCTGAAGATGCGACCCGGACCATTTGTCTAGCAGATCCCACTGGAAGGTTCTTGCGTGGAATCTGCCGAATGGGATTGCTTCGTAAGAAGCCACCATCTTTCCCAGGACCCTTGTGCATTGATGCACTGAGACTTGGCCTGGTTTTAGGAGATTTCTGACTAGTTCGGATAACTCCCTGGCTTTCTCCTCCGGGAGAAACACCTTTTTCTGGACTGTGTCCAGGATCATCCCTAGGAATAGAAGTCGTGTCGCCGGGATCAGCTGCGATTTTGGAATATTGAGAATCCAACCGTGCTGGCGCAGCACTATCTGAGATAGTGCTACTCCGACTTCCAACTGTTCCCTGGATCTTGCCCTTATCAGGAGATCGTCCAAGTAAGGGATAACTAAAACTCCCTTCCTTCGAAGGAGTATCATCATTTCGGCCATTACCTTGGTAAAGACCCGGGGTGCCGTGGACAATCCAAACGGCAGCGTCTGAAACTGATAGTGACATTTCTGTACCACAAACCTGAGGTACCCTTGGTGAGAAGGGTAAATTGGGACATGTAGTTTAAAATTGGTCTCACCGAGCCGTCCGGCTTCGGTACCACAAATAGTGTGGAATAGTACCCCTTTCCCTGTTGTAGGAGGGGTACCTTGATTATCACCTGCTGGGAATATAGCTTGTGAATGGCTTCCAATACTGCCTCCCTGTCTGAGGGAGACGTCGGTAAAGCAGACTTTAGAAAACGGCGAGGGGGAGACGTCTCGAATTCCAATTTGTACCCCTGAGATACCACCTGAAGGATCCAGGGGTCCACTTGCGAGTGGGCCCACTGCGCACTGAACTTCTGGAGACGGGCCCCCACCGTGCCTGAGTCCGCTTGTAAAACCCCAGCGTCATGCTGAGGATTTTGCGGAGGCGGGAGAGGGCTTTTGGTCCTGGGAACTGGCTGTTTGTTGCAGCCTTTTTCCTCTCCCTCTGCCACGGGGCAGAAAGGAGGCGCCTTTTGCCCGCTTGCCCTTATGGGGCCGAAAGGACTGCGCCTGATAATACGGCGTCTTCTTAGGTTGAGAAGCTACCTGGGGTAAAAATGTGGATTTTCCAGCAGTTGCCGTGGCTACCAGGTCTGATAGACCTACCCCAAATAACTCCTCCCCCTTATAAGGCAATACTTCCATGTGCCTTTTAGAATCCGCATCACCTGACCACTGCCGCGTCCATAAACCTCTTCTTGCAGAAATGGACAGCGCGCTAACTCTTGATGCCAGTCGGCAAATATCCCTCTGTGCATCACGCATATATAGAAATGCATCCTTCAGATGCTCTATAGTCAGTAATATACTGTCCCTATCTAGGGTATCAATATTTTCAGTCAGGGAATCCGACCACGCCAGGCCCGCACTGCACATCCAGGCTGAGGCGATTGCTGGTCGCAGTATAACACCCGTGTGAGTGTATATACATTTTAGGATATTCTCCAGCTTTCTATCGGCAGGTTCGTTTAGGGCGGCCGTATCAGTAGAGGGTAGTGCTACCTGTTTAGACAAGCGTGTGAGCGCTTTATCCACCCTAGGGGGTGTTTCCCAACGTGCCCTATCCTCTGGCGGGAAAGGGTACGATGCCAATAACCTTTTAGGAATTATCAGTTTTTTATCG
Organism: Pseudophryne corroboree; assembly: GCF_028390025.1. Classification (NCBI taxonomy): domain Eukaryota; kingdom Metazoa; phylum Chordata; class Amphibia; order Anura; family Myobatrachidae; genus Pseudophryne; species Pseudophryne corroboree. Next base: position 98,025,639 of record NC_086452.1, read on the forward strand.
GGGGAAACCCACGCCTCATCACACACTTCATTTAATTCCTCGGATACAGGAAAAACTACAGGCAGTTTTTTCCCACCAAACATAATACCCTTTTTAGTGGTACTTGTATTATCAGAGATATGCAATACATTTTTCATTGCTTCAATCATGTAACGTGTGGCCCTAGTGGAAGTCACGTTTGTCTCCTCATCATCGACACTGGAGTCAGTATCCGTGTCTGGTCTGCCATTTGAGGTAACGGGCGTTTTAAAGCCCCTGCTGGCGTTTGAGACCCCTGGACAGGCACAAGCTGAGTAGCCGGCTGTCTCATGTCGTCAACTGTCTGTCGTAAAGAGCTGACACTGTCACGCAATTCCTTCCATAAGCTCATCCACTCAGGTGTCGACTCCCTAGGGGGTGACAACTCTATAATAGGCAATTACTCCGCCTCCATCTCATTTTCCTCCTCAAACATGTCGACACAATCGTACCGACACACCGCACACACACAGGGAATGCTCTGATAGAGGACAGGACCCCACTAGCCCTTTGGGGAGACAGAGGGAGAGTATGCCAGCACACACCAGAGCGCTATATATAGACAGGAATACCACTATAAAATGTGCTTTTCCCTTTATAGCTGCTGTTAGTATCAAAACTGCGCCAAATTAGTGCCCCCCTCTCTTTTTTACCCTTTTCTGTAGTGCAGGACTGCAGGGGAGAGTCAGGGAGACGTCCTTCCAGCGGAGCTGTGATGGAAAATGGCGCCCGTGTGCTGAGGAGATAGGCTCCGCCCCCTTCTCGGCGACCTTTTCTCCCGCTTTTTGGTGAGTTCTGGCAGGGGTTAAAATACATCCATATAGCCCTGGGGGTTATATGTGGTGTATTTATGCCAGCCAAGGTGTTTACATTGCTGGTCAGGGCGCCCCCCCCTAGCGCCCTGCACCCTCAGTGACCGAAGTGTGAAGTGTGCCTGAGTAACAATGGCGCACAGCTGCAGTGCTGTGCGCTACCTTGTTGAAGACTGATGTCTTCTGCCGCCGATTTTTCCGGACCTCTTCTTGCTTCTGGCTCTGTAAGGGGGCCGGCGGCGCGGCTCTGGGACCGAGCTCCGAGGCTGGGCCTGTGTTCGGTCCCTCTGGAGCTAATGGTGTCCAGTAGCCTAAGAAGCCCAAGCTGGCTGCAAGCAGGCAGGTTCGCTTCTTCTCCCCTTAGTCCCTCGATGCAGTGAGCCTGTTGCCAGCAGGTCTCACTGAAAATAAAAAACCTAAAACTAAACTTTCACTAAGAAGCTCAGGAGAGCCCCTAGTGTGCACCCTTCTCGGCCGGGCACAAAAATCTAACTGAGGCTTGGAGGAGGGTCATAGGGGGAGGAGCCAGTGCACACCAGGTAGTCCTAAAGCTTTACTTTTGTGCCCAGTCTCCTGCGGAGCCGCTATTCCCCATGGTCCTTACGGAGTTCCCAGCATCCACTAGGACGTCAGAGAAAAACTCTAATCCATGCTCTCGTTATCTCCCGCATTGATTATTGCAATAGTCTCCTAACTGGTCTTCCCAAAACAAGACTCTCACCACTACAATCCATTCTGAATGCAGCTGCGAGGTAATCTTCCTCGCTAGACGTTCAACTGTCAGTCCCTCCCATTGGTTACCTGTATTCTACCGTATTCAATATAAAATACTTTTACTCTCACACAAGGCCATTAACCAAACTACACCAACGTACATCACTTTGCTTATCTCAAAATATCTCCCAACCCGACCTCTTCGCTCTTCACAAGATCTGTGTCTCTCATCCACACTCATTACTCGCTCCCACTCACGATTTTAGGACTTTCTTCGGGCTGCAGCCACTCTGTGGAATGCCCTACCATGCAAAATAAGACTCTCCTCTAGTCTCCAAACCTTCAAGCGTTCCCTGAAAACTCACCTCTTCAAGCAAGCGTATCAAATTCCAGAACCGTCCACATAACTTTCATGAACCTTACTATCAAATTGCATCCCCTCTGCACAGTCCACACATATCCTCATGTCTTCTCCTTCCTCTCGACCCCGGTTCATCATTGTTGTATAACCATATCATACAGCCCACCAAGAACCTTTGCAATCTGGTGGACAACTATGCAATAGATAGCACCTATCCTTGTGTATCCATGCCTATTTCCCTATAGATTGTAAGCTTGTGAGCAGGGCCTTCCTACCTCTATGACTGTTTGTTATTACCCAGTTTTGTTATATCATTGTTATTTCCAATTGTAAAGCGCAACGGAATTTGCTGCGCTATATAAGAAACCGTTAATAAATAAATAATACATCATACAGCGACATTCTAGAGAACTGCGAGCTTCCAACTGCCAACTGTTTGGGGAAGGCCCTCTCCTGTTTCGCATTACAATGCCCCTATGAACAGGGAGAGCTCCATCAAGAGCTCCATGGTCTGCCAGGATTGGGGTGGAAGAACCTGATTGTACTACACAGACCTGATCCCATTGTACACCTTTGGGTTGAATGGGAATGCTACCCAGTGCCCGACCTCACCAATTCTCCTGTTGTTGGAACGGATGTGAATCCCCGCAGCCATCATACAAAGCCTAGTGGGAAGCCTACCCAGGAGAGTGAAGACCGTTATAGAAGCATAGCGGGCACCAATACCGTATTAATGCCCATGGTTTTAGGTACTGTATATATAAACACACACAGATGCAGGAGTCTCACCAGGAGGAGTCGGATCTTCTGCAGCTTCTCTCGCTCCGCTTTGTGTTGCTGTTCAAATAGCAGAGATCGCTCCTGAAAATACAGCAAAACGTACAATATAAATCCTCAGTTCTTTCATCTATCACAAGAAGAACATACACCACACAGAACAGTACAACGTCTATTACATATAAACAATCTCTGCAGAATGTGAAAAAGTCGGGATAAAGTCACCGAAAACTAAGCGGTCACTTTACCTTTTCTTCTCCGTTCTCTGCTGATTCAGTCTTTAGATTCTCGATGTTCTGCGTCAGACGGGCCATTTCCTCCTGCAAGCGGCAGAACAGACTCATTATACAATGTAAATATAGGTCTATAAGAAAGAGAGAGTTCTAGAATATCTACAGGATTGACAATCATTGTAACCATTATATATCTAGCATATCTGATTCTCTGCGGCTCTTTACATTCATAGTATAGCAGCAGAAAGTGACATCAGGGCCCCGGGACACCACGACTACAGTGACATGTTGGCGAGACTCCTCAGAGGTCCTCACCCTGCGGATTATAAGAGACTCACCCGGCAGTGAGCCCGGAATTGCTGCTCCTGAGTCTTCAGGCTTTCATTCATCGCCACCATGGATCGGAGCTTCTGCAAGATGCTGAATGTAGAGATATTAGGTACTGATCCAGTTCTCCGTTTCATGGTATGTTCTCAGAAAAATCATATTTCTATTCCTTTCCCCAGCTGTCTGCCTATTACACAGTGTAATATTTGTCCCGGAAGAACCAGCTCAGCAAGGAACCTGCAGTGTGCTAATGACCCAATCTTTCATGGTTTGGATTAAGTGGGGATCACAATCCCTCTGGCCTGAGGTCTGTGATGTAACCTGCAGGTAACAACGGCGTAATACCCAGATTATTACTCCTAATACTCACGCAGGGTCAGCTTTGGCTTCCACCGTCTCCAGAACGGTGAGTTCCTCATCCAGCTTCTCGCTGTAACTTGTAACCTGAGATTCAGGAAATATCAGGGAGTAACTAAAAAAAGACAAATCACCTGGGGCCACACTGACCACCCTCAGGGGCCACACTGTCCACCCCCTTAAGGGCCACATTGCTAATCACCTCTGAAAGTTTCTTCTTTGCTGCATCACATTCAGCCTGAAGATCGCAGGATTTCTCCTTCAGCTATAAAGAGAGAAATATATTTTTGTAAATTAACTAAAACACAGACCAAGAGCCCAGAAATGTGTAATCTCTAACACCAGCAGTGCTCCCCATTACTGGAAATACCGGCTTGTATGATATATGCTCCACATACTATTTACATGTTGTAATAACCATTTTATCACCCACATTATATTCCCCAGCCACTTATTTATGGTTCTAATACTTTTCTAATTAGCTTAATAATCACTTAATAAAATAAATCAGGGTAATACCTTTTGTACATAATATTTTTTTAATGGTAAAACTGTAACTATTTAATAGACAACAAGACACTAGTAGAACCAAGTAAAATAATAATGGTAAAAGCACCATTGGATTAGAGACACCAGTGGCCCCAGTTGTTTACGTCTCACTACATTTTCTTATATGTAATGTAACGTCTAGCAGGCCCCGCATGGGTCCAAGTACTGATCTATCGATGTCTGACAAGAGCCGCAGGTTCCCGGGCCGAGCCTTGATCACTTTCAGTATCGCTGGAGCTGGTTAGTACAGCTGGAATTTAACAACACATCCAACTACACTTATTGCCAATAATAATTCTAATGGTTTTCCAGTGGATTATTGGGCGCAACTCTCAATTTGGGCCTAATCACTGCAATTACGCCCCTGTCTGTGCCTAGATACGGTGCAGTTTGTAGCATCAGCAGCGGATTATGACCCTGTCTGTGCCTAGATACGGGGCAGCTGTAGCATCAGCAGCGGATTACGGCCCTGTCTGTGCCTAGATATGGGGCAGCCTGTAGCATCAGCAGCGGATTACGGCCCTGTCTGTGCCTAGATATGGGGCAGCCTGTAGCATCAACAGCGGATTACGGCCCTGTCTGTGCCTAGATATGGGGCAGCCTGTAGCATCAACAGCAGATTACGGCCCTGTCTGTGCCTAGATATGGGGCAGCCTGTAGCATCAACAGCGGATTACGGCCCTGTCTGTGCCTAGATATGGGGCAGCTGTAGCATCAGCAGCGGATTACGGCCCTGTCTGTGCCTAGATATGGGGCAGCCTGTAGCATCAGCAGCAGATTACGGCCCTTTCTGTGCCTAGATACAGGGCAGCCTGTAGCATCAGCAGCGGATTACAACCCTGAAGTTGTGGCATCAGCAGCGGATTATGGCCCTGTCTGTGCCTAGATACGGGGCAGTTGTAGCATCAGCAGCGGATTACGGCCCTGTCTGTGCCTAGATATGGGGCAGCCTGTAGCATTAGCAGCTGATTACGGCCCTGTCAGTGCCTAGATACCGGTCAGTCTGTATAGGCAAAGAGTATTTATTTTGTTCTTCCTCTGCTTTTGCTGAGCTCCAGGACCCCAGGATACAGAATTCCCATGAGCTGCTTTAGCAGTAATTTTAGTGGAAGCTGCACCTTGGCTCTCAAATCCTCAGTTGTTCTCTGGTATAATCACACTGGACATCTGGGACGCTACAGTTTTAACCTCAAAGGTCTCTCTGTGCTACATTATAGTGGGGCCTTGAATAAGGCTGCTATAATATCCCTCTGATCAGGAACACAGTATGAATTACACAGGTTCTGTGGCTGGCTGACTTCAAGTCTGCATTTCATGTGGTTTAATCAGCCACCAAACCTGTGTAATTCATAGGTGTCCTTGATTAAAGGAATATTACAATGCAAGCCTCACAATGCCCAGACTCTACAGAGATTCACATAAACCACTTTCTGAGGATCAACAGTCAAATACTGCCTGTAATAAAACCACATAACTGAACAAAAAAAGGTACATCGCCCAGCCCATCACGTGATCACTATGCAAAGCAAGCCCCTCTCCCCATGTGCATCACTATGCAAAGCCAGCCCCTCCCCCATGTGCATCACTATGCAAAGCCAGCCCCTCCCCCCCATGTGCATCACTATGCAAAGCCAGCCCCTCCCCCATGTGCATCACTATGCAAAGCCAGCCCCTCCCCCCATGTGCATCACTGTGCAAAGCCAGCCCCTCCCCCCATGTGCATCACTGTGCAAAGCCAGACTCTCCCCCCCAGGTGCATTACCATGCAAAGTCAGCCCCTCGCCACACTGGCATTTCTATAATGGGCGCAATGTTTGCGGTGCACAAGGGCCACTGAATCCAGGGGTGGTCCACACCGCATACACTGCACCCATATTTTAATACTTACATCTCCGTAGTCCAGTGTCGGGCGCTGCAGCGGCGGTGGAAATCTCCACCAAAATGGCCCCTGCGCAAGCGCAGTAGCTAATTTGGTCTCCGGAACATGGCGGCCGCCATATTTCCGGAGACCTGCGCATGCGCAGTAGACTCCGGCACAATGCTGGAAACTACTGCGCCGTGCAGAGGAGGGGGCCAACCCAAAGTCTGCACAGGGTCCCCCTCTTCTGTATAAACGCCCCTGCCTTCCCATGTGCATCACTATGCAAATCCACCCCTCCCCATGTGCATCACTATATAAATCCAGCCCCTCCCGCACCGCATCATTATACAAAGCCAGCGTCTCCCCCATATGCTTCACTATACAAAGCCAGCGTCTCCCCCATATGCTTCACTATACAAAGCCAGCGTCTCCCCCATATGCTTCACTATACAAAGCCAGCGTCTCCCCCATATGCTTCACTATACAAAGCCAGCGTCTCCCCCATATGCTTCACTATACAAAGCCAGCGTCTCCCCCATATGCTTCACTATACAAAGCCAGTGTCTCCCCCATACGCATCACTATACAAAGCCAGCGTCTCCCCCATACGCATCACTATACAAAGCCAGCGTCTCCCCCATATGCTTCACTATACAAAGCCAGCGTCTCCCCCATATGCTTCACTATACAAAGCCAGCGTCTCCCCCATATGCATCACTATACAAAGCCAGCGTCTCCCCCATATGCATCACTATACAAAGCCAGCGTCTCCCCCATATGCTTCACTATACAAAGCCAGCGTCTCCCCCATATGCTTCACTATACAAAGCCAGTGTCTCCCCCATGTGCATCACTATACAAAGACAGCGTCTCCCCCATATGCATCACTATACAAAGCCAGCGTCTCCCCCATATGCATCACTATACAAAGCCAGCGTCTCCCCCATACGCATCACTATACAAAGCCAGCATCTCCCCCATATGCATCACTATACAAAGCCAGCGTCTCCCCCATATGCTTCACTATACAAAGCCAGCATCTCCCCCATACGCATCACTATACAAAGCCAGCGTCTCCCCCATATGCATCGCTATACAAAGCCAGCGTCTCCCCACTATGCTTCACTATACAAAGTCAGCGCTCTCCCCCATACGCATCACGATACAAAGCCAGCGTCTCCCCCATATGCTTCACTATACAAAGCCAGCGTCTCCCCCATATGCTTCACTATACAAAGCCAGTGTCTCCCCCATGTGCATCACTATACAAAGACAGCGTCTCCCCCATATGCATCACTATACAAAGCCAGCGTCTCCCCCATATGCATCACTATACAAAGCCAGCGTCTCCCCCATACGCATCACTATACAAAGCCAGCATCTCCCCCATACGCATCACTATACAAAGTCAGCATCTCCCCCATACGCATCACGATACAAAGCCAGCGTCTCCCCCATACGCTTCACTATACAAAGCCAGCATCTCCCCCATACGCATCACGATACAAAGCCAGCGTCTCCCCCATATGCTTCACTATACAAAGCCAGCGTCTCCCCACTATGCATCACTATACAAAGCCAGCGTCTCCCCCATGTGCATCACTATACAAAGCCAGCGTCTCCCCCATGTGCATCACTATACAAAGCCAGCGTCTCCCCCATATGCTTCACTATACAAAGCCAGCGTCTCCCCCATATGCATCACTATACAAAGCCAGCGTCTCCCCCATACGTATCACTATACAAAGCCAGCGTCTCCCCCATGTGCATCACTATACAAAGCCAGCGTCTCCCCCATACGCATCACTATACAAAGCCAGCGTCTCCCCCATACGCATCACGATACAAAGCCAGCGTCTCCCCCATACGCATCACTATACAAAGCCAGCGTCTCCCCCATACGCATCACTATACAAAGCCAGCGTCTCCCCTATATGCATCACTATACAAAGCCAGCGTCTCCCCCATACGCATCACTATACAAAGCCAGCGTCTCCCCCATACGCATCACTATACAAAGCCAGCGTCTCCCCCATACGCATCACTATACAAAGCCAGCGTCTCCCCCATATGCATCACTATAAAAGCCAGCGTCTCCCCCATATGCATCACTATACAATGCCAGCATCTCCCCCATATGCATCACTATACAAAGCCAACGTCTCCCCCAAATGCTTCACTATACAAAGCCAGCATCTCCCCCATATGCATCACGATACAAAGCCAGCGTCTCCCCCATATGCATCACTATACAAAGCCAGTGTCTCCCCTATATGCATCACTATAATAAGAATTTACTTACCGATAAATCTATTTCTCGTAGTCCGTAGTGGATGCTGGGGACTCCGTCAGGACCATGGGGAATAGCGGCTCCGCAGGAGACAGGGCACAAAAGCAAGCTTTTAGGATCACATGGTGTGTACTGGCTCCTCCCCCTATGACCCTCCTCCAAGCCTCAGTTAGGTACTGTGCCCGGACGAGCGTACACAATAAGGAAGGATCTTGAATCCCGGGTAAGACTCATACCAGCCACACCAATCACACCGTACAACTTGTGATCTGAACCCAGTTAACAGTATGATAACAATGAAGTAGCCTCTAAAAAAGATGGCTCACAACAATAATAACCCGATTTTTGTAACAATAACTATGTACAAGTAATGCAGACAATCCGCACTTGGGATGGGCGCCCAGCATCCACTACGGACTACGAGAAATAGATTTATCGGTAAGTAAAATCTTATTTTCTCTAACGTCCTAGTGGATGCTGGGGACTCCGTCAGGACCATGGGGATTATACCAAAGCTCCCAAACGGGCGGGAGAGTGCGGATGACTCTGCAGCACCGAATGAGAGAACTCCAGGTCCTCCTCAGCCAGGGTATCAAATTTGTAGAATTTTACAAACGTGTTCCCCCCTGACCACGTAACTGCTCGGCAAAATTTTAAAGCCGAGACCCCCTCGGGCATCCGCCCAAGATGAGCCCACCTTCCTTGTGGAATGGGCACTTACAGATTTTGGCTGTGGCAGGCCTGCCACAGAATGTGCAAGCTGAATTGTACTACAAATCCAACAAGCAATAGTCTGCTTAGAAGCAGGAGCACCCAGCTTTTTGGGTGCATACAATATAAACAGCAAGTCAGAATTTCTGACTCCAGCCGTCCTGGAAATATATATATATATCTATATATTTTTAGGGCCCCGACAACGTCTAGCAACTTGGAGTCCTCCAAGTCCCTAGTAGCCGCAGGCACCACAATATGTTGTTTCAGGTGAAACGCTGACACCACCTTAGGAAGAAACTGGGGACGAGTCCGCAGTTCTGCCTTGTCCGACTGGAAAAACAAATATGGGCTTTTTTAAGACAAAGCCCCCAATTCTGACAATCGTTTGGCCGAGGCCAGGGCCACAACATTGTCACTTTCCATGTGAGATATTTCAAATCCACAGATTTGAGCGGTTCAAACCAATATGATTTTAGGAATCCCAACACTACGTTGAGATCCCACGGTGCCACTGGAGGCACACAAGGGGCTGTATATGCAATACTCCCTTGACAAACGTCTGGACTTCAGGAATTGAAGCCAATTTTTTCTGGAAGAAAATCTACAGGGCCGAAACTTGAACCTTAATGGACCCCAATTTGAGGCTCATAGACACTCCTGTTTTCAGGAAGTGCAGAAATCGACCTAGTCGAAATTTTTTCGTGGGGCCTTCCTGGCCTCACCCACGCAATATATTTTCACCACATGTGGTGATAACGTTGTACGGTCACCTCCTTCCTGGCTTTGACCAGGGTAGGTATGACTTCTTCCGGAATGCCTTTTCCCTTAGGATCCGGCGTTCAACCACCATGCCGTCAAACGCAGTCGCGGTAAGTCTTGGAACAGACAAGGTCCCTGCTGGAGCAGGTCCTTTCTTAGAGGCAGATGCCACGGTTCCTCTTGGAACAGACATGGTTCTTGCTGAAAGCAAATCCCATCTTAGCTCCCGAGGCCATTAGTCCTCTGAGAGCATCTCTTGAAGTTCCGGGTACCAAGTCCCTCTTGGCCAATCCGGAGCCACGAGTATAGTTCTTACTCCTCTACGTCTTATAATTCTCAATACCTTGGTTATGAGAAACAGAGGAGGGAACACATACACCGACTGTTACACCCACGGTGTTACCAGGACGTCCACAGCTATCGCCTGAAGGTCTCGTGACCTGGCGCAATACCTGTCACGTTTTTTGTTCGGGCGGGACGCCATCATGTCCACCTTTGGTCTTTCCCAACGGTTCACAAGCATGCGGAAAACTTCCCGATGAAGTTCCCACTCTCCCGGGTGGAGGTCGTGCCTGCTGAGGAAGTCTGCTTCCCAGTCATCCACTCCCGGAATGAACACTGCTGACAGTGCTAACACATGATTTTCCGCCTAGCGAAAAATCCTTGCAGTTTTGACCACTGCCCTCCTGCTTCTTGTGCCGCCCTTTCTGTTTACGTGGGCGACTGCCGTGATGTTATCCCACTGGATCAATACCGGCTGACCTTGAAGCAGAGGCCTTGCTAAACTTAGAGCATTATAAATTTGCTCTTAGCTCCAGTATATTTATGTGGAGAGAATTCTCCAGACTTGATCACACTCCCTGGAAATTTTTTCCCTGTGTGACTGCTCCCCAGCCTCTCAGGCTGGCCTCCGTGGTTACCAGCATCCAATCCTGAATGCCGAATCTGCGGCCCTCTAGAAGATGAGCACTCTGTAATCACCACAGGAGAGACACCCTTGTCCTTGGATATAGGGTTATCCGCTGATGCATCTGAAGATGCGATCCGGACCATTTGTCCAGCAGATCCCACTGAAGAGTTCTTGTGTGAAATCTGCCGAATGGAAGCGCTTCGTAATAAGCCACCATTTTTACCAGGACTCTTGTGCAATGATGCACTGACACTTTTCCTGGTTTTAGGAGGATCCCGATTAGCTCGGATAACTCCCTGGCTTTCTCCTCTGGGAGAAACACCTTTTCCTGGACTGTGTCCAGAATCATCCCTAGGACCAGCAGACGTGTCGTCGGAACAACTGCGGTTATGGAATATTTAGAATCCACCCGTGCTGTCGTAGAACTACTTGAGATAGTGCTATTCCGACCTCCAACTGTTCTCTGGACCTTGTTCTTATCAGGAGGTCGTCCATTCTCTTTGACGACGAATCCTCATTTCGGTCATTACCTTGGTAAGGACCCGGGGTGCCTTGGACAATCCAACGGCATCGTCTGAAACTGATAGTGACAGTTCTGTACCACGAACCTGAGGTACCCTTGGTGAGAAAAGCAAATTTTTTGGGACATGGAGGTAAGCATCCCTGATGTCCCGGGACACTATATAGTCCCCTTGTTTGCTATCACTGCTCTGAGTGACTCCATCTGAATTTGAACCTTTGTAAGTGTTCAAAAAAATTTTTTGATTTAGAATCGGTCTCACCTAGCCTTCTGGCTTCAGTACCACCATATAGTGTGGAACAATACCCCTTTCCTTGTTGTAGGAGGGGTATTTTTATTATCACCTGCTGGGAATACAGCTTGTGAATTATTTTCAATACTGCCTCCCTGTCGGAGGGAGACATTGGTACAGCAGACTACAGGAACCTGCGAGGGGGGAAACGCCTCGACATTCCAATCTGTACCCCTTGGATACTACTTGTAGGATCCAGGGGTCCTGTACGGTCCCAGCGTCATGCTGAGAACTTAGTAGAAGCGGCGAAGGGCTTCTATTCCTGGGAATGGGCTGCCTGCTGCAGTCTTCTTCCCTTTTCTCTATCCCTGGGCAGATATGACTCTTATAGGGACGAAAAGACTGAGGCTGAAAAGACGGTGTCTTTTTCTGCAGAGATGTGACTTAGGGTAAATAACGGTGGATTTTCCAGCAGTTGCCGTGGCCACCAGGTCCCATGGACCGACCCCAAATAACTCCTCCCCTTTATACGGCAATACATCTTTGTGCCGTTTGGAATCTGCATCACCTGACCACTGTCGTGTCCATAAACATCTTCTTGCAGATATGGACATCGCATTTACTCTTGATGCCAGAGTGCAATATCCCTCTGCGCATCTCGCATATATAGAAATGCATCCTTTAAATGCTCTATAGTCAATAAAATACTGTCCCTGTCAAGGGTATCAATATTTTTAGTCAGGGAATCCGACCAAGCCACCTCAGGTCTGCACATCCAGGCTGAGGCGATCGCTGGTCACAGTATAACACCAGCATGTGTGTGTATACATTTTAGGATATTTTTCAGCCTCCTATTAGCTGGCTCCTTAAGTACGGTCCTATCTGTAGATGGTACCGCCACTTGTTCTGATAAGCGTGTGAGCGCCTTATCCACCCTGAGGGGTGTTTCCCAACGCGCCTTAACTTCTGGCGGGAAAAGGTATACCGCCAATAATTTTCTATCGGGGGAAACCCACGCATCATCACACACTTCATATAATTTATCTGATTCAGGAAAAACTACAGGTAGTTTTTTCACCTCACACATAATACCCTTTTTTGTGGTACTTGGAGTATCAGAAATATGTAACACCTCCTTCATTGCCCTTAACGTGTGGCCCTAAAGGAAAATACGTTTGTTTCTTCACCGTCGACACTGAAATCAGTGTCCTTGTCTGGGTCTGTGTCGACCGACTGAGGTAAATGGGCATTTTACAGCCCCTGACGGTGTTTGAGACGCCTGGACAGATACTAATTTGTTCGCCGGCCCTCTCATGTCGTCAACCGGCTTACAGCGTGTTGACATTATCACGTAATTCCATAAATAAGCCATCCATTCCGGTGTCGACTCCCTAGAGAGTGACATCACCATTACAGGCAATTTGCTCCGCCTCCTCACCAACATTTACCTCATACATGTCGACACACACGTACCGACATACAGCACACACATAGGGAATGCTCTGATAGAGGACAGGACCCACTAGCCCTTTGGGGAGACAGAGGGAGAGTTTGCCAGCACACACCAAAACGCTATAATTATCCAGGGACAACCTTTATATAAGTGTTCCTCCCTTATAGCATTTTAATATATGTACATATCGCCAAATCAGTGCCCCCCCTCTCTGTTTTAACCCTGTTTCTGTAGTGCAGTGCAGGGGAGAGCCTGGGAGCCTTCCCACCAGCATTTCTGTGAGGGAAAATGGCGCTGTGTGCTGAGGAGAATAGGCCCCGCCCCCTTTTCGGCGGGCTTCTTCTCCGGAGTTTTTGATATCTGGCAGGGGTTAAATACATCCATATAGCCTCAAGGGCTATATGTGATGTATTTTTCGCCATACAGGTATTATACATTGCTGCCCAGGGCGCCCCCCCCCAGCGCCCTGCACCCTCCGTGACTGCTGTGAGAAGTGTGCTGACAACAATGGCGCACAGCTGCAGTGCTGTGCGCTACCTGATGAAGACTGAAAGTCTTCTGCCGCCTGGTTCCGGACCTCTTCATCTTCAGCATCTGCAAGGGGGGGTCGGCGGCGCGGCTCCGGGACGAACCCCAGGGCGAGCCCTGTGTTCCGACTCCCTCTGGAGCTAATGGTGTCCAGTAGCCTAAGAATCCAATCCATCCTGCACGCAGGTGAGTTGAAAATCTCTCCCCTAAGTCCCTCGATGCAGTGAGCCTGTTGCCAGCAGGACTCACTGAAAATAAAGAACCTAAAAACTTTTTCTAAGTAACTCTTTAAGAGAGCCACCTAGATTGCACCCTACTCGGACGGGCACAAAAACCTAACTGAGGCTTGGAGGAGGGTCATAGGGGGAGGAGCCAGTACACACCATGTGATCCTAAAAGCTTGCTTTTGTGCCCTGTCTCCTGCGGAGCCGCTATTCCCCATGGTCCTGACGGAGTCCCCAGCATCCACTAGGACGTTAGAGAAAAAAAAGCCAGCGTCTCCCCCATATGCATCACTATACAAAGCCAGCGTCTCCCCCATATGCTTCACTATACAAAGCCAGCGTCTCCCCCATATGCATCACTATACAAAGCCAGCGTCTCCCCCATATGCATCACTATACAAAGCCAGCGTCTCCCCCATGTGCATCACTATACAAAGCCAGCGTCTCCCCCATGTGCATCACTATACAAAGCCAGCGTCTCCCCAATGTGCATAACTATACAAAGCCAGCGTCACCCCCATATGCATCACTATACAAAGCCAGCGTCTCCCCCATATGCATCACTATACAAAGCCAGCGTCTCCCCCATGTGCATCACTATACAAAGCCAGCGTCTCCCCCATATGCATCACTATACAAAGTCAGCGTCTCCCCCATATGCATCACTATACAAAGCCAGCGTCACCCCCATATGCATCACTATACAAAGTCAGCGTCTCCCCCATATGCATCACTATACAAAGCCAGCGTCACCCCCATATGCATCACTATACAAAGTCAGCGTCTCCCCCATATGCATCACTATACAAAGTCAGCGTCTCCCCAATGTGCATAACTATGCAAAGCCAATATTTGATCCCATATTACCGCCCTGTGTCCACTTCTCCAACACTAAAGCATGAACAATGGTACAGAAATGGTCAGGAGCGCTGTGCTCAGGTACCTGCTCCAGGATTTTACTCTTCTGGGCGATTTGCTTAGTGACGGTAGCCACTTTCCTGCGCTGTTGCTGAGCGGCTCCCAGGTTCTCTGGACGCTCCTCTGATGTAAACTCAGATTGCTGGAATGGAAGAGGTGGAGACGCGGATTCAGACAGACATGCATTGCAGTTCTCAGAGTAGTGACTGCAGCTTGGATGTGGCCGCACACAGTAGGTGGCAGGGGGAACGGGGAACCCGTTGGGGGTGCTCTGGGAAATCTCTGCTTATAGAGAGTCAATTCATAATCTAAAGTTATTGCTACACAGCACATCGGTCACATTTTAGGAGCTTATTAATGAGAAATGTTCAGCAAATAACATACTCACCTTCTCAGCGTACTCAGACACCACCTGTTTTATCTCGTCTGACTGTAACCCCACGATCTGCCCCACCGTGCTCGCCGTCAAGCGCCCCTGAAATCCAAAACCAGCCACACAAACATTAACGTTACACAGTGATTTTTTTTTGTGTCAGTTGGCATCAGTCTTCATTACAGTATAGCTGTGTCCTCACTTACAGTTCTTTTTAAGTCATACAGCAGAGGCGCCCGGTGCGACTGAAATGCTCAGAGGAGAAGCGCAATTTTTTTTCCTTAAAATTTTGCATCTTAGTCGCATCTCAGAGACGAGCCGCTCACAGTGTAGCAGTGACGCTAAGCTGCAACAGGAACCGCACAGGGATTGGTTTTACAAATGTAACAAGTCACAGATGAAGCGCAACGGGGCTTGGTGTGATAAACCGCTGCAGCCACTGCATCACAGCACTTCCTACACGGATACGGACGCACTCGCACACGGATGTACAGATGTCGCACATCACATTGATCAGTGTAATCTAGCACAGTAGTTTTGTCGCTCCTAGGTTTATTTATGCAATAAGATGAACATTTTGAGCGATAAAGATACTCGGCGCGGCTGTGTCGTCTGGGACCTGGTGCATCGAGAGGGGCTACTTTGTGCAACTGAAGCAACAGTAAGAGAGAACATATCTGTACATATTTACATATAACCATTTTTATTTTCTTTTAACTGATGATTTTTTCCACCCATCGGAAAAAAAAAAAAAAAAAACGCTCATAAATTGTTGTTTTCTCTAAAGAGTTAATTAGGTGAAGAACATGAATTTAACCTTAACCCAAATGATTTTAGTTAAAAATAAAATAAAAAAAATAATTAAAAAATAAATAAAAATTGGTAACATCGCGACCATCACAACATTACTTTTTATACCCCAGACACCTGCCAGGTACACAGGGCGGGGTTTGGTTTACAGTCCTGCCGTGCTGACAGACCAGCAGTAATCGGCAGCACAACACTGAGGGGAGAGTGCAGGGAGGCAGACGGACCTCTGACAGCCGCAGCAGAGGGAAGTTTCCCTTCCCTGCCGCTGCTAACACTGCTTATCTGACTGGTCGCATCCTGTGTGACCAGGTCAGATAAAGCACTTGCTGATATGGTTGCATCTGATGCGACCACGCAGTACACCCATATCAGTCTATTATGGCTGCCACATGGCCATCTTGTAGCCAACACATTCTCACTATCACAAGTGTGACGCCTAATGCGAGCCCGAGAACAGCCGCAGTTTCATACCTACAAGGGGTCTATCTATACTAATATGCCACTACAGAACAGGAAGATGACCCAATAGCAGCGAGACTCCCACCTGTTCTAGGTCCATGGCAGCCATTCCAGTCATCAGAGCCTTTATACGGAGCTACAGTGAGAGGAAACAAACAGTTAGCACTTACTGAAGATCTTATACACACACACACACACACACACACACACACACACACACACACACACACACACACACACACACACACACACACACACACACACCTCTCCCCCATCTCTGTTACAGTTTCCTATGTCTCCCAAACAGACACTGTTTTGGGTTTTCCATAATCTAGCACTGACAGATCAATCCAACCAATCTGTGCAGTAGTTATCCTGATGTTATCCCACAAGGCAATACTGAAAACATGGACTGTTGGCAATCGAGGGTAGGGTTGGGTAACCCTGAATGCATGAATAATCTGATCTGTAGTATTTATTTATTTATTACCAGTTATTTATATAGCGCACACATATTCCGCAGCGCTTTCCAGAGAATATTTGCCCATTCACATCAGTCCCTGCCCCAGTGGAGCTTACAATCTATATTCCCTATCTCATATACATAGTCACATTCATGCTAGGGTTAATTTTCTTGGGAGCCGATTAACCTATCAGTATATTTTTGGGATTGTGGGAGGAAACTGGAGTACCCGGAGGAAACCCACGCAAGTACGGGGAGAATATACAAACTCCGCACAGTTAGGGCCATGGTGGGAATGGAACCCATGACTTCAGTGCTGTGAGGCAGTAATGCTAACCATTACACCATCCGTACTGCCCAGACTCCTCTAATGAGCTGGAACAGCCCATCTTATCAGCCCATCTTATCATCTACTTCTGCAAAAATGGCTGCTGGTCTGGGCCCTTACTCGCAGAAACCATCCGGCAGTTACATTCTCCTTTAGTCATTTAGCATTAATATTCCACATTGTGACAGCATCTGCTCTTATTGCTGGCAGGTAATGAACCTATGAGCCCTCTCTTTGGCCACTAGAGGCGCTCTTATCTTATACGAGCATCTAATGCCCAGCTCCTCCTGACCTCAGGCAAAATGTTCTCTGTTCTACTGAGCAATGAGGCACCAGTGCGTAAGTAGACAGAGGAGATGCACCACAGTCCTGTAACGGCTCCCCACGTGGTCATGCAGCCCTATCTAATACCCCCTTCTCATGTATCTCTACTGGGAAAAGTATGTGGTTAATGGAGAGCAATGCAGCAAGGAAGGAATGCGCTAGGAACAAGCAACTGGAATTAGCATGAAGCCCATTCTATGGTGCCCAGCAGTCCACCCTAGATGACATATGGTATAAAACTACCCCATGCCCCCATCCAGGAACCGGCTGCAGCTCTGGGCATCTCCCCCCACACTACGTGAGATCATTATCTCAAGCACTCCCTGTCTAATCAGCACTGGTGCCAGTAGTGATGCCGGCACATATCAGCTCTATGCACCAGGAACCAGTATTCATAATGACTCTAATTCACCAGCCAGTGCCACAGGGCAGACAATGGCAGACTTATCACCCTATACCAGGCACAGGCGACCTGATGCCGCTTTGTGGCACTTGTGGAGCCAGCACCTCTCCTACCATTCACCCTGCCTTATACTAGCACCCATAAGGCAGCGATGACTAGTGTCATCTGGTCATTGGCATGCATCTCATTAAGGATACCCGTGGCTGCACTGGTCAGATTATGCTTACTAAGGAGGCCGTTTCCAGGAGTTACTCACTTCTTCCTGCGCATGCAGCTCCTCCTCCTCCCTCGCGTCTCCTTTCCCCACTAGTCCAGATGGGACAGCTTTTTTGTGGTCATCCGGCTGTTAGATAGAGCGATGAGAACAGTTACTTGCAGCAGGTTCTGGTTTTCCTCTGAAGATTCCCAGGAAGTTAGGGGTTAAATGAAAGGAATATAAAATATATGTGGTATATAACCCCTCGCTGTATATAAGGATTACACAGTCAGAGGAATGCCGGCCCTTAGAAAAGAACAAGGCCGTGGTAATAAACTACAGTAGGGAGTGCGTAATTACTTATACAAGTATTCATAGAGAACACGGACACCATGGAATTCCAAAATCACAATTTGCAGAGATATTTTACAGGTGTTCACACATACTATCATCACTTGTGTATTATAAGGCATTTACACACTGTATAAGTAATTACAACATTTGGAATATAGGTGCCAGGACAAAAGAGGGGAACAAATGCGGATAAAGGAGTGTGAGCGGAGAATAGATGAGGATAAAGGAGTGTGAGCGGGGAACAGATGAGGATAAAGGAGTGTGAGCGGGGAACAGATGAGGATAAAAAAGTGTGAGCGGGGAACAGATGGGAATAAAGGAGTGTGAGTGGGGAACAGAGGAGGATAAAGGAGTGTGAGCGAGGAACAGATGAGGATAAAGGAGTGTGAGCGGGGAACAGATGGGAATAAAGGAGTGTGAGTGGGGAACAGATGAGGATAGAGGAGCGTGAGCGGAGAACAGATGAGGATAAAGGAGTGTGAGCGAGGAACAGATGAGGATAAAGGAGTGTGAGCGGGGAACAGATGAGGATAAAGGAGTTTGAGCGGGGAACAGATGAGGATAAAGGAGTGTGAGTGGGGAACAGATGAGGATAGAGGAGCGTGAGCGGAGAACAGATGAGGATAAAGGAGTGTGAGCGAGGAACAGATGAGGA
This sequence comes from Pseudophryne corroboree, assembly GCF_028390025.1. NCBI lineage: Eukaryota > Metazoa > Chordata > Amphibia > Anura > Myobatrachidae > Pseudophryne > Pseudophryne corroboree. The sequence goes on from NC_086452.1 coordinate 98,044,561, forward strand.
TAGAGGAGCGTGAACGGAGAACAGATGAGGATAGAGGAGCGTGAGCGGAGAACAGATGAAGATAAAGGAGTGTGAGCGGGGAACAGATGAGGATAAAAAAGTGTGAGCGGGGAACAGATGGGAATAAAGGAGTGTGAGCGGAGAACAGATGAGGATAAAGGAGTGTGAGCGAGGAACAGATGAGGATAAAGGAGTGTGAGCGGGGAACAGATGAGGATAAAGGAGTGTGAGCGGGGAACAGATGAGGATAAAGGAGTGTGAGTGGGGAACAGATGAGGATAGAGGAGCGTGAGCGGAGAACAGATGAGGATAAAGGAGTGTGAGCGAGGAACAGATGAGGATAGAGGAGCGTGAGCGGAGAACAGATGAGGATAGAGGAGCGTGAGCGGAGAACAGATGAGGATAAAGGAGTGTGAGCGGGGAACAGATGAGGATAAAAAAGTGTGAGCGGGGAACAGATGGGAATAAAGGAGTGTGAGTGGGGAACAGATGAGGATAGAGGAGCGTGAGCGGAGAACAGATGAGGATAAAGGAGTGTGAGCGAGGAACAGATGAGGATAAAGTAGTGTGAGCGGGGAACAGATGAGGATAAAGAAGTGTGAGCGGGGAACAGATGGGGATAGAGGAGTGTGAGCGGGGAACCGATGGGGATAAAGGAGTGTGAGCGGGGAAATGATGGGGATAAAGGAGTGTGAGCGGGGAACCGATGGGGATAAAGGAGTGTGAGCAGGGAACCGATGAGGATAAAGGAGTGTGAGCGGGGAACCGATGAGGATAAAGGAGTGTGAGCGGGGAACCGATGAGGATAAAGGAGTGTGAGCGGGGAACCGATGAGGATAAAGGAGTGTGAGCGGGGAACAGATGAGGATAAAGGAGTGTGAGCGGAACCGATGAGGATAAAGGAGTGTGAACGGGGAACCGATGAGGAAAAAGGAGTGTGAGCGGGGAACCAATGAGGTTAAAGGACTGTGAGCGGGGAACCGATGAGGTTAAAGGAGTGTGAGCGGGGAACAGATGGGAATAAAGGAGTGTGAGCGGGGAACAGATGGGGATAAAGGAGTGTTAGTGGGGAACAGATGGGGATAAAGGAGTGTGAGTATAGAGTGAATATAGCGCATGAAGAACAAACCTTGTCAGTCTTTCCTGGCTTGCTGACCCCATATCTCCTGGAGGAACAGGAAGAACAAATACGAAGAGACTTTTACACACATCTCAAAACTCATTAATCATCAGCTAAAAAGCGGATGGGAGACTCAGTGCAACAATGTATCGTCGCTTACTCATTGACATCTACCTATGTAGTGTAACGTGTTGTATAGTATGTCTGTATCACCCTTACACTAAGCGACACTTCTCTGTATTTATGATTTAGGCTACACTGGTTTATTTGATTTTCCTTCATTCATCTTTGTAAAATATTCAAAATTGTATTTACTATTTTATCGTCTCTGAAATATCATCTAATATAAATGTAAGTGCGGAGATCAAAGCACTGACTGGAAGAGACATCAGAGTTTTTGGTCACTGCTCATTTATATTTTATTCACCTTCGATATTATATATATATATATATATATATATATATATATATATATATTCCTTATATTTATATACATTCAGGCGGTTTGGTATTTCTCAGTTATAATGGACACCTGCCGACACAAGTGCCCTATGTAAACGATGGGCCCCGCAATATGTGCTGAGGTCGGATCCATCAGCCTTGGAGGCTATGCAAGAAAACTGGTGCACAGGAGAAAGTTGCTATAAACGGTAATAGCCAAATTCTAACACATAGGATTCTAATAGTGTTTAGCAAACAAATGGTTGCTACGGGTTACAGGATCTCTTCCGTGCGCCAGTTTCCTAAACCTCCCCTAAATGATACTACACACACTACAAGACAACGGGGTTCTCCTATTGGACAGCTGTGAAAACTCTGCCGTGTCAGTAACACATTCCTGCCGCATCAGCCAGGGCATGGTACCTGCCATACTCCAGGAGTGTGGAGTGGACACGTGACTCCTCGTCTGTAAGTGCTGCTGCATCTCCCTGCCTCTTGTACTTCCTGCGCGGCTTGTAGATTTCCTGGGGAGAGGACAGAGATTAGGAGGAAGTCCCTGTACCCAGTGCTAAATAAGAGACAAGAGACTCGGTTCTCCCACACTGAGGTTTGGTTCTCACTGAGAATTTCCTCAGCTCCGAGATCTTCACATTTGTGCAGTAGTAGAAGTAGTTTGCTGTAATTATTGTCTGTCATATCTATTCTAATGATCTGTGTAGTAATCAGAAGGGATACAGTTGATATGCCAGCGGTCGGGATCCCCGGAGGTCACCATGCAGACGCCGGAAAACCGACCGCTGACAATGCCGCCAGCTGGAATGCCGGCTAACAGGGGCTATTCCCACTCGTGGGCGTCTACGACACCCACAGATTGGGAACAGAACCTGTGCGAGCCACTGAGCCCACTGTGTGGTGACCTCCGGGATTCCGACCACCGGCATATCAGTCCCTACCCATACATGGGCCATTGGAGAGAAGCAGATGTTGCATTTTTAGTACGGTGCATGCTCCGTATACTAATGCCCGCATCTACAGAGGACGCAATGTTGTTAACATCTCCTTTTGCAGCTGAAAGGGTGTCACTTTGTGGCAGTGGGGCAATCGCACATAGGCAGAGTTTCGTTAGGTCGGGTTGATGGAATTGTGGACTATGGGCCTAATTCAGAGTTGATCGCAGCAGCAAATTTGTTAGCAGTTGGGCAAAACCATGGGGGTAATTCCAAGTTGATCGCAGCAGGAATTTTTTTAGCAGTTGGGCAAAACCATGTGCACTGCAGGGGAGGCAGATATAACATTTGCAGAGAGAGTTAGATTTGGGTGTGGTGAGTTCAATCTGCAATCTAAATTGCAGTGTAAAAATAAAGCAGACAGTATTTACCCTGCACAGAAACAAAATAACCCACCCAAATCTAACTCTCTCTGCACATGTTATATCTGCCTCCCCTGCAGTGCACATGGTTTTGCCCAATTGCTATCAAAAATCCTGCTGCGATCAACTCAGAATTACCCCCCATGTGCACTGCAGGCGGGGCAGATATAACATGTGCAGAGAGAGTTAGATATGGGTGAGGTATGTTCAATTTAAATCTAAATTGCAGTGTACAAATAAAGCAGCCAGTATTTACCCTGCACAGAAACAAAATAACCCACCCAAATCTAGCTCTCTCTGCAAATGTTATATCTGCCTCCCCTGCAGTGCACATGGTTTTGCACAACTGCTAATAAATTTGCTGCTGCAATCAACTCTGAATTACCCCCTATGTGTGTATGCTGAAACAGACCTTAGATCTCTTGCACCAAAGTGCTGGTGCAAAAATGGGCTTATAAGGACGGTGGCTGAGAAACCAAGCACACAGTTAGGGATGGCCCCATAGCTTTGTACAACTCGGCATACAGGTGTGCTTATACCACTCGGCATAGAGGAGCGCTTATACAACTCGGCATAGAGGAGCGCTTATACCACTCGGCATAGAGGAGCGCTTATACCACTCGGCATACAGGTGCGCTTATACCACTCGGCATACAGGTGTGCTTATACCACTCGGCATAGAGGTGCGCTTATACCACTCGGCATACAGGTGCGCTTATACCACTCGGCATACAGGTGTGCTTATACCACTCGGCATAGAGGAGCGCTTATACCACACGGCATACAGGTGCGCTTATACCACTCGGCATACAGGTGCGCTTATACCACTCGGCATAGAGGAGCGCTTATACCACTCGGCATAGAGGAGCGCTTATACCACTCGGCATACAGGTGCGCTTATACCACTCGGCATACAGGTGTGCTTAGACCACTCGGCATAGAGGAGCGCTTAGACCACTCGGCATAGAGGAGCGCTTATACCACTCGGCATACAGGTGTGCTTATACCACTCGGCATAGAGGAGCGCTTATACCACTCGGCATACAGGTGCGCTTATACCACTCGGCATACAGGTGCGCTTATACCACTCGGCATAGAGGAGCGCTTATACCACTCGGCATAGAGGAGCGCTTATACCACTCGGCATACAGGTGCGCTTATACCACTCGGCATACAGGTGCGCTTATACCACTCGGCATACAGGTGCGCTTATACCACTCGGCATAGAGGAGCGCTTATACCAGTCGGCATACAAGTGTGCTTATACCACTCGGCATAGAGGAGCGCTTATACCACTCGGCATACAGGTGCGTTTATACCACTCGGCACACAGGTGCGCTTATACCACTCGGCATACAGGTGTGCTTATAGCACTTGGCATAGAGGAGCACTTATACCACTCGGCATACAGGTGCACTTATAGCACTCGGCATACAAGTGTGCTTAGATGAGTGCAAGCAGTCCAGTGTATTTGCGCCCGACTCACATGCAGCTATGTGTCAGCCCCCTTAGAACATAACATTACCCCCATAAGTGGTAACACTGCAGCGGAGATGGTTCTCTCTGGCTTTAATGAACTCAAACATGAGTTATGGCTGCAGCATTTAGGGGTGGATATAAGTAAGTGCGATGACGGCAATGCAGTGGGCATGTCAGCCCTAAATCCAGCATTGTAACATGAAACGTTGTGGGGCTGCAATTTATGGGAGATGAAGGGTGTCTGCGTAACAGCACTTGGTGGTCATCACCCACACATCGCCCCTAGTTGTGTCAAACCCTTAGTTTATTGCAGCATTTAGGGAAAGTGTATGGCCAGAGGTACTTACAAAGGTCTCTGTAATAGTTCTTACAGCCTTCTCCCTCCGACTCACAAACTCATCATCCTAGGAAAGGAAACAGAGGGACAATTAGGAGCGTGTTGCAACATAAAAATGTATTGAATACTATAAAGTGACAAATTCCTAAAGGAAGTTCTATTTCTTGTGTGCCCCGCGTGGTTGAAAGAACCCCCCTTCCCTTCAATGTGCCCCCTCCCTCCCAACAGCAGAAGACATTCCCAATACGCACCTCCGGGAGGCTGTGCTCTCGCTGAAACTGAGACACAGAGTATGAGCGGATGTAATCTCCCATTTCTTGCCTGGTCTCGATGGCGCGTTTCACCAGCCACTGTCGGAGATACAGACATAAGGGGTGAGTGTACAGAAGTACTCACCGCTCCAATCAGACTGTGATAGACCATCCCAGGACCTTCCACTCAGACCAGTCAGATCCCCAAGGCCAATTAGCAGTAATTATGGGATGCGGTCATATACTGGTGCTCGGGATCCCGACAGTCACCATGCCGATGCCGGGATCCTGAGCGCTCGAAATGCCGGCAGACGGAATGACGACCCACAGGCTCTACTCCCACTCGTGGGTGTCCACGACACCCATACAGTAGGAATAGATCCTGTGGCGAGTGCAGCGAGCCCGCAAGGGGCTTCGTTGCGCTTGCCCCCCCGCCGGCATTCTGGGATCGGTATTCTGACCTCCGGGATCCAAAACGCTGGTCTCCCATTCCCAACCCGTAATTACACCACACACAGCCACCATTATACTTTAAGCTCTGCACGGCCTCAGGTCTTTCATACCTGGATTACTGGGAAGATGTGGATAAAATCCATGCCTTGGATCTGATGTGGCTCCAGGCGGTGAGGGCATTTCATCTTCGGTAAAACAGAAACGATTTTCTCAGTTAATGCTCTGTAACAAGAGGCCAGGACTCGTCAATGACAGTTCTTGTTGGCATTTAAGATTTATTATTGAAAGAGATAAAGTGGAGAGAGATAAAGTATCTGTCAATAAGATCCTAACTGCCATATTACTGGCTATGTTGTAGAGACCATGGAATACGAAGAAGAACTGACAGTTAGGAGCTAATTAACTTGTACTTTATTTCTCTGAAAGCTTTGATAAATAAGGTGTAAAGATGGGGCTCTTCCATATGTCTGCATAGTACATCAATTCATCAAACACCGGAGTACCCCTTTGTCTCTGAAAGATGTCCTGTACCTCTCTAACACCAAATGTATTTTACCAGTTGATCAAGCTGCTTATTGGGGTCTCCACACCATTTTGTAAAATACCAATTTCTGAGTCGGTGAAACTTATTTCTTTTTCATCCACTAGGGGTCACCGGAGTACTCTTGGGATATGGACAGTGCGATAGCAGGGAGAGACGCATTTAAATATTTAAATGTGTAACCCTCCTCCCCCCTCCATACTCCCAAGTGCCTCAGTGTTTTTTGTGTCTTCGAGTTGGGAGGACACATTACTGAAGTCTGCAAGGACTTTTATTTTACTTTTTCTTCCACAGTCCCTTCCCAGCTTACTAAGAAGCGTGGGTCCGGGACTGTGTGCTGCTGCTGCAGCAGCGTAAGGCTTGTCGGCGCTTATCAGAGAAGCACCGCCATAGACCTTATCAACAAATGCTGACTCAGCCATGGCTGCAGGAGCAGGACGGATCTTACAGAGAAGGGGCCCGTCATTGCCTCCACATCCCGGCAGGTGTGGTGAGAAAGGAGCGGGCGGCAGCGCTCCGTGTGTGGGTGTATTACGGAGAGGGGTTACAGGTGCTGCGCCCGACACCCTCTCCCCAGACAACGCTGCTGTGGACCTAGAAGGCAGTCAGCTTATGCTGCCGCTGTCCTGGGTGGATGTGCAGGGACAGAGCCGGGAATGGCACATTTAAATATTTAAATTATTAACTGGTCACCCCATCCATACTCCCACAGACCCTTCAGTATTTTTCTGTGCCTCAGTCGGGAAGGTACAGTGGACGAAATTCCACAGATTCTTCAATTCAAGTTTTTTGGGATTTTTTTTTTTTTTTTTTTTTAATTCTCCTCAATCCCTTCCCAGCTTATAGAGAAGCTTGGGTCCGGGATTGTTGGTGCTGCAGAAGTGCAGCAGATGGCTTGTCGGTGCTCATAAGAGGAGCCCCGCCATACACCACAAGCAGCAGAGATGCATGCAGCCTCAGGCTGCACAAGGAAGCTGGACAGAGCTTATGAGAGAAGCCCTGTCATAGTCTCCACGGATGGGCAGGTAATGAGCGGTTAGGCAGCTCACACTGCCGCCGCTCACTTGTTTTATATTGCTGGGGGTGGCTGTTGGTTTTATTTTTTATACTGTCTCCCTGCTGCCCTGCTCAGCGCCGACTGCACAGCAGTGGCCGCTGGGCGCCAACACGTTCTTTGGCTATTGTGGGGGCCCTGTGGGGACTGCATGTTTTATTATGTTCACTGCCCCTTCTGCCTTCCCAGCTGCGGACTGCACTGCAGCCGCCGCTGGGCGCCAAGCCGCCGCTCACTGGCTGGTTTGCGGGGGTGACCTGTGCACTCCTCGGCCACCCGCACTCCCCGGCCGCCCACTCCCCAGTCCCGGCACCGTATGTCGCCGCTTCCGCCCTCCCTCCCGCGGTTAGCTTCTGCTAGCCGCTACAAACCAGAGCCCCAGAGCCGTGAACGGCGGCTTTGTTTGCAGAGGGGGGAGAGGTGGGAGGCTGACCGCGGACAGCTGTCACTGCTGCCGTGGTCCGTCACCAGCATTAACGCTGGCACAATGCTTTCAGCTAAGCAAGTATGGGTCTGGCTTACTGAGAAGGGAGATCGCGGGGAGAGGGGGGGGGTAGTAATGTCACAGGGAGGCCCCATAACTAAGCTGCGTTTTTATGCAGCAGCAGCTCAGGCTATTAAGCCTGTGGAAGGGGGTCCAGGTTTTTTAATGACTGCTGGGCACTATAGGGCTCTTAAGCCTATGATGTGGGTGTACATGTACATGTATGTATATGGGCATATATATATATATATATATATATATGTGTATCTACGGATATATGAATGTATGTGGGTCTGTGTGTGTATATAGGGGGTGATTCCGAGTTGTTTGCTCGCTAGCTGCTTTTAGCAGCATTGCACACGCTAAACCACCGCCCTCTGGGAGTGTATCTTAGCTTAGCAGAAGTGCGAACGAAAGATTAGCAGAATTGCGAATAGAAATTTCTTAGCAGTTTCTTAGTAGCTCCAGACTTACTCAGCCATTGCGACCAGCTCAGTCCTTTTCGTTCCTGGTTTGACGTCACAAACACACCCAGCGTTTGCCCAACCACTCCCCCGTTTCTCCAGCCACTCCTGCGTTTTGTAACTCGAACGCCTGCGTTTTTCCGCACACTCCCATAAAACGGCCAGTTTCCGCCCAGGAACACCCACTTCCTGTCAATCACACTACGATCAGCATAGCGATGAAAAAGCATTGTTATGCATTGAGTAAAATACCTAACTTTTGTGTAAAATAACTAAGCGCATGCGCTCTGCGAACCCTGCACATGCGCAGTAAGCGACTAATCGCAGTATAGTGAAAATCGACAACGAGCGAACAACTCGGAATGACCCCCATACACATACATATATATATATATATATATATATATATATATATATATATAAAATAAGATTTTACTTACCGGTAAATCTATTTCTCGTAGTCCGTAGAGGATGCTGGGGACTCCGTAAGGGCCATGGGGAATAGACGGGCTCCGCAGGAGATAGGGCACTTTAAGAAAGACTCTGGATTCTGGGTGTGCACTGGGTCCTCCCTCTATGCCCCTCCTCCAGACCTCAGTTAGGGAAACTGTGCCCAGAGGAGACGGACAGTACGAGGAAAGGATTTTAGTTAATCCAAGGGCAAGATTCATACCAGCCACACCAATCATACCGTATAACCTGTGATAAACTACCCAGTTAACAGCATGAACAACAACATAGTCTCGGTTAAAACCGATGAAACTATAACATAACCCTTATGTAAGAAATAACTATATACAAGTCTGGCAGAAGAAGTCCGCACTTGGGACGGGCGCCCAGCATCCTCTACGGACTACGAGAAATAGATTTACCGGTAAGTAAAATCTTATTTTCTCTAACGTCCTAGAGGATGCTGGGGCCTCCGTAAGGACCATGGGGATTATACCAAAGCTCCCAAACGGGCGGGAGAGTGCGGATGACTCTGCAGCACCGATTGAGCAAACAGGAGGTCCTCCTCAGCCAGGGTATCAAACTTATAGAACTTTGCAAAGGTGTTTGACCCCGACCAAGTAGCAGCTCGGCATAGTTGTTGTGCCGAGACCCCTCGAGCAGCCGCCCAAGAAGAGCCCACCTTCCTAGTGGAATGGGCCCTAACCGATTTAGGCAATGGCAATCCTGCCGTAGAATGCGCCTGCTGAATCGTGTTACAGATCCAGCGAGCAATAGTCTGCTTTGAAGCAGGAGCGCCAACTTTGTTGGCTGCATACAGAACAAACAGAGCTTCAGTCTTCCTGATCCTAGCTGTTCTGGTCACATAAATCTTCAAAGCCCTGACCACATCCAGGGACTCAGAATCCTCCAAGTCCCGTGTAGCCACAGGCACGACAATAGGTTGGTTCATATGAAAAGATGAGACCACTTTTGGCAGAAACTGTGGACGTGTCCTCAACTCTGCCCTATCCACATGAAAAACCAGGTAGGGGCTTTTATGTGATAAAGCTGCCAATTCCGAAACACGCCTTGCCGAAGCCAAGGCCAACAACATGACCACTTTCCAAGTGAGATATTTCAACTCCACTGTTTTGAGTGGCTAAAACCAAGGTGACCTGAGGAAACTTAATACCACATTAAGATCCCACGGCGCCGCCGGAGGTACAAAAGGAGGCTGAATATGCAGCACCCCCTTCACGAATGTCTGTACTTCAGGAAGAGAAGCCAATTCTTTTTGAAAGAAAATGGACAAGGCCGAAATTTGGACCTTTATGGACCCTAATTTTAGGCCCAAATCCACTCCTGTTTGCAGGAAGTGACGCAGACGACCCAAATGGAACTCCTCCGCAGGAGCAGCCCTGGCCTCACACCAAGAAACATATTTTCGCCATATACGGTGATAATGTTTCAATGTCACGTCCTTCCTAGCCTTTATTAGCGTAGGAATGACCTCCTCCGGAATACCTTTTCCGCTAGGATCCGGCGTTCAACCGCTATGCCGTCAAACGCAGCCGCGGTAAGTCTTGGAACAGACAGGGCCCCTGCTGCAGCAGGTCCTGTCTTAGAGGAAGAGGCCACGGATCTTCTGTGAGCAACTCTTGCAGATCCGGATACCAAGTCCTTCGTGGCCAATCTGGAACAATGAGGATTGTTCTGACTCTGCTTAGTCTTATTATTCTCAACACCTTGTGTATGAGATGTCAAAGTCAGAAAAATATCTCTATGCACACTACCATATTTGCACCTCACACAGGTCCGTGCTGCGCATGCGTACGCTCTCCCGTGCGTGCGCATACTCACAGTCGCGGGCACCCGCAGGCGCACGGTATGCGTATTTACGGTAGAGTTTATGTGATCGTAGCGTGCGACTCAATCGTTACATATTTTCAGTAATAATGTATTTTGTAGATCATGGTCCCTTTGATAGATTCTGAAAGTTTAGTTAACATAGCATGTTCCTGAACAGAGAGATCCCTCTTTGTATTGTACGAAGGGTCTAACAGGGGTCATACAGTGGTGTTTGGTACCCATCGGAAGAGTATTTAAATAGCAATATTCCGGTGTTGGTTTGGAGCAGATTAATCGCTCGTGCGAATAGTTATGGACATAAGAAGTTTATGTCCATTTACTATTATTTGTTCTTATTTAGTCATGCGGCGGGAAACTCAGTATCCCACCCACCTGAACAGTTGGAAACAGTCACAACCCACCTGTATGAATCAACCTATGACCTTTTGTTATAATGCGAAGCCGAATTCCTGTGTCCAATGAACAATGAGATTGTAGGGACCATTGAATTGTATTATGTGTGGGGCATAAATAGGCAGGCCGACCATATCCAGCTCACTCTCTTCAACGGTTCTCATTGCTGATAATCGGGAGCTGGATATCGAGGCGCATGCGATCGTTTCCCCTTGTGCGTAAGTGTTTCTCCGCAACTATATTGATCTTCTTGTTATTGTGGGCCAATCTCTCTCATTCTCATTCTCTCTCTCTCTCTCTCCTTCCCTTTCTCTCTCATTTTCTTTTAAATTGTATTGTATTGTATTTCCTGTGTAGTTATCTGGTTAGGTAGTCTATGTTATATTGTAGTGTATGACTTGTATTGTGTTTAACTCTTTTGCAAGTATAGCATTCATAATATATATTTTAGGCGTTGGACCCTGAGTACGGTATCTGTGTGTTTCTTATAGTATTAAGTATTCTCAGAGCGTCGGTGATGCTCAAACAGCTTTTAAGGTAATAAGGTTATACTGTGTTGCATTTACTCTCTAACATTACACTAAGGTTTTACTGCACAATACACTGTTTATGGTTTAGATACAAAGGTTTAATATAGTGAGCGTCAGCGCCGCTGGTGATCTCCTCGTGGTCCCGAGCGTTCGCTACGCTATAGCGAATCATTACGTTTGTTAACAGCCAATAACGTGCCTGCCTGTGATCTCTTGGCCGTGAGTGAACGTGACGCTTGAGCGTCTCGATCACGGCAAAGCGATTGTTATGCAACTAGCGTACCCTTACGGTACTTCATACATAAATAGCGTACAGTGTTCTTGGACCTCATAAAGGGTATTATATACGATAAATATTTAGCTTTATCAATTGGGGGCTCGCCCGTCCTTCACATATCTACACTAGGTAATTTCAGCAGACATTATCCAGCAGCAAAGGGCGGGAGATCATATTCCTCGTAGTGCTGTTTGGATAAGCGTCTGCTTCTCTTAGTAAAGGGTGCTGAAGGAATCCGGGAACCGGAGGTAAGAACAAAACAATAGTGTCTTTTTAAAACTGTTTATTTTTCTGTCTTGCGTACACACGCACGCACACATATATATCTGCATTTCCTTTTCATTGGTGTATTTTCGTATGTCACTCTCCTGTTTGCCAGTTCTATAGTTGATAAACGTATAAATTGTGTTACGGTGGATCTTTGCTTTGCGTACACGTGTCTCTAACAAAAGACTGAGACTTGCGTACGCAATCCAAGGGCCGACGCACGCAGCGTATATTACGCAACGGAGCGTACGGGTACGCCCACGTAACTCAAATCACAAGTTTTTTTTTTTTTTTTCTCTCCTCTCAACGCGATAAGTAGCGCCACGCGGTAAATAACGCCAGGCGATAAATCGCGCAAAAATTTTTTTTTTTTTTAAAAATTCCAAATTTAAATTAATAGATCCTTCTCCTAATTTGTAAACACATCTGGTCTAAAGAGAAATTTCTGCGCAGAAATAGAAATAGAAACAAAAGTGTACAGGTGGTGAGTGAGTGTGTTGTATACAATTTTACAGGTTGAACCACAAGAAAAGTCGAGTTCTCGTGAGGTACATGCGTGTAAGTGACGTACATGGTGGCTAGGGAGGCATCCCTGGTTAAATATACAATTTGAGCATTAGAGTGTAGCAGACCAGGAGGTCATACTGTAACAGACCAGGAGGTCATAGCAGACCAACAGGTTCAGGTACAGCAGACAAGGAAGTCCGCTATACAGTCCACAGGCACAACACCAAGAAAGGGTTGGTGCAACACCCATATAGGCCATATAAGCTCTGGCTGAAGGAATTCGCAGCCGAAATTTTCGATTCCACTGGTCGCTCAGTACATAAGATTAGTTGCTTGTGTACTAAACGATTGTACCGCACGTAATTGTGTGCATTAGTAAACCTGACCGGTACTATTTGTGTATGAAGGTCATAAACGCTATTTGTACATTCTAACGTGATTTGTGTAACTTTTTTTTATTTTAAGGGAAGTTCGCTGCTCACTCAGGAACTATCCAGCAACCAATAGTTACTGGAAAGAGTAAGTGTTCTTCGGATCACCCTCACAGGTTCCAGTAAATAGAGGTTCAGGTCGCAGGGGCCCTAGGTCGAGTACGCCAGCACCATATCGGTGTGATCAGGTCGTATTGGTCGGCGTGGGCGAGTGAGTGGGGTACTCGGTAAACCGCCACCGTCAGCCTATTTTGGACATTTGGTTTGCGTAAGGGTTGGTTAAATAAAGCAACACCTTCGAACTATGGGGGCCACTTGTTCAGGTAGGGGGCGATCAACCTCGGTTCGGGTTGATTCAGTGAACCGACCAATTGGGTCGGCAAGGTATGTAATGTGTGAGAAATACGGAAGTCACACAGAAGCTTTATGTGATGAATGGGAGAGAATGACAGTACATGACGGGGAGAAATTCCCAAGAGTAGGTAGCTTCAGCACAGAAGTGTTAACGAACTTAAGGAGAAGGATATGTCTCATTAAATCAACAAAGAGACGAATCAAACATTACGATTATTTGCAGTTGTGGCAACAGGAAGGTGACATACAGAGAGGATTGGCTCAGGCGGCGGGATCTGGCTCAATCAGAAAACTGATAGCCACGGCCCCACCGCCACCATACATATCAGGAGAGAAATTGGTTGCGGAGAATGACGCACTAAGGTGTAACACACAAACACTTAGCAACTGTATAAATGTTAAAGATAATGTTAACCAATTAACCAACGCAAGTATTAACCCGTGCAAGTTGTAACCTGTTTTGAACTTTCCTCAGGAGTGTGATCAAGAAGACGAATCGGCAACAATTTCAGCGCTCTCTCTAGCAGCCACCATAGCAGAGACCACAGTAGGCACAGCTCCACCCACGAGATTAGTAACAAAGGCCCCTAGCGGAGGGATAGGTGAGGTCGTATCTACAGGTAAGTACGGCACCATACACTATGCTGAAGCCATTTCACCACAGGCTGTAGAACCCACACAGAGTGATGTTGTTAGAGTTACTCCTGTTAGGGTAATAGCTGTTCCAAATGGGAAAACTGACACATCAGGGGTCACCCCTGTGAGGAACATTGCCATGTATAGCCCATTTTCCAGAATGGAATTAAGGACCATAGTGTCTGAATTCCCTGACCCTAGAAAAGATTTAGTTGCCAGTCAAAAATACATCAGAGACTTAGGTAACACTGTAGAGCCCAACAATAAAGACTGGCAGATATTGCTGAGAGCATGTTTACCCTCCAATGTTGACGCAACTCAATTTTTAGCTGATTGCGGATTAGATCAGGATGTACCTCTTACAGATGTGTACAACAAAGACAATGTAAAAAGAATAAACTTACAGTTAAAAGAGTATTTCCCAGCGGTAGTCAGATGGAACAAGATATTCTCCATTAAACAGAAGGAGTCAGAGACAGCTGCAGAGTATTTTCACAGAGCATTATCAGAAATGGCAAAATACACAGGCATAGAGGACATTAAAACAAACATAAACCATCGAGAAGTAGCAGTATCGGTACTGATGGATGGTTTAAAAGAATCATTAAAGACTAGGGTACAGACCACACAACCATGTTGGCGAGGTCTGTCTGTGGCTACTTTGAGAGAGGCTGCTATTGATCACGATAGGAACATCACCAGACACAGGGAACAACAAAGTGATAAGTTAATGGCCGTAAGTATACAGGCCCTGACCACAAGGCAGCCTTTGTTTGTATCACCAAACCCTGCGGGTAAGTCAAGTGTGGTTACTTGTTATTCTTGTCATAAACAGGGACACATGGCACGAGATTGTAGAGTAAAGAATGTACGAAACTCATACCAACCCCCTAGACAACGACACGACACACGACATTGGGAGCAAGGTCCGCAGAAACGGAGTTATGAGCCACATGCAGGGGAAACAAAAAGATACCCCCCAAACAGAGATTGGCAAACCTCTGGTAGTTCCCAGCTAACTCCCTCACAAGTAGTTGCTGCCAGCGGGATTCAGGGAGGTCACCATACCCAATAGGGGTGTGGCCATACCTGTAATCTGCAGCCAGTAAAATTGATTGCAAGTCTTGGAAGTGAACCAGAAATTGCAATCAATGTAGCTGGTAAATCATTAAACTTTCTTGTAGACACAGGGGCGGCCAAATCAGTGATAAATTCGACAGTGGGCATGAGGACCACTGGTAGGACAATTCCAGCCGTGGGAGTAACAGGAGTAGTCCAGCATTACCCTGTTAGCAAACCAGCAGAGATTACAATAGGGCCTTTACATACCAAGCATTCCTTTTTGCTGGCTGCATCGGCACCGACCAATCTCTTGGGAAGAGACTTACTGTGTAAAATGGGGTGCGTCATTTATTGTACTCCTGAAGGTGTATTCTTGGACATACCTGAGAATCACGCTCAGGAAGTACGAGACATGTTAGACTCCCCGTCAAAATTAATGTCACATACCACTATGACAAATAGGACTCCCTCCCAAGTAGAAGAAATGACATCTCAGATACCAGAGTCACTTTGGACTAAAGATGGACAGGACACTGGATTAATGGCAAACGTAGCTCCGGTAGTTGTACAAGTAAAAGATGGTAGGATAGCTCCAAAAATCCCACAGTACCCTCTGAAGCCAGAGGTGGAGTTAGGAGTTTACCCAGTAATAGAGCGCTTGCTACAACAGGGCATTCTGGTAAGAACGTCCAGCACTGCTAATAGTCCCATCTTCCCTGTGAAAAAGAGTGGGGGGAGGGGTTACCGGCTAGTGCAGGATCTAAGGGGGATTAACAAAATAGTTGAGAGTCAGTTCCCCGTAGTGCCAAATCCAGCTGTCATCCTAATGCAAATCCCTCCCACTGCGAAATTTTTCACTGTTATTGACCTCTGCTCCGCTTTCTTTTCGGTACCTCTGCACCCTGACAGTCAATATTTGTTCGCATTTACATACAGAGGAGTCCAATACACATGGACTCGATTACCACAAGGATTCATAGATAGCCCAAGTATATTTTCTCAGGCTTTGCATGATTGTTTACAGTCTTTCCAACCAGTGAGTGGATCAGTATTAATACAGTACGTGGATGATCTACTACTGTGTTCTGATTCATTGGAGGCATCCCTGAAGGATACGAAACAGCTCCTGTTTCATCTTTCAGACACAGGACACAAGGTTTCCAAAGACAAGTTGCAATTATGCCAAACTAAGGTAAAATATTTGGGACACTGTTTAACACAAGGACTGAGACACCTGACCGCTGATAGAATTCAAGCAATTAGAGACATGACTCTGCCACAAACCCAGCAACAGATCAGAACATTTTTAGGAATGTGTGGGTATTGCCGTAATTGGATCCCAGGGTTTTCCATTTTAGCGTTACCTTTGCAGGAAATGGTCTCCTCAAACAAACCTGACCGGATTTCGCATACAGACGAGTCTGAGGCAGCATTTGAGAGACTTAAACAGTGCCTAACGCAGGCACCAGCATTAGGTATGCCGGACTATGGGAAACCCTTTGAACTATACGGAACAGAAAGTGCTGGTTGCGCGGCAGGCGTACTAACCCAAAAGCACGGTGATGCCAGCAGGCCAGTAGCATATTACAGCGCTCAGCTAGACACGGTAGCGCGATCCCTCCCCACATGCTTGCGAAGCGTTGCTGCGATAGCATTGCTAGTAACGAAAAGCGAAGACGTCGTGCTAGGTCACAACCTCACAATTCATACACCACATGCAGTGTCAGCCTTGTTAAATTCTGCCCAAACCAGGCACGTCTCATCAGCGCGGTTTACAAGATGGGAATTGGCACTAATGGCCCCCGTAAACATCACCATAAGGAGATGCAGTGCATTAAATCCTGCAACATATCTCCCAGGTGTGCCTGGACAGGCACAAAGGGTGGAGGATGAGAGTGGTGGGGAAGGAGGATTTAATACAAAGGAAGACACTCATGATTGTATGGAATATTTGACCCAAAATTTTACCGCAAGGCCTGACATCAGTGACAACCCACTGGAAGATGCAGAACTTACGTTCTACACGGACGGTAGTTGTCATAGACAGTCAGACTCGGGAGACTTGTGTACTGGATACTCAGTCGTAGATGACCAAGGCACCATAGAAGCGGAACCGCTAGGCCCACCTCACTCAGCCCAGGTTGCTGAACTGGTCGCCCTAACCAGAGCATGTGAATTGGCTAAGGGCAAATCAGCCAATATCTACACCGATTCTAGATACGCATTCGGGGTAGTCCATGATTTCGGAGCCCTATGGCGCCTCAGAAATTTCATGACGGCAGCTGGTACACCGGTAGCGCATGCAACTCACATAAAAAGGCTTCTAACAGCGATACAGGAACCCGACAGAGTGGCTGTTATCAAATGTAAAGCACATACATATAGCCAAGACCCAGTATCGCTTGGTAACAGCCGAGCAGACGAAGCAGCTAAGTTAGCAGCTGGTACCCCCAGACAGACAGACACCACACAACTGATGGTATTTAATACCATCAACACACAGAAGTTGTGTGAGATGCAAAATTTGTGTTCCACACAGGAAAAGGCAGTCTGGAAGGCAAAGGGATATGGCCAGGAGTCCTCAGGACTCTGGACGGATGGACAAGGTAAACCGGTGGCCCCCAGAGCATACCTTCCATGTTTGGCTGAGGCAGCTCACGGGCTGACTCATCTAGGCAAGGAAGGGATGTGCAAGTTGGTAAGAGCATATTGGTGCGCCCCAGGATTCTCCTCTCATGCGAGTAAAAGAGCCATGTCATGCCTTACCTGTTTGAGAAAGAATATTGGAAAGGCAATACCTACAGAACCATCCCATATCCCACCTGCCGGCGGCCCTTTCCAGGTAATACAGATTGACTTCATTCAATTACCCCCTTGTCGAAATTTGAAATATGTACTTGTTTGTATAGATGTTTTTTCAAATTGGGTCGAAGCATTTCCGGCGGCCACAAATACCGCTATGTTTACTGCTAAGAAAATTGTGCAGGAATTTGTATGTAGATATGGTATCCCTAGAATTATCGAAAGTGATAGGGGTACCCATTTTACAGGTGATGTCTTTCAAGGAATGTGTAAATTGATGGGAATTGATAGCAAGCTGCATACTCCATACCGTCCACAGGCGAGTGCGAAAGTGGAAAGAGTGAACAGCACTATTAAAAATAAACTGAGTAAAGTGATGGCAGAGACAGGATTGACATGGCCAGAAGCTTTACCCATTGTACTGTACAGCATCAGAACCACTCCCAGGTCCCCTCTTAATCTGTCTCCCTTTGAAATCTTGTTTGGTCGACAACCGCATGTTATGATTAACCCTCAGGATGATTTGAAGTGTAACAATGAAGTGACTGTAAAATACTTGATTAACATGAGTAAACAGTTAAGGAATCAAAATGATAATCTGAAGTTAGTGATTCCTGATTTACCAGATAGTAATTGTCATGACATTGAACCTGGGGATTATGTAATGATACGGAATTTTCTACGCTCAGGTTGCCTTATTGACAGATGGGAAGGACCATACCAGGTCTTATTGACTAGCACTACAGCATTGAAGGTTGCTGAGAGAGAGACTTGGGTTCATTCGTCCCACTGTAAGAAGGTCGTTGATCCAGAGAAGTCCTGTGATAAGGAACAGACGGTAGAGGTTGTATCACTAGAGTGTCTGTTCCAGGAGGACTAAGGCGGCACCTGAGCATCGAGAACCACAAGATCAAAAGCAGTTGTCGATCCCCTGTTCCCTTTTATTGTTTTTCTCCACTTCCCATCCCCTCTCCCTCAAATTATTTTTCCCCCCTTCTCATTCTTCTTCGTCTCCTCCTAAGATGGACTTGCCTCAAGAGACTGTGATCCGGATTTTCCTGTTGACCATGATGTTGACCAGAGCAGTCTGTTCCGGCGAGAGTACCATGGAGTTCGAGAGAGGTTCTGGAATGGGTTCTGATGACAGAAATGGAGGCGTAGTTTTCCGAGAACAACATAATCAACAAGCAAAGGCGAGTATCAGAAAACGATCCAATAGCATTGACCATAGAAGGAATTGTGAAGGATTGTTGGCTGAAGAAAACTGTATCTGTAGGCTCTGTAACAATGTCATTGAGGATGGGTGCATTAAGAAATGCCAATCCAGTTTTAATATCCATATGGACCGGCATCCATTGAGTGACTATCACTCCTTAGTGGGTAGTGTGTTAAATAAAACAGATTGTTGGGTATGCTCTCAAGTACCTCAAGGTCATAGCAAATCAGGGCTAGTACCATTTCCTTTAACGATAGGGGAGGTACTTGAGTTAAGTGGTGGGAGACCGGTGGACAGGAGGTTTAATATCTCCAGCCCTCCTAGTTTGAAGCTCCACCAATACCATGTGGATAGGTCCCTATTATGTTTTAACATCTCCAATCCCCGAAAGCCGGGAAATTGGGAAGTGTCATGGAGTGATCAAACCATGACCTTTTCGCATAGAGCAGATAGAATGCCTACAGATACAGAGCTTGTACGCCACATAGCCAGTAGAGGAAAATCTTTCCGGTATAGGTATACCTTAGGAAATAGGATTACTAAAGTTGGAGAAGTATCACCAGGATACTGTGCACATATCGTACAACCTGATACGTGTACTAAGCAGATGGAAGAATTAGGGTTAGGAGAGTTCACATGGAAGGTGTGTAATATGGTTATGTCCTACTCCGTCCCATATGTTCTCCCCGATGATGCATATTTCATATGCGGGAGAAAGGCGTACAAGTGGCTTGCCCCAAACTCTGAAGTATTGTGTTATATTGGAAAAGTACTGCCTGAAGTAATGACTGTATCACATGACAAAATGAAAGACATACACCGTGGTGCCCAAGCTCCTTATACTCACACCCATTACGAGCACGTTGTTAAAAGGCACCTGATAGAGAAGACAGAGCATCCGGCCTCTGATCTGATAAGTGAATCCACCGGGATTCAATTCTTAATCGCGTTAGATTTCACCCGCACCGCTAGAGGAGTGCTGAATTATAAATACATTTCTGCGCTCGCCAATTTGTTAGATAATATCACTGAAATGTATGATGACACGTTTAGGTATACTGGAAGAGAACTTCAGGCTTACAAAACAGAACTGGTACAGCATAGAATGGTTCTCAATTACCTCACAGCAGTGACAGGCGGATATTGTGTCACACTGGCAACACAATACGGCGTGAAATGTTGCACATATATTACAAATAGCACCGAGGATCCGGTCGAGGTCATAGACCAAAAGATGGACGATATTCTCCAATTGAAGTGGGAATTTCGCAGGAGACACAATCTCACTCTTGCCGCTGTAGGTAATGAGCTGACTGGTTGGGTGTCATGGTTGAACCCGCGAACTTGGTTTTCTGGTTTAGGAGACTGGGCTCAAGGAGTCATAATGGATGTTGGGAAGTTTCTCCTATGTATCTTAGGTGTTGTCATATCGATTGGATTGATATTTAGATGCGGTCAGGCTTTAATGAAGTGCAATCATCGTACTAGGGTAATGAGTTTAAGGAGTGAGGAAACTGTAATTAACCTGGACTTGATTTATGACCCAAATGTAGAAACAATGATGTGATGAAAATGCGATTTCTACGGTCCGTTTCTTTCACCTGTTTTTCCGTTTCCTCCAAGGTAACAAGACCCACTTGGACGAGGAGTTTGATGAGCCGATATACAGACAACAGAGGGATTAAAGAAGAAGTTTGACAACCTGATACACAGATTTTTGATGAACTATGCCATGGATCCCCAGTTTCCCTAGAAATTTTAAAATTACGCTAGCCCAACACTTTTGTAAATCTATGGACATTGACAGCTTTTGCTCGCACCTTATGGGCAAAAGCACAAAGAAGACTGCATTCAACAGACACCAAACAAGACCTCAATCGACGACTGTACATTTACCTGACATAGAATACCACCGCATTTACCGTAATTATGTCTTTTCTTCATTTCTACAACCCTCAGGTAATGACACACATAGTCGATAGGGAATACAGGCACAGATATCAGCAATCACATATCTCCCCCATTCATGTATCATCAACTAAAATGTGCTCCCCCATTTTGTTACAACCAAAGCCGAAAAGAGCTCGGTAAAGTTTGACAGCCCATCCACAGACCCGTACCACGGGATAAGAAGGAATTCACATGTATACTTCGCAATACCTCGAAGCTTGATTTAAAACACGTACGGCACGATGATACATGACCCCCAAGCACGGATTCATACACACATGCTTCTGCTATCTCACTAGGTCATACCCTTTTTCCTACCATCTCCTCTCCTCCCTTACCCAACCATGTAAATGTATTAACCCCTAACATATATTTTTCTCTTTTTGAAATGTTTTCAGGAAGTGGCAGTTATGGTTGACTGCCAAAGGGTGGACTGTCAAAGTCAGAAAAATATCTCTATGCACACTACCATATTTGCACCTCACACAGGTCCGTGCTGCGCATGCGTACGCTCTCCCGTGCGTGCGCATACTCACAGTCGCGGGCACCCGCAGGCGCACGGTATGCGTATTTACGGTAGAGTTTATGTGATCGTAGCGTGCGACTCAATCGTTACATATTTTCAGTAATAATGTATTTTGTAGATCATGGTCCCTTTGATAGATTCTGAAAGTTTAGTTAACATAGCATGTTCCTGAACAGAGAGATCCCTCTTTGTATTGTACGAAGGGTCTAACAGGGGTCATACAGTGGTGTTTGGTACCCATCGGAAGAGTATTTAAATAGCAATATTCCGGTGTTGGTTTGGAGCAGATTAATCGCTCGTGCGAATAGTTATGGACATAAGAAGTTTATGTCCATTTACTATTATTTGTTCTTATTTAGTCATGCGGCGGGAAACTCAGTATCCCACCCACCTGAACAGTTGGAAACAGTCACAACCCACCTGTATGAATCAACCTATGACCTTTTGTTATAATGCGAAGCCGAATTCCTGTGTCCAATGAACAATGAGATTGTAGGGACCATTGAATTGTATTATGTGTGGGGCATAAATAGGCAGGCCGACCATATCCAGCTCACTCTCTTCAACGGTTCTCATTGCTGATAATCGGGAGCTGGATATCGAGGCGCATGCGATCGTTTCCCCTTGTGCATAAGTGTTTCTCCGCAACTATATTGATCTTCTTGTTATTGTGGGCCAATCTCTCTCATTCTCATTCTCTCTCTCTCTCTCTCCTTCCCTTTCTCTCTCATTTTCCTTTAAATTGTATTGTATTGTATTTCCTGTGTAGTTATCTGGTTAGGTAGTCTATGTTATATTGTAGTGTATGACTTGTATTGTGTTTAACTCTTTTGCAAGTATAGCATTCATAATATATATTTTAGGCGTTGGACCCTGAGTACGGTATCTGTGTGTTTCTTATAGTATTAAGTATTCTCAGAGCGTCGGTGACGCTCAAACAGCTTTTAAGGTAATAAGGTTATACTGTGTTGCATTTACTCTCTAACATTACACTAAGGTTTTACTGCACAATACACTGATTATGGTTTAGATACAAAGGTTTAATATAGTGAGCGTCAGCGCCGCTGGTGATCTCCTCGTGGTCCCGAGCGTTCGCTACGCTATAGCGAATCATTACGTTTGTTAACAGCCAATAACGTGCCTGCCTGTGATCTCTTGGCCGTGAGTGAACGTGACGCTTGAGCGTCTCGATCACGGCAAAGCGATTGTTACGCAACTAGCGTACCCTTACGGTACTTCATACATAAATAGCGTACAGTGTTCTTGGACCTCATAAAGGGTATTATATACGATAAATATTTAGCTTTATCAGAGAGGTAGAGGAGGGAACACATAGGCCGACCTGAACACCCCAGGTGTCACTAGAGCGTCCACCGCTACCGCCTGAGGGTCTCTTGACCTGGCGCAATACCGCTTTAGCTTTTTGTTTAGACGGGACGCCATCATGTCTATCTGAGGCAGTCCCCACCGACCCACGATCTGTGCGAAGACTTCTGGATGAAGTCCCCACTCTCCCGGATGCAGGTCGTGTCTGCTGAGGAAGTCCGCTTCCCAGTTGTCCACCCCCGGGATGAATACTGCTGCTAGGGCGCTTACATGGCCTTCCGCCCAGCGAAGAATCCTAGTCGTTTCTGCCATGGCCACTCTGCTCCTTGTGCTGCCTTGGCGGTTTACATGAGCCACTGCTGTGACATTGTCCGACTGAATCAGAACCGGTTTGTTCCGAAGCAATGCCTCCGCTTGGCGTAGGGCGTTGTATATGGCCCTCAACTCCAGGACGTTGATGTGGAGACAAGTCTCTAGATTTGACCAGAGACCTTGGAAATTTCTTCCCAGTGTGACTGCTCCCCAACCTCGGAGGCTTGCGTCCGTGGTCACCAGGATCCAGTCCTGAATTCCGAACTTGCGGCCTTCTAGGAGGTGAGCACTGTGCAGTCACCACAGGAGAGATACTCTGGCTCTGGAAGACAGGGTGATCCTTTGATGCATTTGTAAATGGGACCCAGACCATTTGTCCAGTAGATCCCATTGAAAGGTCCTCGCATGGAACCTTCCGAAGGGGATGGCCTCGTACGATGCCACCATCTTCCCCAGGACACGCGTGCAGTGATGCACTGAAACCTTCTTTAGCTTTAATAGCTCCTGAGCCTTTTCCATCGGAAGAAAAACCTTAGCTTTAATAGCTCCTGAGCCTTTTCCATCGGAAGAAAACCCTTTTTCTGGTCTGTGTCTAGAATCAGGCCCAGAAAGGTCAGACGCATTGTAGGGACTAGCTGGGACTTCGGTATATTGAGAATCCAGCCTTGCCTTTGCAACATTCTCACCGACAGCGACACGCTGTCCAGCAACTTCTCCCGAGATCTCGCCTTTATGAGGAGATCGTCCAAGTATGGGATAATTGTGACCCCCTGCTTGCGCAGGAGCACCATCATTTCCGCCATTACCTTGGTGAAAATTCTCGGGGCTGTGGAAAGCCCAAACGGCAACGTCTGTAATTGGTAATGACAGTCCAGTACTGCAAATCTCAGGAACGCCTGGTGAGGAGGGAAAATCAGAACATGAAGGTATGCATCCTTTATGTCCAGGGACACCATCCAATCCCCCCCCTCCAGGCTGGCGATGACCGCTCTGAGCGATTCCATCTTGAACTTGAACTTTTTCAAGTACAAGTTCAGGGATTTTAGATTCAAAATGGGCCTGACCGAACCGTCCGGTTTCGGGACCACAAACAGGGTTGAGTAATACCCCTTTCCTTGCTGGAGAAGAGGAACTTTGACTATCACCTGTTGAAGATACAATTCTTGAATTGCAGACAACACTAACTCCCTCTCTGACGGGGAAGCTGGCAGAGCCGATTTGACAAACCGGCGAGGAGGCACGTCTTCGAATTCCAGCCTGTATCCCTGAGAAACAATCTCTATTGCCCAGGGATCCACCTGTTAGTGAACCCAGACCTGGCTGAAAAAGCGAAGACGCGCCCCCACTTGAGCTGACACCCCCCGGGAAGCCCCAGCGTCATGCGGTGGACTTTGCAGATGTAGGGGAGGACTTCTGCTCTTGGGAACTAGCTGCATGCAGTTTTTTTCCCTTGCCTTTTCCTCTGGCAAGGAAGGACGATCCCCGTACCTTCTTGCTTTTATTCGAACGAAAGGACTGCATTTGATAATGAGGTGCCTTTTTAGTATGCTGCGGGGGGACATAAGGTAAGAAATTCGATTTACCGGCCGTAGCAGTAGAGACAAGGTCCGAGAGGCCTTCTCCAAACAACTCCTCCCCCTTGTAAGGCAACGACTCCATAAGCCGCTTTGAGTCGGCATCCACCGTCCACTGTCGGGTCCACAAGAGTCGCCTAGCAGAAATAGACATAGCATTTATTCTGGAGCTTAGTAAACAAATGTCTCTTTGAGCATCCCTCATATATAAAGCAGCATCTTTGATATGCTCTAGGGTCATTAGAATGGTATCCTTATCTAGGGTGTCAAGTTCCGTAGATAAGGAATCTGTCCATGCTGCGACAGCACTACAAACCCAGGCCGATGCCATAGCCGGTCTAACGATAGTACCGGAATGTGTGTAAATGTGCTTCATGGTAACCTCCTGCTTACGATCAGCAGGATCCTTGAGGGAAGCTGTATCCTGAGAAGGCAGTGCCACCTTCTTGGATAAGCGTGTCAGCGCCTTGTCTACCTTAGGTGAAGATTCCCATCGTATCCTGTCCTTTTGTGGAAAGGGATACGCCATAAGAATCCTTTTGGGAACTTGTAGTCTCCTATCTGGAGATTCCCAAGCCTTTTTCGCACAAGTCGCTTAGCTCAAATGAGGACGGAAAAGTGACCTCAGGCTTTTTCCCTTTATACATGTGTATCCTCGTGTCAGGGACAGGGGGTTCCTCAGTGATATGCAAAACCTCTTTAATGGCCATAATCATGTAACGAATGCCTTTTGCCACCTTTGGTTGCAATTTTGCATCCTCATAGTCGACACTAGAGTCAGTATCTGTGTCGGTATCTGTGTCAGTGATCTGGGATATGGTGCGTTTTTGATACCCCGACGGTCCTGGTGCCACAGGGACAGGCATGGTCTGACCACCTGACTGATGCCTAGCTTCAGCCTTGTCTAACCGTTTATGCAGTAAATTTACATTTGCATTCAAGACATTCCACATATCCACCCAGTCTGCTGTCGGCATTGGCGACGGCGACCTGACAATCATGCACTCCCCCTCCTCCTTAGGTGAGCCTTCCTCGTCAAACATGTCGACACACACGTACCGACACACTTCACACACACAGGGAATCTATTTTCTGAAGACAGGTTCCCCTTGAGGCCCCTTGGAGAGACAGAGAGAGAGTATGCCAGCACACACCCCAGCGCTATATGACCCAGGAGAAACACACAAAATGTTTACCCAGTAGAATAAATAAAAAATAGAATGCGCTGGTAACCGTGTAAAAAAGGCTTTTTTTATTTAATATATTCTATTTGTTCTTTTCTAAAATAAGATTTATATCTCATACATATTTTAATAAAATCTTAACATACAATATGCAATATTTATAAACCATATATTCCAATTTTATTTTGTTTCATTTATCCAGGTTCAGGAATGCATTGATTTAGCAGATTTAATTATACTGGCATTTTCTGCTGAGCCTGGATAGATGACATTAACTTGTTGCAATTTGGTCTTTACTAACTATTCACAGCTAAAACAGATACTATTTAACCACTTTAAAAGAAGGTAAAATGTATCCTCAATGTATTTGTCAGAGAGACTGTCCACAGCTGTGTGATTAAAACACCTTATCATGAAGCGTTCTCAGTTGTTTAACCACTGTGAGTTCTAATCCATTGCCGGCAATTTATTAAACAGCTTGTACTCAAATCAGTCCTTTTTGCATACAGAAAAAGTCCTCAATAGTCACTTATATTATAGCTCTCAGTGTAATAAACTGCGCTCCAATGTAGTTATAACATGGCCATGTTTGGTGATTTAAAAAATGGATATTACCATATCCGTTCTGGGAACCCTGGTCCGTACACTCCCGGCCCTGGTAGCGAGATTCCTTTTAGCGGGTCCTTATCCAGAGGTCTGAAGCAGGTTCCACAGCCAAGGAGATATTAGAATTGTGTAGTATCCCTTGGTATCCTCAGGTTATAGTAAAACGCGTTTCTCCGCCTGTTTCCAATGATCGGCGGCTTCCTCAGTCAGTCACTTGGAGTCGGCTTCCTCAGTTGACTGACTGAGGAAGCCGCCGATCATTGGAAACAGGCGGAGAAACGCGTTTTACTATAACCTGAGGATACCAAGGGATACTACACAATTCTAATATCTCCTTGGCTGTGGAACCTGCTTCAGACCTCTGGATAAGGACCCGCTAAAAGGAATTTTGCTACCAGGGCCGGGAGTGTACGGACCAGGGTTCCCAGGACGGATATGGTAATATCCATTTTTTAAATCACCAAACTTGGCCATGTTATAACTACATTGGAGCAGAGTTTATTACACTGAGAGCTATAATATAAGTGATTATTGAGGACTTTTTCTGTATGCAAAAAGGACTGATTTGAGTACAAGCTGTTTAATAAATTGCCGGCAATGGATTAGAACTCACAGTGGTTAAACAACTGAGAACGCTTCATGATAAGGTGTTTTAATCACACAGCTGTGGACAGTCTCTCTGACAAATACATTGAGGATACATTTTACCTTCTTTTAAAGTGGTTAAATAGTATCTGTTTTAGCTGTGAATAGTTAGTAAAGACCAAATTGCAACAAGTTAATGTCATCTATCCAGGCTCAGCAGAAAATGCCAGTATAATTAAATCTGCTAAATCAATGCATTCCTGAACCTGGATAAATGAAACAAAATAAAATTGGAATATATGGTTTATAAATATTGCATATTGTATGTTAAGATTTTATTAAAATATGTATGAGATATAAATCTTATTTTAGAAAAGAACAAATAGAATATATTAAATAAAAAAAGCCTTTTTTACACGGTTACCAGCGCTTTCTATTATTTATTTATTCTTTATTCTGATTTATGGGCTGAGTATTCCCTAATTGAAAGCTGCGGCAACTGTGTAGGTATTTGGTTGGCGCCAGGAAATTTTTATTGTTTACCCAGTAGCGCTGCTTAATGTGTAAACGCCAATAATTTGCCCCCCCCCCTCTACTTTAAAATCCCCTTACACCGTGTGCCAAGCAGGGGAGAGTCCGGGGAGCTTCCTCTCAGCGGTGCTGTGGAGAGAAAATGGCGCTGGTGAGTGCTGAGGGAGAAGCCCCGCCCCCTCGGCGGCGGGCTTCTGTCCCGCTCAAACTTACAAAAAAATGGCGGGGGCTCTTTTATATACATGTACAGTGCCCACCTGTACATGTATATAGACTTTTGCCATAGGAGAGGTGTTTTATTGCTGCCCAGGCGCCCCCCCTGCGCCCTGCACCCGTACAGTGACCGGAGTGTGTGAGGTGTATGGGAGCAATGACGCACAGCTGCGGTGCTGTGCCTTACCTCTGTGAAGCACCGAAGGCTTCTGCCGCCTTAGACGTCTTCTGGCTTTGTTTCTTCTGGCTCTGTCAGGAGAACGGCGGCGCGGCTCTGGGGGTGAACGCCCAGGACGAACCTGTGTTCACTCCCTCTGGAGCTAATGGTGTCCAGTAGCCGAGGAAGCAGAGCCTATCATTTAAGTAGGTCTGCTCCTCTCTCCTCAGTCCCTCGATGCAGGGAGCCTGTTGCCAGCAGTGCTCCCTGAAAAGGAGAAAAAAATCCTAACAAAAATGCTTTCTAAGCAGGAAACTCAGGAGAGCTCCCTGCAGTGCACCCATTCTCCTCTGGGCACAGTCTAAAACTGAGGTCTGGAGGAGGGGCATAGAGGGAGGAGCCAGTGCACACCCAGAATCCAAAGTCTTTCTTAAAGTGCCCTATCTCCTGCGGAGCCCGTCTATTCCCCATGGTCCTTACGGAGTCCCCAGCATCCTCTAGGACGTTAGAGAAATATATATATTCGTGTATCAGCTACCATTGTACTTAACTTGCAATAGCAAGCACATGGCTGGAGGCCATTTTAATATTACTTCCTGGTCCTTCTCCCAGGAAGTTGCTGCCCTACAACACTCTGCCACAAGAAGAGCAGGGGCGTTATTAGGAATTTTTTCTTGTACAGGTTTCACTATTGAAGTTTAACCCACGTGCACTGCACTGCGGATTTACACACACTTTACTTACATGGTAATAAGTCACTGTACTGATCTGTCCTTCTCTACTTGTCTGTCTGTGTACATAAGAGTAAGGCTGATGCAAAACGAGCAGCTTCGCTGCAAGGTCTGACAGACATTATGTCTGGCAAATACGATTACAAATACAGACCCTTCCCTGATCCTCCTTATACAATGTTTTCTGACGATTCAATGCCAGACCTCTTATCATTACTGACAGCCCGGCCATTGTTAATCTCATCAGGGCAGTACGTCAGGTTCTACAGTTTACGAAGACTGACCAACAGGGAACTCCGGTTTGTTTCCTTCATAACCAGCTAATACATATCAAGACTCCAGCTGCTATGACGTTTAAATACCCGTTGAAGCGTACCCTGGAGTATGCAGCAGTAGGGGTGTTGCTTAGACTTGCTTTGGTGGGAGTTTGGTTAACAAGGCTGTAGTTGCATGGGCAATACAGTTCAAGTTTGGTCTACAAGAAGACCACCTTATTCTAGGTACGGCTTCTGCGGACGTCGGCCAGTTTAGTTCTCGCTTTTCTGCTTCACTAGTTGTGGCACGACGTGCACTTTGTCTACGTTCTTACCAGGCGGAGTCAGATTCTACACGAGAATAGAAGCGTTACCTGGTTACGCTGGTTAGAGGTTTGGTCCTGAATTGGACAAATGCATTTCGCAGGCCATGAGGGGGGGAAATCTGGTTTCCTACCATTGCCTACACAAATTCCTAAACGGAAATACTCAGGATAGCGTTCATTACCTTTACACTTCAGTCCTTTCGAGGCCGTGTTACAGAGAACAACCACACACAGGAGATGTGGTAGAGGACGTGGTTTCAACCAACCACTAATTGTCGTCAACACATATACGGTTAAGGCACTGCCACCTATTTAGTGGCATCTCTAACCAAGTTTTTCAGCGGCCTTTACAGGACGCTAAGACCAGTGGCATAAGGGATTTTCAGCCCATCCCGGATCATCAGATGGCATCCACAGATGGGTGGATCCGCAATTTTGTGTTCAAGGATACGGTTCGATTGTATTCCACTATTACGATTGGGCATGACAGGTCTGCCTGGGTCAGAAGACAGGACGGCGGTTCTGCAGACCATGATAGTCTCTAGTAGATTCAGCAGTTTGCTTCCGGTCCCAGTCACCAACCGAGTCCCGGTTATTATTCCAGTTTTTGGTAGTTCCAAAGCCGGATGACTGTCAGTCCGATATTGACCCTAAAGTAGCTTAATCAGTAAGTCACTTACTACAGATTCAAGATGGAATTTCTGCAGTTAGTGACTGCAGGTTCGGATCCCCAGTAATTCAGAATTTCCATGGATCTCAAGAATACGTATTTAGATGCATCAGGACTACTTATGTTTCGCAGTAAAAACCATTGTCAATTTCAAGACTACCATTTGCCTTCTTATCGGCACCTCGGGTAGTAACAAAATAATGTCTGTCATGATAGCTCATCTCAGATCCGTGGGAGTGATAACAGTTCCGTAATTTGGGGATCTGCTCATCAAAGCGCCGTCTCAAAACTTATCCTGCAACAGGCCTTACTAACGTACAATGTGCTAGTTCAGCTCGGTTGGATTGTCAACCTCAAGAAATCAAGCCTGATTCCGTCACAAAGGTTTTGTTCCTAGGAATGACTCCGTGGATAAACGGATTTACCTGCCAGACCACAACACACAAAGTGTTCGTCATCAGGTACAGTTAGCACGCAATCCACGGACAATCGGTGCATTTGTGCATTCGACTGTTAGGAAAGATGGTGGCGGCTTTCGAAGCACTCTAGTTCGGAAGATTTCGCTCAAGTCCTTTTCAACGGAGGTTCTTGCATAGTGGTCAGGCTCGCATCTACAAATTCATCAGGTAGCGCGGTTGTCTCCAAGGGCCAGAGTATCACTACTCTCGTGGCTCCAAATACACAATCTCACATCGGCGTCTGGAATTGGATAATTCTAACGACGGACGCGAGTCTCAGAGGTTGGGGAGCAGTGGTCCAAAATGGTCAGCTTTAGAGTCCCTAGTCAGACCAAGACAGGTTACTGTCAATAAATGTCCTGATTCTCAGGGCAATTACAACGCGCTGCGACAGGCAGTACAAATGCTTCAAACTCAGACTGTCCAGGTTCAGTCAGACAACGCAACGGCAGTCGCGTACATCAACAAACAAGGAGGAACTCGAAGCCACATGGACATGCGGGAAGTTGCTTGAATCCTCAATTGGGCCGAGCATCACCAGGTGATATTGTCGGCAGTGTTCATTCCGGGAGTGGACAACTGGGAAGCGGATTATCTCAGCCGTCAGGATTTTCACCCAGGAAAATGGGCCTTAAATCCAGAAGGGTTTCACATGTTGGTCCAGCGGTGGGGTTACCTACAGGTGGATCTGATAGCATCCCGCCGGATTCATCAAACATCCCAGTATGTGTCCAGAACACGAGATCCAAAGGCAGTGGCAGTGGATGCTCTCACGATCGCGTGGCCGTACAGCCTCGTGTATCTGTTTCCACCGTTTCCGCTGCTTCCTCTGTTGCTAAAGCGGATCAAACGAGAGTCCACCACAGTCATACTAGTGGCGCCTCATTGGCCACGGAGAGTGTGGTTCTCGGAGCTCCGCGGACTACTCGCAGACAATCCTTGGCCGCTCCCGCTACGTCTGGACCTGTTACAACGGGGTCCATTCCTTTACCCCGGTTCGACGGGGTAGTTGTTGAAACTGCCCTCTTAAGATGAGAGGGCATTCCAGAATTTGTTATACCAACCATGTTACGGGCTAGGAAGCCAGTTACGGCAGCTCATTATCACAGGATTTGGCGTGCCCATATAGGGTGGTGTGAAGCTCGGAAGTTTCCGACCTAATCCTTCAAGTTATCCCGTCTTTTGATATTTCTACAGACTGGGTTATATGGAGGACTGCGTTTATCTACACTAAGGGTGCAGGTCTCTGCCTTGTCAATTTACTTACAAAGGCGTTTGGCCCTGTTGTCAACAGTACACACTTTCCTACAAGGTGTCCTCAGAGTACAACCTCCATTTATTCCACCTACAGCGCCATGGGACTTGAATCTGGTGTTAGATTTGTTACAGTCTTCTGTTTTTTCTTGAACCTTTACAACAGGTGGATGTTACGTTTCTCACTTGAAATACAGTTTTTCTCTTAGCCTTAGCTTCAGCAAGGCGTGTTTCAGAATTGGGTGACTTGTCATGCAAGCCACCGTATCTGGGGTTTCATGTTGATAGAACAGAATGTCGGACGAATCCCGCTTTCCTATCAAAGATAGTGTAATTCTTAGACCTCAATCAACCAATCGTACTTCCTGTGTTATCAGGAAGTTCAGAAACTTCAGCTACTTCGGATATGGTACATGCACTACGCGTTTATGTAACCCGAACACCATCTGTACGTAAAACCGATACATTGGTTGTTCTCTATGATGCAGTTAAGATGGCTTGGCCAGTTTCCAAGCAGACTTTTACCAGATGGATTAAACTGACCATACGTCTGTCTTATCTTCATGCTAGGCTACAGCCGCGTACATCAGTTTCAGCTCATTCCACACATTCAGTGGGAACGTCATAGGCAGCAGGTCGTGGAGTTTCTACAACGCAACTTTGCCGAGCTGCTACATGGTCATCAGTGCACACATTTGTGCGCTTTTACAAGTTTGATACGTTTACGGCATCAGCATCTAGCTTTGGTCGTCTAGTGTTACAGGTGCCAAACAGCTCTCCCGCCCAAGGGGGAAACTTTGGTACGTCCCAAGAGTACTCCAGTGACCCCTAGTGGATGAAAAAAAAATTGGATTTTGGTACTTACCAGGTAAATCCTTTTCTTTGAATCCACAGGGGGCACTGGACGCCCACCCAGAGCAGTTTACCTGTCTTGTGGTAAGTTCAGTGGATCTTATGGTAACACATTATCACCGATGGATACGATGTTACGGTGATATCTATTATGGTGTCAACTGTTTTGTTGTCAGTTACGTTATGTGTCAACTTTAATGCTGACCGTTATATTATAATGTTATATGTAATTCTCTAGGTTTCATCCTCTCTATCGCTCCTATTCGGCTCAGTAAAAATACTGAAGGCTCTGTGGGAGTATGGAGGGGGTGACCAGTTACTAATTTAAATATTTAAATGTGCCATTCCCGGCTACGCCCCGTCCAGTGCCCCCTGTGGATTCAAAGAAAAGGATTTACCTGGTAAGTACCAAAATCCTATTTTTCAGCAGATGCACAAAAGGTGTGAAGTACTGGCACCAAAATGTATATAATAATTTCTCACACTACGCGTGTGCTGGGCACTGGAGGTGGGAGCAGGCATATTATACCGATAATGAGGCGAATGTACCGGATAAACCTTACAGTGCCCCGGGATCTGTACTCTGCTCCATCACCGCTCATGGCCTGAACTCACTGGTGGGATGGACTCAGTACTGGAATGGTTTGTGGACCTGCAATTCCTGACCAGCATCCACAAAATCTAAGGGTCAGGCAGGACTTTTCCCTTTAGTGGGGTGCAGAGTGGTCTATGGACCATCAGTAAGTAAGTGAAGAGCTGGACTGATTGCGGACACGTAGTTGCCAATATTATAAAAATAGGATTTTAATTACCTACCGGTAAATCCTTTTCTCATAGTCCATAAGGGATATTGGGGAATCTAGTATGATGGGGTATAGAAGGGGGCCAAAGGAGCCGGTGCACTTTAAATTTCTTCACTGGGTGTGCTGGCTCCTCCCGAATATGCCCCCTTCCGCAGGCAGTTATAGGTAAAAATGTGCCCGAAGGAGAAAGGACATATATGAGAGAAGGAAACATGATAACAAAGAGTGGTGAGATTTATATACCAGCACACCACTAACATACCAGCAACGGCTGGTAACAACAACAGCAACAGCTGAACAGGTAAACACATAAAAGAGAACCTGCAGAAAAGTGAAGACACTGAGGCGGTGCCCAATATCCCTTATGGACAACGAGTAAAGGATTTACCAGTAGGTAATTAAAACCCTATTTTCTCTAGCATCCATAGGGGGATATTGGGGAATCTAGTACGATGGGGGTGTCCCAAAGCTTCCAGAACGGGCGTCCTCTTTGGCCAGGGTATCAAACTTGGAGAACTTCACAAAAGTGTTCTTCCCCGACCAGGTTGCAGCTCGGCATAGTTGCAAGGCCTAGACTCCACGGGCAGCCGCCCAGGAAGAGCCTACCGATCGTGTAGAGTGTGCCTTTAGAGACTTAGGAACAGGTAAGGCTGCCGACACATAGGCCTGTTGGATAGTAAGCCTAAGCCAACAAGCAATGGACTGCTTCGAAGCAGGACAACCCTTTTTCTGCTCATCATAGAGCACGAACAAGGAATCCGTCTTTCTGATCCTAGCCATCCGCTTGATATAGATCTTCAAGGCTCGCACAGCATCCAATGCCTCCGAAGGAGAAGAACCAGAACTCGACGGAACCACAATAGGTTGATTCAGGTTAAACGCGGAGACGACCTTCGGCAGGAACTGCTGTCTAGTCCGGAGCTCCGCTCTGTCCTCGTAAAAGACCAAGGGGGTCATTCAGACTGGGGGGTCTGAACTGCGTATGCGTGTGTCGCTGTCGCCGGGCAGCGACGACTCTAATGAAGAAAGCGATCGCTCCAGCGATCGCAAGAAGATGGACAGGCAGAAGGCGTTCGTGGGTGGCAACTCACCGTTTTCTGTGAGTGTCCGGAAAAATGCAGGCATGCCCAGCCGTTCCGGAGGAGGATTCCTGGATAGTCACAGCGACTGAGTAAGTCCTGGGCTGTGCAGAAACTGCACAAACTTTTGTTTGTGCAGCTCACTGCACAGCCGATCGAACCCCTGCAAAGCGTTTACCCCCTCCCCTGTAGGCAAAGATTACCAGGTCGCAGCAGTGCAAAAAATAGCCTGCGTGTACGGACTTTTACACGATAAAGCCCCCAATTCTGAGATACGACGAGCAGAAGCCAGGGCCAGTAACATCACCGTCTTCCACATGAGGTATTTGTTGTCTACCGTCATCAGAGGTTCAAACCAGGAGGACTGTAGAAATTCCAACACTACATTCAAATCCCAGGGTGCTGTAGGCGGCACAAAAGGAGGTTGTATGTGGAGTACCCCTTGCAAGAAGGTCTCAACTTCTGGCAAAACTGCCAATTTCTTCTGGAAGAAAATGGAGAGAGCTAAAATCTGGACCTTAATGGAACCCAGACGTAAGCCCTTATCCACACCAGCCTGCAGGAAACGTAAGAAACGTCTCAAGTGGAACTCAGCAGGCGGATACGTACCAAGAGACATAGCTCCTCCAGATATGATGATAGTGTTTTGACGTCACAGGTTTCCTGGTCTTAACCATGGTAGCAATAACCTTTTTGGAAAGGCCCTTGTGAGCTAGGATGTTCTGCTCAACCTCCATGCCGTCAAACAAAGTCGCTGTAAGTCCGGGTAGACGAACGGTCCTTGTTGAAGATCTCTTCTGAGAGGTAGAGGCCACGGGCCAAATGTAATAGAGTGAGAGTTTCAGAAAGTGAGAGATTTGGTAAGGTTTTTCAGTAATTTTTTAAGGTGGCAATCATTTACACTGCAAAACCAGGTTGATCTTACTGTGTAAATGATTGCCACTTTTAAAAAAAACTGCAAAACCTTACCAAATCTCTCACTCTATTACATTTGGCCCCAAAGGTCTTCGATGGACATGTCCAGAAGATCCGCTTACCATTCCCTCCGAGGCCAATCCGGGGCAATCAGAATTGCCTGGACTCCCTGATTTCTGATGCGCTTGAGCACCCATGGGAGCAACGGAATCAGAGGAAGCAGGTAGACCAGCTGGTAAGGCCAAGGCTACGTCAGTGCATCTACTGCCCTCGCCTGAGGGTCCCTGGTTCGAGAGCAATATAAGTGAAGGTTCTTGTTGAGACGAGAAGCCATCATGTCTATCTGCGGGCAGCCCCACCGGCGGATGATCTGCTGGAACAGTCGCTGGTGGAGACCACACTCCCCCGGGTGGAGATCGTGACGACTCAGCAAGTCTGCTTCCCAGTTGTCTACGCCCGGAATGAAGATTGTGGACATTGCTCTTGCATTTCTTTCTGCCCAGAGGAGTATCCTGGACACCTCTCGCATGCAGGATCTGCTTTTTGTCCCTCCTTGCAAATTTACGCCACTGCTGTGGCGTTGTCCGACTGTACTTGGATTGCATGATACTTAAGCAGAGCATTGTAGATCGCCCGAAGTTCCAGAATGTTGATCAGAAGGAGGCTTTCGTGGGCTGACCACCTGCCCTGGAACTGCGCCCCTTGGGTGACAGCTCCCCATCCTCTTAGACTCGCATCCGTCGTGAGGAGGGTCCAATCCTGAATCCCGAAACTCCGGCCATCCAATAGATTGGAGGACTGCAGCCACCAGAGGAGGGAAATCCTGGCCTGAGACGACAGCCGTATCATCCGGTGCATCTGAAGATGTGATCTGGACCATTTGCTCAGGAGATCCAGCTGAAAAGTTCTGGCATGGAACCTTTCATATTGGATCGCCTCGTATGAGGCAACCATCTTTCCCAACAATCTTATACAAAGATCTATTGATATGGAGCAACAAAAGTTCCCTGGTTCTTGCTTTGATCAGAAGATCGTCCAGGTAAGGGGCAATATTGACTCCCTGGACCCGGAGCTGGAACATCATCTCCGCCATCATCTTTGTGAACACCCTCGGACTTGTGGACAGGCCGAAGGGCAGTGCCTGGAATTGGTAGTGATTGTCCAGCAGGGCAACCCTCAGGTATGCCTGATGAGGCGGCCAAATTGGAATATGGAGGTAGGCGTCCTTGATATCCAAGGAAACCATGAATTCCTGTTCTTCCAGGCCCGCAATCACTGCTCGCAAGGATTCCATTTTGAACTGGAACACCTTCAGGTAAGGATCCAAGGACTTGAGATTGATAAATGGGCCTTACCAAACCGTCCGGTTTCTGTACCACAAACAGCTTGGAGTAATAACCCTTGCCTCATTGTGGTATTGGTACTGGAACAATGACGTGGGACTGGACCAACTTTAGTATGACTTGTTGCAACGTAACATGCTTATCTGCCAAAGCTGGTAAGCTTGATTTGAAAAATCGTTGGGGAGGAGCACTGTCAAACTCCAGCTTGTAGCCTTGAAAAACGAGATCCCTGACCCAGGTATCCTGGCAGGAAGCCTCCCAGACGCGGCTGAAGTGGCGCAGTCGAGCTCCCACCTCGAGATCCCCTCAGGGTGGGTGGGCACCGTCATGCTGAGGCCTTAGTGGAAGCAGAACTGGTGGTCTGTTCCTGAGAACTGGTGTTTGCAGGTTTTCTTGACTTACCTCTGGTGCTTCTAGTCGCATTGGAGGCACCTCTGACCTTAGATTGAAATCTGTGAGACCGAAAGGACTGTACAGACGGCCCCGGGTAGGAGCGTCTCGCCGGCGGGGCCCCAGAGGGGAGAAACGTGGATTTCTAAGCCGTAACTTTGGAAATCCAGGTATCCAATTCAACCCCAAAGAGCCATTCCCCTGAAAAAGTGGAGGGATTCCACACTGCATTTGTATTCCGCGTCCGCTACCACCGACGCAACCACAAGGCTCTGCGCACTAACACTGCCATGGCAGAAGTCCTAGCATTACTGTTCCCCATCTCCTTGAGCGAATCACAGAGGACGCGTGTAGTGTCCTGAATGTGCTTTAGTAGGGTCACCAAGGTGAGCAGAGGCCCTCCTGAATTTGAGTAGCCCGTGAATGAATGACATGGGTCATCCAGCAACCCGCAATGACCGGCCTTTGCGATACTCCTGCTGCCATGTAAATAGATTTGAGTGTAGCTTCTATTTTTCTATCCCCAGGATGCTTTATGGTAATGGAGACAGGGGCAGGCAGCACCGCCTTTTTGGACAGTCGACAGACTGGTACATCAACCGGGGGTTCCTCACAAAATTTCCTACCTTCAGGAGTAAATGGGAAAGTGCGCAAAAACTTTCTTGACACTTGGAATTTTTTGTCTGCATTTTTCTAGGCCAACTTGTATAGGTCATCTAATTCTGCAGAATCAGGAAAGTGACATTAGGCTTGTTTTGTGTAAAGAAAAACGACTGCTGTAACGCAGTGTTCTCTAGAGGGAGCTTTAACACGTCTGTATAGCCAGAATTAGGGGTTCAATACCCTGAGCAGAATCGGTATCCCCACTAATGGGGTCCAAGTCCTCCCCATCCTCCTGTATATCCTCATCTGTGTCAGATAGTAGAGAGGGCAAACCACGCTTTTGTGGCCCTGCATGAGAGACGGGGGGCTGTGCAACATCTGCCCTAGCAGCTAAATCTTCAACAGCCTGTTATAGTAGCTGAGTTTTCTGAACAGTAGCAGTGAGCTGGAATGACATAACAGACATAGTTTTAAGAGACCCTAGCCAGTGGGGCTCTGGACCCTCTTCCCCAGCCCCTTCACTGATTTGTGAAGATTGGCTGCATTGTTCACATGAAACAGAATCAGAAGATAATTGAGAGAATCTGGTGTGGCATACCATGCACAGCTTGTGTTTACCCATGTTTCACAGTAAGCACAATAACATACACACAGACAGTAATATATTTCAAGCCTGCCCTTACCGTATGTGAGAGGAGACACACAGAGAGAAGGACACCAGCACACCCCTAGCTGCACAGTCCCAGTGAGGCTGACAGCTTACTATATCACAGTAAACACTAATAAATGATGTCCTGTAGAGGACTCAGATAGTGTACAATAGCGGCTCTCCCCCTTTGCTACACCCTGTACCAGTTTTCCAGCGTGTCCTGTGAAGCAGGAAGCGCTGTGTATGCTGTCTGTGGCTGCATTAAACAGAGGAAGGCACCAAAATGCCTCTGGTCCCGCTCTGAGGTAGCTCCGCCCCCTCCAATGGCGCCGGAGCTACAGTGACTATTTATACTGACAATGTGTCCTGTTTGCTTACAAACATCACACAAGTGCTAGTTCAAGCGATTGTCAGCCAGTCTACACGGGGAGCTCTAGCGGGACTCTCCCAGGTGGGTCCCGTATGCCGCACCCGCGTTCAGCCGTACTTTAAACCGTGGGGCCCCCCTAGCGGGGCCCCTGGTTTGTACTCACTACAGGCGTCACCTTCAGGCAGTGTTGCGGTGTGCTGTGCGGCGTGCTGCGATTGTGACAGCCAAGGCGCAGTGCCCCACTGAATAACCACCCCTCAGGACGGTGGTCCTGCAGCGGGGAAGCGGCTCCGCACCTCATAAGGCCGGTGAACGCCCCCCCCAAATCACACGGTGCAGGTATGCTGTTGCCCAAACAGCATACCGAAAAAAACAAACATTAAAAAGAAATTGAAGAAAACTCTCTGGAGCTCAGAGATGTGCATCCTCTCCTGAGGGCACTTTTTTCTAAACTGCCTGTGGGAGGGGGCATAGAGGGGAGGAGCCAGCACACCCAGTGAAGAAATTTATAGTGCACCAGCTCCTTTGGCCCCCGTCTATACCCCATCGTACTAGATTCCCCAATATCCCTTATAGATGCTAGAAAAACAGTATCTAGGGACACTGCTGCTGGTTCCACCTACCTGCAAAGAGAAGCCATGCAAGACACAAATATTTACAGAAAAATTGTCTGTCATGTGCACTTCAGGATGTCCTGTCATTTACAAATACAGTAGAGCAGGGGTGTTTAAAGCCCTAAAATAGGATTTTGGTACTTACCAGGTAAATCCTTTTCTTTGAATCCATAGGGGGCACTGGAGTACTCTTGGGATATGGACGGGCTTCCGTAGGAACAGCACTGAATATTTAAATTTAGAACACTCCACCCCTCCATATCCCCGAGTACCTCTCAGTGTTTTTTACTGAGCCGAACAGGAACTATAGAGAGGTTGACAATGGAGTATTACATATAACATAACGGACAATAACGAAGTTGACACATAACGTTACTGACAACTAAACAGTTGACACCCTAACCAGCACTTGTAATTTGAACCAGTCGGTGAAAGTGTGTTACCATAAGATCCTCAGAACTCACCATAACTAGGTAAAACTGCTCTGGGTGGGCGTCCAGTGCCCCCTATGGATTCAAAGAAAAGGATTTACCTGGTAAGTACCAAAATCCTATTTTCTTTATCATCCACTAGGGGTCACTGGAGTACTCTTGGGACGTACCAAAGCTTCCCCCGTGGGCGGGAGAGCTGTTTGGCACCTGTAACACTAGGCGGCCAAAGCTAGATGCTGATGCCGCAAACGTATCAAACTTGTAAAAGCGCACAAACGTGTGCACTGAAGACCATGTAGCCGCACGGCAAAGCTGTGTCGTAGAAGCTCCCCGACCAGCTGCCCATGAAGTTCCCACAGAACGTGTGGAATGAGCGGTTACTGACGTAGGCGGTTGTAACCTAGCATGAAGGTAAGCCTGACGTATGGTCAGTTTTATCCATCTGGATAAGGTTTGTTTAGACGCTGGCCAACCCATCTTGGCAGCATCATAGAGAACAAACAACGTATCCGTCTAACGAACTGAAGACGTTCGGGATACATAAACGCGTAATGCGCGTACCACATCCAGAGTTCCAGAATGTGCTGTCAACACAGGAACTACTATTGGTTGATTGATGTGAAAAGATGACACTACCTTTGGTAAGAAAGCGGGATTCGTCCGAAGTTCCGCTCTGTTATCATGAAACACCAAATACGGTGACTTGCATGACAAGGCACCCAAATCCGAAACACGCCTTGCCGAAGCTAAGGCTAGAAGAAAAATTGTTTTCCAAGTGAGAAACTTTATATCCACTTGCTGTAAGGGTTCAAAATATGAAGACTGTAAGAACTCTAAAGCCAGATTCAAGTCCCATTGCGCTGTAGGTGGAATGAATGGAGGCTGTACTCTGAGGACACCTTGGAGAAAAGTGCGTATAGACGGCAATAGAGCCAATCGTCTTTGAAAGTAAATTGACAAAGCAGATACCTGCACCTTTAGTGTAGATAAACGCAGTCCTCCATCTAACCCTGTTTGTAGAAACAACAAAAGGCGGGATAACTTGAAAGATGATGTCGGAAACTTCCGAGCTTCACACCAACCTATATAGGCACGCCATATTCTGTAATAATGAGCTGCCGTAACTGGCTTCCTAGCTCGTAACATGGTTGGTATAACCGAATCTGGAATGCCCTCTCTTCTTAAGAGGGCGGTCTCAACAGCCACCCCGTCAAACGCAGCCGCGCTAAATCGGGGTAAAGGAACGGACCCTGTTGTAACAGGTCTGGACGCAGTGGGAGCGGCCAAGGATCGTCTGCGAGTAGTCCTCGGAGATCCGAGAACCAAGCTCTCCGAGGCCAATGAGGCGCCACTAGTATGACTGTGACCGACTCTCTTTTGATCCGTTTTAGCACCAGAGGGAGCAACGGAAACGGTGGAAACAGATACACAAGACTGTACGGCCACGCGACAGTGAGAGCATCCACCGCCACTGCCTTTGGATCTCTTGTTCTGGACACATACTGGAACGTTTGGTGATTGTGTCGAGACGCCATCAGGTCCACCTGAGGATAACCCCATCTCTAAACCAACATGTGAAACACTTCTGGATTTAATGCCCATTCGCCTGGATGAAATTCCCGACGATTGAGATAATCCGCTTCCCAGTTGTCCACTCCCGGAATGAACACTGCCGACAATATCACCTGGTGGCATTCCGCCCAATTGAGGATACGAGCTACTTCCCGCATTGCCATGCGGCTTCTTGTTCCTCCTTGTTTGTTGATGTATGCGACCGCCGTCGCATTGTCCGACTGCACTTGGACAGGCTGAGAGCGAAGCATGTGCACTGCTTGTCGTAGCGCATTGTAAATTGCGCGGAGTTCTAGGACATTTATAGACAGCAATTTCTCGTGATCCGCCCAGAGACCCTGGAGCTGACAATTTTGA
Source organism: Pseudophryne corroboree (assembly GCF_028390025.1). NCBI lineage: Eukaryota > Metazoa > Chordata > Amphibia > Anura > Myobatrachidae > Pseudophryne > Pseudophryne corroboree. Next base: position 98,085,965 of record NC_086452.1, read on the forward strand.
ATTACCGCTCCCCAACCTCTGAGACTGGCGTCCGTAGTTAGAATTATCCAATTCCAGCCTCCGAACCGTCTTCCTGCGGTTAAATTGTGTTCCTTGAGCCACCAGAGCAGAGATACTCTTGCCCTTGGCGACAACCTCACCCTGTGGTGAATCTGCAGATGCGGGCCCGTCCACTGGGCGAGCACATTCAGTTGAAATGGACGTGAGTGAAATCTTCCGAACTGAAGCGCTTCGAAAGCTGCTACCATTGTGCCTAAAAGGGCGAATGCACAAGTGTACCGACACTGTGCGTGGCTTGAGCACTAATTGTACTAGATGGCGTAGAATTTGTACTTTCTGCTGTGGTAGGTAAATTCTTTGATTGACCGTATCGAGAATCATACCTAGGAATTGAAGGCGTTGAGACGGAATTAGATGTGATTTCTTGAAGTTGACAATCCAACCGTGGTGAACCAGTACATCGTATGTTAGCAGCGCATGTTGGAGAAGTATCTGTTGAGACGGAGCTTTGATGAGCAGATCGTCTAAATACGGAACTATTGTCACTCCCAGGGATCTGAGATGAGCTATCATCACAGACATCACTTTGGTGAATACCCGTGGCGCTGATGACAGGCCAAACGGTAGAGCCTGAAACTGGTAATGGTTCTGGCGTATTGCAAACCGTAAGAATTTCTGATGAGGCTGCCAAATTGGAATGTGTAAGTACGCATCCTTGAGATCTAGCGCAATCATAAATTCCTTTGGCTCTAAACCCGCAATCACCGAACGCAGAGACTCCATTTTGAATCTGTAGTAAGTTACGTACTGATTGAGACCCTTTAAGTTCAATATTGGTCTGACTGAGCCATCCGGCTTCGGTACCACAAACAGACTTGAATAATAACCCTGACCCTGTTGGTGTACAGGGACCGGAATCAAAACTGCCGAATCCAGTAGGGACTGAATGGCAATTTGCAGAACCGTCCTCTTGTCGTCCGACAGAGGCAATCCTGTCTTGAAAAACCGCAGAGGCGGAAGACAGTCGAACTCTATTTTGTAACCTTTTAACACTAAATTGCGGATCCACCCATCCGCGGATGTGTGGAACCACGCCAAATGGAACTTCTGAAGGCGTGCTCCCACAATCGGAGAACCGAGATGGGCTGGTAGCCCGTCATGCCACTGGCTTGTCGGTAACCTTAGCGTCCTGGCGAGTTGTGTTGGTTTGTTGGAAACCACGTCCGCGACCACGTCTAGCAGGCGTGGCTGTTCCTCTGCCACGTCCTCGAAAGGGCTGAGGTCTAAAGGATTTGAACTAAGGTCCAGCGTACCTTCTTCTTGATACCGGTGGAGGCAATGGTAAGAAAACAGACTTAGCCTCAGCAATCCATGCGTCCAATTCAGGACCAAACAACTTCTTGCCATCGTAAGGCAACGCCTCTATACCTCGTTTGACCTCTGCCTCCGCATGATAAGCACGCAGCCAGAGTGCTCTTCGTGCCGTAACTAGCGACGATGAAATACGAGAAGTGAGCTGGCAGACGTCAGTAGACGCTGTACAGAGATACTCTACAGCCTCAATCATTTGATTTACAAGAATTATCAGGTTTTCGTCATGTAAAGCAGATTTGAGTTCTGTAAGCCATATTATGAGTGCCTTAGTGACCCAAATGCCAACCAATCCAGGTCTCAGCATCACACCTGCTGCTACATACATGGATTTTAGCATAGTTTCTATCTTGCGATCTGAAGGGTCTTTAAGCGTAGTAGCTGCTGGCACTGGTATGGTTAATTTCTTGGTAAGCTTTGACACTGAAGAATCAACTCTTGGTGGATTCTCCCATGTACATGTTACCGAGTCTGGAAACGGGTAACTAGACTTAAATCTGCGAGGTATAGAAAACCGTTTATCTGGATTCTGTCATGTTTCTACTAACATCTGATTAAGGGATTCCGACACAGGAAAACTTATTGGAGTTTTTTGTCGTTTAGTAAATACGACCTGATCATTTGTGAGAGGCTCCTCAGTTTCAGTAAACTTCAGAGACTGACGTACCGCTCTGATGAGATCATCAATGCCGGAACTGTTAAAATCCTCGCCATCTGACTCCACTTCGCCCTCCTCACCCTCATCTTGTTCCGTGAGGTCTGGCATGGAATCGTCAGAATGCAACATAGCAGAAACTGGAAAATCATAAGACATATGAAATTTATCCCGTTTACCCAAAATGGATTTGGACCTTACGCAAGGCTGAGACGCCTCTTCTGGCGGTCTCACCCTAGACTCAGATCTTGCCGTTTCCCGCTCCTGACGAGCGGCGGTCAATTCTGATTGTAACCTATCTAGTACATTTACTAACATACCCCACGGAGGGTCCGGTGAGGACATTGGTTGTAAAACTGGAGCAGAAATGGTATTCTGAACCGAATTCACAAAACATACTGTACATGTGGTAGATCCATCCGGTAACACACTGTTACAGACTTTGCAATTATGCTTTTTAGTTTTTGCTGGTGCCTTACTCATTATGGCGACAGACAAAACAATACACAAAAACAGACACTTGCACGTCTCAGTAAAAATAAGAATTTACTTACCGATAATTCTATTTCTCGTAGTCCGTAGTGGATGCTGGGGACTCCGTCAGGACCATGGGGATTAGTGGCTCCGCAGGAGACAGGGCACAAAATTAAAAGTTTGACCACTAGGTGGTGTGCACTGGCTCCTCCCCCTATGACCCTCCTCCAAGCCTCAGTTAGGATACTGTGCCCGGACGAGCGTACACAATAAGGAAGGATTTTGAATCCCGGGTAAGACTCATACCAGCCACACCAATCACACTGTACAACTTGAGATCTGAACCCAGTTAACAGCATGATAACAGAGGAGCCTCTGAAAAGATGGCTTCCAACAATAATAACCCGATTTTTGTAACAATAACTATGTACAAGTATTGCAGACAATCCGCACTTGGGATGGGCGCCCAGCATCCACTACTGACTACGAGAAATAGAATTATCGGTAAGTAAATTCTTATTTTCTCTGACGTCCTAAGTGGATGCTGGGGACTCCGTCAGGACCATGGGGATTATACCAAAGCTCCCAAACGGGCGGGAGAGTGCGGATGACTCTGCAGCACCGAATGAGAGAACTCCAGGTCCTCCTTAGCCAGGGTATCAAATTTGTAGAATTTTACAAACGTGTTCTCCCCTGACCACGTAGCTGCTCGGCAGCGTTGTAATGCCGAGACCGCTCGGGCAGCCGCCCAAGGTGAGCCCACCTTCCTTGTGGAGTGGGCATTTACAGATTTTGGCTGTGGCAGGCCTGCCACAGAATGCGCAAGTTGAATTGTGCTACAAATCCAACGAGCAATCGTCTGCTTAGACGCAGGAACACCCAGCTTGTTGGGTGCATACAGTATAAACAGCGAGTCAGACTTTCTGACTCCAGCCGTCCTTGAAATATATATATATTTTTAAGGCTCTGACAACGTCGAACAACTTGGAGTCCTCCAAGTCGCTAGAAGCCGCAGGCACCACAATAGGTTGGTTCAGGTGAAACGCTGATACCACCTTAGGGAGAAACTGAGGACGCGTCCGCAGTTCTGCCCTGTCCCAATGGAAAATCAGATATGGCTTTTGTACGAAAAAGCCGCCAATTCTGACACTCTCCTGGCCGAAGCCAGGGCCAGTAGCATGGTCACTTTCCATGTAAGATATTTCAAATCCACCGATTTGAGTGGCTCAAACCAATGGGATTTGAGGAATCCCAAAACTACATTGAGATCCCACAGTGCCACTGAAGGCACAACCGGGGCTGTATATGTAGTACTCCTTTGACAAAAGCTTGGACTTCAGGAACTGAAGCCAATTCTTTCTGGAAGAAAATCGACAGGGCCGAAATTTGAACCTTAATGGACCCCAATTTTAGGCCCATAGACAATCCTGTTTGCAGGAAATGTAGGAATCGACCCAGTTGAAATTCCTCCGTCGGAACCCTCTCCTTCAGGATCCGGCGTTCAACCGCCATGCCGTCAAACGCAGCCGCGGTAAGTCTAGAGGTAGAGTGCACGGATCCTCCGTGCGCATCTCTTGAAGTTCCGGGTACCAAGTCTTTCTTGGCAAATCCGGAGCCACGAGTATCGTTCTTACTCCCCTTCGCCTTATAATTCTCAGTACCTTGGGTATGAGAGGCAGAGGGGGGAACACATACATTGACTGGTACACCCATGGTGTTACCAACGCGTCCACAGCTATTGCCTGAGGGTCTCTTGACCTGGCGCAATACCTGTCCAGTTTTTTTGTTGAGGCGGGACGCCATCATGTCCACCTTTGGTTTTTCCCAACGGTTCACAATCATGTGGAAGACTTCTGGATGAAGTCCCCACTCTCCCGGGTGGTGATCGTGTCTGCTGAGGAAGTCTGCTTCCCAGTTGTCCACTCCCGGAATGAACACTGCTGACAGTGCTATCACATGATTTTCTGCCCAGTGAAAAATCCTTGCAGCTTCTGCCATTGCCCTCCTGCTTCTTGTGTCGCCCTGTCTGTTTACGTGGGCGACTGCCGTGGTGTTGCCCTACTGGATCAACACCGGCTGACCCTGAAGCAGAGGTCTTGCCAGGCTTAGAGCATTGTAAATTGCCCTTAGCTCCAGTATATTTATGTGAAGTGAAGTCTCCAGGCTTGACCACACTCCCTGGAAATTTCTTCCCTGTGTGACTGCTCCCCAGCCTCTCAGGCTGGCATTCGTGGTCACCAGGACCCAGTCCTGAATGCCGAATCTGCGGCCCTCCAAAAAGGTGAGCACTCTGCAACCACCACAGAAGAGACCCCCTTGTCCTTGGAGACGGGGCTATCCGCTGATGCATCTGAAGATGCGATCCGGACCATTTGTCCAGCAGATCCCACTGAAAGGTTCTTGCGTGGAATCTGCCGAATGGAATCGCTTCGTAAGAAGCCACCATTTACCCAGGACTCTTGTGCATTGATGCACTGACACTTTTCCTGGTTTTAGGAGGTTCCTGACTAGCTCGGATAACTCCCTGGCTTTCTCCTCCGGGAGAAAAACCTTTTTCTGAACTGTGTCCAGAATCATCCCTAGGAACAGCAGACGTGTCGTCGGGCTCAGCTGGGATTTTGGAAAATTTAGAATCCACCCGTGCAGTTGCAGCACTACTTGGGTTAGTGCTACACCAGCCTCTAACTGTTCTCTGGATCTTGCCCTTATCAGGAGATCGTCCAAGTAAGGGATAATTAATACACCTTTTCTTCGAAGAAGAATCATCATTTCGGCCATTACCTTGGTAAAGACCCGGGGTGCCGTGGACAATCCAAACGGCAACGTCTGAAACTGATAGTGACAGTTTTGTACCACGAACCTGAGGTACCCTTGGTTTGAAGGGCAAATTGGGACATGGAGGTAAGCATCCTTGATGTCCAAGGACACCATAAAGTCCCCTTCTTCCAGATTCGCTATCACTGCTCTGAGTGATTTCATCTTGAACTTGAACCTTTGTATGTAAGTGTTCAAAAGATTTCAGACTTAGAATAGGTCTCACCGAGCCGTCCGGCTTCGGTACCACAAACAGCGTGGAATAATACCCCTTTCCTTGTTGTAGTAGGGGTACCTTGACTATTACTTGCTGGGAATACAGCTTGTGAATAGCTTCCAACACCGTCTCCCTGTCGGAGGGAGATGTTGGTAAAGCAGACTTCAGGAATCTGCGAGGAAGAGACGTCTCGAATTCCAATCTGTACCCCTGTGATACTACCTGCAGGATCCAGGGGTCGACTTGCGAGTGAGCCCACTGCGCGCTGAAATTCTTGAGACGACCCCCCCACCGGACCTGAGTCCGCTTGTAAGGCCCCAGCGACATGCTGAGGACTTTTCAGAAGCGGGGGAGTGCTTCTGCTCCTGGGAAGGAGCTGCTTGCTGCAGTCTCTTACCCTTTCCTTTGCCTCAGGCAGATATGAATGGCCTTTTGCCCGCTTGTTCTTATGAGAACGAAAGGACTGAGGCTGAAAAGACGGTGTCTTTTTCTGTTGGGAGGTGACCTGAGGTAAAAAAGGTGGATTTTCCGGCTGTTGCCGTGGCCACCAAGTCCGATAGACCGACCCCAAATAATTCCTCCCCTTTATACGGCAAACTTCCATATGCCGCTTGGAATCCGCATCACCTGACCACTGTCGCGTCCATAAACTTCTTCTGGCAGAAATGGACAGCGCACTTACCCTTGATGCCAGAGTGCAAATATCCCTCTGTGCATCTCGCATATAAAGAAAATGCATCCTTTAAATGCTCTATAGTCAATAAAATATTGTCGCTATTCAGGGTATCAATATTTCCAGTCAGAAATTCCGACCAAACCCCCCCAGCACTGCACATCCATGCTGGGGCGATTGCTGGTCGCAGTATAACATCAGTATGTGTGTATATACTTTTTAGAGTATTTTCCAGCCTCCTATCAGCTGGATCTTTGAGGGCGGCCGTATCAGGAGACGGTAACGCCACTTGTTTTGATAAGCGTGTGAGCGCCTTATCTACCCTAGAGGGTGTTTCCCAGCGCGCCCTAACCTCTGGCGGGAAAGGGTATAATGCCAATAACTTCTCTGAAATTAGCAACTTCCTATCGGGGGTAACCCACGCTTCATCACACACTTCAATCAATTCATCTGATTCAGGAAAAACTACAGGTAGTTTTTTCACACCCCACATAATACCCATTTTTGTGGTACTTGTAGTATCAGAAATATGTAACGCCTCCTTCATTGCCGTGATTATGTAACGTGTGGCCCTACTGGAAAATACGTTTGTTTCTTCACCGTCGACACTGGAGTCAGTGTCCGTGTCTGTGTCTGTCGACCGACTGAGGTAATGGGCGTTTTAAAGCCCCTGACGGTGTTTGAGACGCCTGGACAGGTACTAATTGGTTTGCCGGCCGTCTCATATCGTCAACCGACCTTGTAGCGTGTTGACACTATCACGTAATTCCATAAATAACGCCATCCATTCCGGTGTCGACTCCCTAGGGGGTGACATCCCATTACAGGCAATTGCTCCGCCTCCACACCAACATCGTCCTCATACCTGTCGACACACACGTACCGACACACAGCACACACACAGGGAATGCTCTGATAGAGGACAGGACCCCACTAGCCTTTGGGGAGACAGAGGGAGAGTTTGCCAGCACACACCAAAGCGCTATAATTATACAGGGACAACCTTATAGTAAGTGTTTTCCCTTATAGCAGCTTAATATATAATAATATCGCCAAAAAATGCCCCCCCTCTCTGTTTTAACCCTGTTTCTGTAGTGCAGTGCAGGGGAGAGCCTGGGAGCCTTCCCACCAGCGGATCTGTGTGGGAAAAATGGCGCTGTGTGCTGAGGAGATAGGCCCCGCCCCCTTCACGGCGGGCTCTTCTCACGGTTTTTTCTGTAATCCTGGCAGGGGTTAAATACATCCATATAGCCCAGGGGCTATATGTGATGTATTTTTAGCCAGTAAAGGTAATTACATTGCTGCCCAGGGCGCCCCCCCCCAGCACCCTGCACCCTCAGTGACCGCGGTGTGAAGTGTGCTGAGAGCAATGGCGCACAGCTGCAGTGCTGTGCGCTACCTTAAGAAGACTGGGAAGTCTTCAGCCGCCGATTTCTGGACCTCTTCTCTCTTCAGCATCTGTAAGGGGGCCGGCGGCGCGGCTCCGGTGACCCATCCAGGCTGTACCTGTGATCGTCCCTCTGGAGCTAGTGTCCAGTAGCCTAAGAAGCCAATCCATCCTGCACGCAGGTGAGTTCGCTTCTTCCCCCCTTAGTCCCGCGTTGCAGTGAGCCTGTTGCCAGCAGGACTCACTGAAAATAAAAAACCTAACAAACTTTTATTCTAAGCAGCTCTTTAGGAGAGCCACTTAGATTGCACCCTTCTCGGCCGGGCACAAAAATCTAACTGAGGCTTGGAGGAGGGTCATAGGGGGAGGAGCCAGTGCACACCACCTAGTGGTCAAACTTTTAATTTTGTGCCCTGTCTCCTGTGGAGCCGCTAATCCCCATGGTCCTGACGGAGTCCCCAGCATCCACTTAGGACGTCAGAGAAATAGCAGTAAGGTGTCTCTGTATATATATCTGGCCAAGTGCAGTACACGTGGCCAGTACTATGAAATGTGATCCCAAATTCCCACTAACACCCCTGCGCCTCCGGTGGAGTAGAGATGTAGTACTGGAACGTTCTGGAATCACAGCAGGAAGACACAGGAAGCATGTTAAAATGGCCCCCATGCTATGCTTACACATATAATCCTAGTGCTGGTTAAAACTTTCACTGATTATAACCCTGCAAATATCCCTGCAGCCTAGCATCTGCTGGTGCTGCAGTATTTCTTATGCCGCTCTATTGCCCCTTTATTTATTGCCCCCCCCTCCGCTTGTGGTAATGGCTGCATGCTCTTTCAGATTCAGAGCAGCGGCAGCGCAGCGTGTGGGGCCCCAGCGGGTATCGCCGTGCGGATTATTCAAAGTAATTGTGACCTGAGCCACAGAGCTGTTACTACTTCGAGCACAGAAAAAACACTGAGAGGTACTCCGGGATATGGAGGGGTGGAGTGTTCTAAATTTAAATATTCAGTGCTGTTCCTACGGAAGCCCGTCCATATCCCAAGAGTACTCCAGTGACCCCTAGTGGATGATAAAGAAATATTGATTATTCGGTGTCACCCCTACAGCGACAGAAGCCATCTGTATGCCCCAGAATGTCACAGCGTCTGAACTAAACTTACATCTTTTGTCCGATTGTAGAGTTCTCCTGGAAAAGCAAATCCACATCGATGTCAAAGTTACACGTAGTGATACACCAGGTCATACCACCAACCACCTGTAGGGGGCGACACATCATGAAACAGATGAAGCCACCACCATGCAACATGGGAACAACACAACAAGGATTCATCCAAGGTTACCTTGTCAAAGGGAGAGAGGCCTTTAATTCTGGCCCTGAAATAACCGGCAGCCACCAGTAGCTCCAGGATCTCGGCCAGTTTCACATTCTGCTCCTCGTCTTCTCTGATTTCTACCTGAAAGGATAATGAATGAAAGGTGTACTTAATGCTCATAATACAGGACTGTAGGCCCCAATGATGGGCTTCTGAGTGAGAGAGGGTAGGGGGGAGAATAATACCCTTACAGAACACCCCAAAACTATGGCTCCAACTTACCACACAATCATATAACAAAACTCCCAATGCAAGATATGGCTCTGTGTTCAGCCAGACACACCGGGGTTCCGGGGACCATGAGATGAGTTCCACACTAACAGGGCAACAAATCTCAGTGACTGCACCGAAGCCAATATCAGCCGATGAGAGTGGTAATATGTAGTTATAAAGTGGAGTTGGTAGCTCACCCGTGTGACGCCGCATAGGTAAACGGCACACGTGCAGCCAGGGTTGGAAAACAACAGTTTAAAAAATAAATAAATAAACTTTTGTCTCAACTGTTTTATTTTTTTGTTGCTGCATTAATGCTTTAAATTGAATCCTGCTTATTATATTAATACTGTGAAACATTGCTATTTATTACATTAGAAACATTGATCACCCATGTTTTAATGCTTTCTAACATTAACAATCCAAAGTTATTAGACTTTGATATGATTTATTTTACATCTTTCAATAAAACCGTTTTTTTACTGATTATTATTCCTACTAGGTGATTCATCGCGCCCTACGGGCTCTCTTCACACCATCGTAAGGGGCTGCGCCCCCTTAACCCTTGCGGCGTGCAATATTTGTATTATATGGAGTATATATATATATATATATATATATATATAATTGTGTGAGTGGTTAAATATTGCACGGACAAAGAGCGTGCGATGGTTAAGGGGTCGTAGACCCTTGCAAAGGCGTGAACAGTGCACGCAGGGCCCAATTAATCAACTAGTGGGTGCTGTGGTTGGGGGAGTGGCGGCTACAGGGGAGACGTGGATGGAGGAGGGTGTCCGGGGGTGGCCCGGGTGGGCAAGGGGTGGTTGCGGGGTGCCGCGGGTGTGGGAGGGTCTGGTGCGGTGGTGTAGTGGGTGGGGGAGGGGTGGGTGCCGCGGGTGGGTGTCCGGAGCTACCGCTGGTGCGGGGGTGCGGCGGGTGGGGGAGGGGGTCCGGAGCCACCGCGGGTGGTGGTAGGGTGTGTGTGGGGGTACCGCGGATGGGGCCCGGAGGTACTGCGAGTGGGGGAGGGGCAGGTAATGCTTCTCCTCCTGGAAGCAGCTAAGCTGCTGTCCTCCCTTTGGCAGTGACTCTCCCGGAGACTCACACAGCAGTCAAGCAGCCAGTCACTATTGTTAGCGCCGGTGTCCCAACGCGCCGCATTACAGGGAAGAAGATGCACTCAATAAACTACAGCTCCCAGTAGGCCTTAGCGCCGGAATGCTTCGGTGATAGGGGCTGCTGGGAGCTGTCGTTTATTTAGTGCGTCTACATCTCTGTAATGCGGCGCGTTGGGACACCGGCGCTAACAATAGTGACTGGCTGGCAGAACTGACTGACTCGCTGAATCAATGTAAAAGGTGAGAGTGCTCTCCAATGTCAGCGACACTGCACTGCACTGCACAGCACTGTCACCTTTTTACATTGATTCAGCGTCCAGACATTACCCTCCTCGATATCACCCACTCTATCCGTTACATTAGCCATCTCGGGGCTTCCAGGCCGGCAGCCCAGGTGCTGTGTTGCGGAGTCAGGGCCTCTGGGGATCTGGGTACGGCTGTGGCGGGGAGGCAATTCTGTGACATCACATGCAGAGGAGGCTCCAGGGCTCAGAGAGTATGCGGCGCAGGAAAGGCTATGAAAGCCTTCCGCTGCGCCGCTTTCATACATATCTATGCCGGTAGCCGCAGCAGCTTTTGTTCCACCTGCACCGTGGCTAGGGAGTGGGGATTGTTGATGCCGGAGGGGGCAGGTGGACTGGCAGCAGGACATAGGACGTTGCAGTAAAAGGAGTTTGGTTTTCCCTATCTACAGCGCAGAGACTTGCTGCAGATGCAGTGGCATACCCACCAACTGTACCTTTTTGGCAGCTACAGTACCTTTTTTTTATGGTCTTTAGCGATTTTTGGCTCTCCAAACTTCCACTGAAAGTATAGGAAAAGGGGCGTGGTCACGCCACTTTACCCGTGACCACACACCCTTTTCAAATTTGTACCGATTTTTATGTGTAAACTGTTGGAGGGTATGTTGCTGCAGCTGCAGTGGGCCTATTTTGGGGTGTGGACCTGGAGCTGCAGCTCCATCAGCCCCATTGTTAATCCTGCTCTGGGAACACACAGCAGCCAAAGGGCAGAGCCTCCCATTGGATGTAACCTGTGTGGGAGGGCGTTTCTCACCCAATCAGCTGTGGACTGGGTGTGATAGACCTGCTGCTAACCCAATGAGAGCTCCTAGCCACGCCCAGCGTTATTCACACAGTCACAGAGTAACAGATCGGGCCATTATATAGATTACATCTGAATCATGCTTGCCAATATTCTGGCTGCCCAATGCGGTAGGGGCAGCCAGGTCGGCTCAGGGAGGGGCTCGATGACACTGCATATGGGCGGATCTGGGGCATGGCCACACAATAATCACCGTGGCACCGCCCGCTGCAACGCAATACAGAGATTACCATGATGATGCGATTCAGCACGAATTGCGTCATCTGACACTCCCAGACCGCCCACTTCAGACAGCAGCAGTGGCCTGTGGGGGGTTGCTGGGCAGAGCCGAGGGTGGGGGATATAGCGGGCTGACAGCGCCCAGCCGGGAGACTTGTCCACTTTTCCAAGGGGGTGGTAGCACCACCCGTTTTTGTGAGCCTCCCGCCGAGTAGGCAAGTATGATCTGAATATATGTAGATAGATTAAACATATTAAAACATAAAAAGTACACCCAGAGACTTCTCAATAGGACTTACTGTAAATTTCTGGATTAAAATAAACATGAAGGAGATGAAACCATGAGGTGTTTCTCAGTGTATTGCCTCTTTAATGTGTTGGAGTTGTTACCCTTTAAGATTGAGAATGTTAGTTGTGGGTTTCTCCTGTCCTATAGGATTGTTAGGGGAGGAGTTTGTGGAGTCTTAAATTGAGTACACACCTAAAGGTTTAACCGTCCAATCTACCTGATGGGAACAAAAAGCTGCTAATACATGGGAGCAAATTACATTCAACCAATTGCTCCCAAATGCTGGAAAACAAAAATGATTGTTCCAGATAAAAGTGTTCCTGTAAATAAAATAAATTCAACCAATTTGTCTGAAAGACCATTGTCTATTTTTTCCAGTGTCAGACACCAGAGGGAAGCAGGAGGTACACTATCGACCATGCTGTGTTATTTCACCCTGGGGTGAAAAAGAACACGGGATAGACAGATATTTATTTTGTATATAGGGCTGGCCTGGGATATATGCAGTGCAATGCATATGATGTACACCGATCTGGATGTAGATATATTGCAGGCTGGGTGTATTTGGGGTGTAATGCAAAGGGTGCATATAGGGTATCTGGGCTTTAGGTCAACAACACTTAGGTCGTCACTCATTAGGTCAACATGCATTAGGTCGACATGGCAAAGGTCAACATGAGTTTTTCATATTTTTTTCCATTTTTAAACTTTTTCACACTTTACGATCCACGTGAACTAACATTGGGAATAGTAACCTGTGCCAAAGCATGGCGAAGCGACGCGAGCCATGCGAGGGGACACGGTGCACTAACTGGGGTTCCCGGTCACTTTACGGAGAAAACTACACCATTTTTTTTTTAAATCCTCATGTCGACCTAATGACCGTGTCGACCTATTTCAGGTGTTGACCTAGTGACTGTCGACCCACACCCACATATAGGACTGTATGCTGGCAAGGTGTATATAGGGTGTGATATATATAGGACTGGATGCAGATATATAAGAAGGCTGGGTGTATATAGGGATGAATGCAGATATATAGAAGGCTGGGTGTATATAGGGCTGAATACAGATGTATAGAAGGCTGGGTGTATATGGGGGTGTGATGAATATAAGGCTAGATGCTGATGTTCAAGAGGCTGGGTGTACAGGGGGCTGGGTGCAGACGTACAGGGGACTGGGTGTACATAAGGCTGGGTGCAGACATACAGGGGACTGGGTGGGTGTTTATGGGGCTGGTTGCAGCTGTATAGAAGGATGGCTTATACGAGGCTGGATGCAGCCAAATAGAAGGCTTGGTTATATGGGGCTGGATGCAGTATATAGGAGGCTAGGTATCTATGGGGATGGATGCAGTATATAGGAGGCTGGGTGCAGTATATAGGAGGCTGCGTATATACCGGGCTGGGTGCAGTATATAGGAGGCTGAGTGTATACGATGCTGGGTGCAGTATATAGGAGGCTAGGTGTATACGGTGCTGGGTGCAGTATATAGGAGGCTGGGTGCAGAATATAGGAAGCTGGGTGTATACGGGCTGGGTGTATAAGGAGCTGGGGGTGTATAACGGGCTGGGTGTATTTGGGGCTGAGTGCAGTATATAGGAGACTGGGTGTATAAGAGGAAGGGGGTATACAGCGTTACACATAAAGTACAGGACTGTACATATACTGTATCCCCCCTGCACACACTGTACTTCGGGACTGTACCTCGGGCACTGGCTCCCCCCTCCTCCCGGCCATGACTCGGAGTCGGTTCCGCTGCACGGGTGGAGCGCCGCTCTCTGACAGCTCTCAGGAGTAGCAGCGCCAGAGGAAACACCCCTATCCCGTGTGTGGTATCGCCCAGCGATGGGCGTGTCCTCCGGGGAGCATGTGACTTGTCACATTGTCAGAGCGTATAGGCGTCGCATTTGCAGCTGGCTCATGATCTAACCAATAACATGGTCGCGCCAGCCGTAGCGTGCGACAATTTCGATACCAAGAGCCTACTGGCTGTTCCACTGCAGGAGGCGGACCGTGGCGTATTTCCGGTGGGATGCAGCGTAGTATATAAGCGGCGGCCGCAGCGCAGTGAGGTCCTCTTGGATTTGATCCTCTTCAGCTGTAGATCAGGTGAGTGACTGACGTCTCTGTACTGGGGGTGTATATGGCGCTTGCTGCGTGTAATATCCTTGCAGGGAGGCTCCTCTCGTGTTAGTGTCGCTCCGTGGCGTGTTACCTGCCTTGTGGAGAGCGATAGCGGGGAGGATGGTGATGGATTGTGCTGCCCACGCCATTCCCGGCCGTAGTATGTCTGCAGCTATGGGAGTTTTTAGTAATAACCCAGGCGCGGACATGGGATGCAGCATGGACCATGCAAGTGGTATAGGCCTATGATCGTGACCTGCAGCTCCGTCCAGTTATCTAGTAAACCTGTCCTCATGGTGCTTAAACAGTCCAGCTTTTAAGGCTATCTATTCTTAAGCACGGTTGACTTCATTAGTACATGTTTCTTTTCACAGTCCGTGCTCCTGCAGGGTTATCCTTAAAACCTGGACTGCTAGGCTGCCTTGGGAGATGTCTGTTAGCCCTGCCCTGATCCCGGCCTGTGTGCAGCCTGAACATGATGAAAGCTAATGTTGGTAGGGACATCTGAGAGATCATGATGATTACCAACGTCTCTGAGCAGGCCTGCCCTCCCGCACCATGCACTATAGCTGGGATCTATGTATGAATAGGGTTCCTTTAGCCATTAAGCAGACAAGTCTCATTTAGTGATTATGTCCAGCCTGAGTTTGGTTCTCCCCAGGTTAGTGGAATTGTGGAGTGTCAACTACTGTCCTTAAGAATACAGTTTGGGTTAAATGCTTTGGGTTTCTGTGTAGGGATGGATATTGGAAACCTGATGATTGGCTGCCGTTTTCTGAATGCAAAAGCAGTATGAACATTGGAGGTTATACTGTGTGGAGATCTGTGCATACATGACTGAGCTACAGGGGTGGTATTCATGTGACTGACTGTCAGCTGACCGACAGTCGCATGACTCCTCCTCCACCATCCCCGACTGCTTACTATCCCGATAGTCGGCATGCCGACCAACAGGGACTATTTCCACTTATGGGTGTCCACGACACCCAGAGTGGGAAGAGAACATGTGGTGACCGCAGGTTGTCACTGAGCCTGCAAGGGGCTTGCTGCACTCGCCCCTCCCCGCTGGGATCCCGGTGTCTGTATGCTGCCGGTCTCCTGACCGCCGGTCAGCCGTACTACACCCGAGCTACAGACACTACTTGGGTATATGCCACTGTAGTTTGAAAGCCATTGGACTGGCTCTTGACAGTATCATTTGATGGTGGGCAACCATAGCAAACCTGCTATTCAATACGAAAAGTAATTGGATTGAGTCCGGATTAGTGTTTATTACAAACATCAGTTTTCCATATCCTCCCTATTTGAGTATATTAAGGGTAAATGGTGTATGTTTACTGTTTGTGTGAATAACTGCAGACTGACTAATCTGGTGTCTTCATTACAGATGATCTGCTTCCTTGGCACGCCCTCTAAAAATGTAAGTTTTTTATTTTTTTTATTTTTTTATTTTAATACATATCTGGTATTTCTAAAACTAGAAATCTGATCTATAGGGTTCCTTCAGTCAGCAGAAATATCTATGCAGTCCCTAGTTTAGAGTCTAGCACGATCTAATCAAAATGGAGCAGCTAGTTTTTTTTTTAATGTTTTTTTTTATATGGCTTCTAGAACCGTTAATGGTAGATGCATTCCCTAAACTAGGACCAGTGATCCAGTAACGCCACTATGATGACACTTATTTGCTACTCTTGACTGTCAGGATGACGAGATAGCTACCACCTATATATTGCTGAGGCGTTACTTTCTGCTAGGATGAGTAGGCTCATATCCATGTATTTTCTTCTGATGTGTCCTTTTCCCCCATAGGTGTGAGATCAGCTCTGTTACAGGCTTATGGGTGAGTTTTTATGGTGTTAAATGTTGAACGTACCATAGACTGTACATGATGATTTGTATTAATCAATGGGAATCTCTCTGAATAAGGATGAGGGAGCACTCTTACACTGACACAGTATAGTATAATCTGAATTGATGCTGTATATGCCGAAGCTTTCCTAACTTATGTTGCTCTTTATCCTAGTGGCTCAGAAGAATGAAAAGAAGAAAAAAACTGCAGGAGGACAGGCATGAGGTTTGTGTCCCCCTTCCACAGTACACCCCAATGGCCATCTGTAAACTCTTTTTACTTTAGAAGGAAGTTAAAGTTTAACATATATCTGACTATCCTTAGAATGGTCTCTAGAATTTTGCATAATTCCATGACCTCACCTGACTAAGGTCTGCAGTAATCCATGGCAAAGCTTAGCTAAGCACAAGTGGCTCAGCATTGTTCTGATGCTGTAGACTTTACCTGACTATGTAGTACTGTGTAATGAATCTACTGCAGTGTGACACCTCTGTACAAAACACTATGGGATGGTGGTATTAAACTGGAGTTATCCCTGTCAGCTCCAGCTGCAGGTCCATGCCTACTGCTGCGGGACCCCCACTTGTGTGCTCCAGCTCTCTTGCATCCCCCACCCAGTCCCCTATTATAGTATTGATTGCAGTCATGTATATGCAGGGAACTGCCCATCTGGCCAATTTGTGCTCTCTGGTTTGACTGTCCAAAGAGTGAGGCCATGTCTATGAGCCCCTGCCCATAGTGTTTTTAATAGAAATGGGGGTGGTCCGTGAGTACATGCTGCATGTGCAACTCTCATGATGATCACATGTGTTCATGGATGCCTGGGTCTAACTGTGGCCCCAGTCAGTCACTATTTAGATACAACTACTGTGGGTGCAGGGGTTACAGCTGCTATTGGGCCTGGTAGTTGTCCTAAGCAGTGCTTAGCCTCCTATTCCTGTGGAGTACTTGATGCAATGACTCAGCCATGTAAATAACTATTTGAAAACATGCAGTTGTAGGCAGGCACTGTCCACCTACTTCTGTGACATAACAAGTTAGTGAGAAGTTGACATGGCTAGCATTAAGCTGGCCATACATTAGGATGACCATCATCCAATCCCTCGATCTCCCTTCAATATCCTGTTGAATCAATTGCACATGTTCTGGGTTTTTGCAGAAGATGTATTGTACAATCGTATGCCTAGCACGTTGTCACTAAGTCCTTTAAAAGGATGCTGATCATATGTGCATAAAATTATGACTGAATATGGGTTGTACAAATGATCATTTGATGTGACATTAGACAAATGGGGAATCACATCGGAAGCCTACCAAAAACACGTTTGGTGTGCACATTGCATCATACAACGTGAATCTTGCATTTGTATCAGTTATCATCCCAATGTATGGCCAGCCCAAGTCTGTAAGCTGATGCCAGCTTTTTGAAGTCTAAATTTTTACATTTCTCCAAAAAACACAATGATGAGAACATAGTTCAGCAGATGGACAGTGGTGATTAGAGCTTGTCTTTCGCTCCTATCTGATGTGTTTTGTGCTGGAATAATCAATGACCACTTACTTGAAAGCCATATGCTAATCCTATATATTCTTTTATAGACTATGCTGTGGAAGATGCTAACATGAAGCCTGTGACCTCCAGTAGTAAGTATGGCTTGGTGTATGCTTAATGTGAACATAAGCACAACTAGACTACAGCCTAAACTCCACTTGAGCCTAGAAAAGTGCAGTGGTTCCAGCATTTAATGCATGTGTATAAGATGTTCATATATTTGGGTGGTTCGCATGTGAAGTGATGGTTATTTCACCCAAGTAGATGGAGTTTAGCCACTGAGCTTCTAATACTGTCTGAAGTCCTGATCAGGGCAGCTAAACTGAAGGCCTTTGGGCACTGCTTACACCTCGGGAGGCTAATGGGCATCTAAATGCAACAATTGCATAGCTGTTGTCACCTAGTGGCACACTAGGCAATACAATTGAATTGCCTCCATTAGGCACAAATTGCCAAATGTTGTAGCCCTTCTATACTTATGCATAATCCTTATGTACATACTGATCTAGTACCTAGAGCTGGCAAGTTGCCTAGTATGATGATGCTTTTATTTAACAGACTTGACCATCCCATGGAAGTTTGTTATTAGCTCTATCTGACTTGTGCTCCTACTCCCATGTAACTAAACTTTTATTTTTATTTTTTTGAAGAACCTGACTGACAACTTTTTTGTTTGTTTTTTGTTTAAAGTGGAGTGTTACAGTGATGGTGCCACAGTACTCCCTGCACTGCTGCAAGGTAAGCAACCTTAAGGCAAAGATGGTCTGTCTGCTTGCATTAGATGTGTACATGGGCTGTAACTAGATGACTTTCATCTTGATGATTTGGCCAGCCTATGTTTCCAGCTGTCCAACTACAAGCCCTAGCATGCACTGCTGCAGTTTTGCTATTGCCAAACACTAAACCTGTGGCAGAGCATACTGAGATGTAGCTTCACAGGTTGGCCTGACAGATGGAATCTGAGTTGAACTGCTGCATGTTGTGGGTCGGTGACTTGCTTAGCCCAGAAATCTAGAACATAACTATGTGTTCTTGGGGTTGTTAATGATGTTTCAAATGTCTGACCTGAAATGCCAATGTAGAGTAACCAAACTACTGATATGACCCTCAAAGTCAGTCAGGTGTAGCCTTCCAAAGCCTGACCATGCTAAAACCTTGTCTGTTTCTAGGGACTGAATGTTACAGCTGCTGCACAATCAGGTGAGTGTCAACCATATTTTCATAGTCTGATGTATAACCTAATATGGTCTGGATATGTGTTGGATAGTCTGCTGGTGACCAATGATGAAACTGATTCTGCCATATGATAAAGGCTGATTATACTCCAAACCGTTCCATTTATTTTCTGAGGTAACCAGCACCAAACATGTGCCACATTCAGGCATGTTGACTACTAATGGACATCTGATCAAACAATTGCCTGTATAAACACCCAGCAGTGGGTGCACAGAACATTGGATTAGCACCTAATAAATGCTACCTCATCTGTCTGCTATTGGCAGCTTCACCACTTCTCAGCTGTAATTGAATAGCCCCAGACAGCTACCAATTTTGTAAATTTCTCGTGCAGTAAACTACCACTGCCAATTGTATTCCAATCACCATAGTGTCACACTAGCTTACTACTTTTCTGGATACACCTTAAATCATACTTGCCTACTCTCCCGGAATGGCCGGGAGGCTCCCGAAAATCGGGTGACCCTCCCAGCCCCACGGATGAGCAGGCAAGTCTCCCGGAACCAGCAGTCACCCTGCCCGTCTGCCTACTTACTGTGTAAAGTGGGCGGTCCGGGCAGTTGATGATGCGATTCTTGCTGAATTGCATTATCGTAGCCACGCCCCCTGCAGTGTAATGCCGGGGATCGTGGCATTACATAGCAGGGGGCGTGGCTTAAAGGGTGTGCCGTGGTAACTCCGCCCCTGCTCCTCCCCACGTCAGCCTGTCCCCATGCTGAGCCGACCTGGCTGCTCTCTCCCGCAGAGAGCAGCCAGAATATCGGCAAGTATGCCTTAAATCGGTAGCTTAAGGAAATTCTATGAGTATCTTGCTAGAATAGTTGTGTTGCAGACAGGACACTTCTGGATATACTAAATACTTGTTTTACTGTTCACCTTTGGGGATTGTCTGCTATTCAGCATCTGCTAAGATTTGTAGCATTATGTGTAATTAATTTTCTTGCCCTGCAGATGGCCCTGGACCTCACTGCTTGCAGCAGCCACACAGATTACATTGGTAAGTTCAGGATCGGATGTACTGGACATATGGCTGAGTCATGACATAAGGGATAATTGGATGCCCATAACTTTGAATAACTTGGGTGATGCTGTTTCTAAGCACAAAGTATGGATGACACTGGTGTGCTAGGATTATTCCCAGGAATAGAGCCTGTTCTCTATGGCCTGTCTGGTCATGACTAGGCTTACAGGGCAGTAGTGGCCACTGTAGATACTCATACTGGCATCTACTAAACAGGACTGTCTATTGAGTGTGAAGACCAGATTAGTCATGAGTGGATTGGGTCTGTACTATCTTACCTTAAGCCGATGATGCTTCAAGAGTAGTGGACAGAAGTGATTTCTGACAGCATTAATACTGAGGCTTAAATTAGGATATCTAAAGAACATGCCTTCTGTATAAATAGTGAGCTGTGTGGTGCTGCTAGTGCAGATGCTGACTAGACTTGTAATTTGTTAATTATGTTGACCATAATATATGGCTTCTAACAGTTCATATCCTCTTCCAGAGACCAGGCGTATTGCAGACCATCTACAATGTAAGTACTGTTAATAGTGGCTCTTGCTCAGCCATTGTACTGTATGATGATTTGAATAATTATCAATGGGAATCTCTCTGAATAAGAGTGAATGATACGCTACATCTGATGGTGCATGTGCTGTTAGTAAAACTTGTGTTGTGGCAGCAGGAGGAATAATTCTACCTCTGCTTGTTTCTAGATACTGGCTGCTCTGGAGGCTGATATGATTAAGGTGAGTGCTGGTACAAATAAGGATGCAATAGCTGAGGCTTGTACACTGGATCACATGATGATTTCATAGTTCATCAGAATGACAGTGGTGAACACTTTCGCTCCTATCTGATATGTCCAGTTTGTTACCTATGTAATGTCAGCTATTTAAAGGACAACATAACCTAAAACCAGTACTTATACAGTATACCTGTAATACATACACACTGGCAGAACCTTCCTAAAACTGCACTTTTAGTAGTGCCACTAAGTCAGGAGTGGGGAACCTCCGGCCCGCAGGCCATATAAGGCCCGCAAAGCCGTTTGCTCCAGCCCACCCGCTTCTCCCAGTGAGACACGCCGCCGCTCAGTCCGGCGGCAGCGTGTCGCAGCTGTCAGGACAGGGAGGACAGCGCAGCAGTGTGTAGAACTTGAAACCAGCCGCCCAACATAGCCACGCTCCTCCGTGTCCCGCCGAAAGGAGCGGTAAGTAGCACGGAAGGGGGGGCATTTGTATACCTGGCACTGTGGGGGATATTTGTGGATCTGGCACTGCACTATTGGGGGCATATGTGTATCATGTTCCATTTTAACTGGCCACACCCATTTTTTTGGCACACATGCCTTCGGCGCACACACAGTACCTCTATGAGGCAGACCTGCTGGGGGGCAGGGTCATTTTTTAAGTTGAGAATTTTTGTATGGCCCCGAAGGATTTTATAAATATCCAAATGGCCCTCGGTAGAAAAAAGGTTCCCCACCCCTGCTCTAAGTGTTCATTGTGTGCTAAAATGCACCATGAATACAAACTAACAAATGTGTACTCCCCTCAATGGCTACTCTGCTTGTATAAGGCTTGGGGCAGTATCATTAGCTACTGTTGCTGCAGCTAAAAGATTCTAGGCTATCCTATCTGCCGGCAGTTAATTGGGGATTGAGGCGCACAATCCCTGATAACCAGCCCCAGGAGACTAGTTATTGCCCAAACACATGGGTGTGCAATATCGCAGATCCCATGTGTTATCGGCCAATAACTGGTTATTAGCGCACAGTTGAGTTGCCCTGTGGCATTATCTGTCTTAAGCCTGTTACTGTGCAGTAAATTACAGCACCTAATAGAATACTGCCTTTAGCAATGATGGTGGTCTTACCCTATGGCAAGTTTGTCTACAGAAATCTGCACACTATAAAGCTTATGTGGTATATGAGAGCAGCTGTCCAAACAACTTGCTCCCTCCGACATTTCACTTTGTCAGCAGGGAATCTCCTTTAAATGACTGACATGCCAACCCTAATTATGGAATACTGTCATACAAGACCTGCCTCAAGTGCCACTGTTACAACATATGTTCTATACCTCCAGGTACACCAGAAATGGCTTGCTTCACCTGAATAGGCCCTCCATTGAACACTAGTGAGTATGATTTGGCACTGGGGTATTTTGGAACAGTAGATGTGTATGATGAAAACATAGTTCAGCTGATATCTGTGAAGAACAATCTTTCGCTCCTATCTGATGCATCTCTAGACTTCATACAATAAAGCTGTATGCTCAACCTCCAACTGATAGACTTCTATGTGTACAGGTTCTGGTGTTGCTGAAAGAATGACATGAACTGCAGACTTGTATCTAAGGTAGGTTTCCTTTATAATTTAATGGGTATACTACGGTTTATGGCTTTTCACTTACCCCAAACTTCTGCTTAGTATGACCAATGTTAACCTGTCCTAGTGCAACTGGGAGTGCAGTGCCCAGCCTACCCCTCCACTATATCCTAAAGACAAGACTCCTGCAGAGTGTGGGGGGAGGGGTTGTAGCCTTTATAATGCATTGCTCCTTAAAGAGCAGCAGCTGTCACCAGAGTTGTAAGCCTTTGCTGCTGCTATGCAGGCTGAACATGTATTGTGGAAACATACAGCTTTGCAGTTCTACACTGGTTTCTGTGTAGTAGACTCTTTAGCTTTCGGTATCCTGTCTCTAGGTCAACCACTATTGGTAGACAGTACATAGGTTGGCAGGGACTCTAGGTCAACATGAGTTAACTTTTATTTTTTTAACTTTCATGCGTTATGATCCGCATGGACCGCAGTTGGGAACAGTAACCTGTGCCAAGCGCAGCAAGGCACCTTGCCTGAAGTGAGGGGACACAGTGCACTAATTTCTGTACAGTGACTGGGATCCCCAAAGTGCAGAAACATGTTGACAGTCCCTGTTGACCTAGACCACAGGTTCTCAAACTCAGTCCCCCACACAGTGCATGTTTTGCAGGTCTCCTCACAAAATCGCAAGTGAAATAATTAGCTCCACCTGTGGACCTTTTAAAAAGTCAGTGAGTAATTAATACACCTGTGCACCTGCTGGGTTACCTGCAAAACATGCACTGTGTGGGGTCCTGAGGACAGAGTTTGAGAACCCCTGACCTAGACAGTTGTCCTTAGGTGTGGTCAACCTTGCATACCACACCCTTGGCTTCCATAGATGTGTTCAGCACAATTTCTGACAGTGACTTTATTTTTTTGGGGGGTTATTGAAAGTATAGACTACTGTAGAAGCTGGATACAAGTGCCTACAAGGATAACTCCACGCTTGAGGTTTTCGTCACCTGACTTCAACAAGAAAGTCAAATGGTACATACACCACTTTATGCATACTACAGTATAAACTTCAGCTATCCTGGGGGGCTTCCTGGTCTCTGTGAGGTAGAAAACCATGAATTGAGCTGTGAAGTAACTGCCTTAGAGTGGGCAAATAGCACCTACTATTCTGTCCATTGTGAAGGTGTGTACTTGCTGTAATAGTTTAGTCAATGTCACTCACTTTCCCTATCTAATGACTAAAATATTGCAGTGTATGCTGCAAATGCCAACCGATGCTCAGCTTCTAATGCCCTGTCAACTGTACATGCAGCTTCTGACAACACTGTCAGATTGAGCTGAATGTACAGGCTGGCTGCGGCTTGACATCACTGAGCATATAATTTGGTATTGCACACCTTGTCAGGCAGTCCAATAGGGAATGGAACACAGTACAATATCACTCATGCAGTATCTGTGTATGCACCTTTGTACATGTAGTGCACCCAAAGATGGCTCCTAGACTTGTAGGTAGAACAATAAATTAAACAAATTATGTGGCTTTATTGTAGTCTCACCTTAACAATTGCAGGGAGCATAACCTGCAACCTAGTCTGTTTACTCCTGTAAGCAAACCCTTGAGTCCCCTTGGTAAGTGCCAGGGAGCATATGTGCAGCAGTCTTTGCTGTTACATGTGCCATAGCCACAGAAGTGCTGTCTTTACTAAGCAGGTTCTGGCAGCTAGTCCTGCTAACTTGTGGGAGGTTGGTGTTTTGCAGTGTTTCCTGCTCTCTAACTTATTGGCAGATGTAGGCTACAATAAATCTATGTACAGCCAACATGTATCTTGGTATTGGATGCCATGGTCTGTAAATGATGACTTAATGAATCAGGTCTCTGATCATTTTGAGGATAAAAATACATACTGATGCAGACTGACATACAGCATGGTCATTACATTACTATATACAAAGTATACTAATGTTTTCTTTTACTCCTTTTTGCAGGCTCTCAATGGATACGGCAAATGTAAGTACTAGATTGGTTGGCATACTGTGGGAAGCTATAGACTAAAATAGTCACTAAACACTCTGTAACTAATGATGAAACTGATTCTGCCATATGAAATCCACTGATATCATCACCTACCGTTCCATTCTTTTCTGAAATTACAGTAGCAGGAACGGTAACCTGTACTAATTAGTGATCAAATGCTTAGACTTTATTTTTTTTAATTTTTTTGTATAGTTCTCAATGCAGTGAGACCTGCTGCAGCTCCTGTTGCTGGTAAGTGCTTGTGCTGTTTATACCCCACCCCTCACTGTGGAATGATGACTATTACTTTTGAACTCTCTCACTGATAAGAAGATGAAAGTAAAAGTACTGACCCTCCCCATGCTATTCTCTAACATATCTGCTGTAATGATACTGAAACTAATATACTTCTGGTCCCTAGATCTGTTGAATGAAGACCTGAAACAGAATGGAAAGGATGAAGATTCATAGCTCAAGTGCATGCTCCTGCCTCGTTTAATGTATGAGTCTTACTGCAGCAGTGTTGCTAAGATCTTGCATAGCTGTAATGATGTACTTGTGTTGTAATCTGGCTGAATGTCTATGTATCTTATAATGAAACAGGCATAATAAAGACTTACTGTTTAAAGGTTAACACTTCCTTCTGTGCTAAGATAGAATTTGCAGTGAGGGCTCTGAGTTGGCATGAATGATCTGTAAATTGTTCAGACACCTAGTACAGGTATGTTTGGCAATCCCTGCACTTATTGTAAGGGACTGTATACAAAGTACTTGGAACAAGTGTATTCAGTGTTCAAATACACTTGTGTCATGGTAATTAAGCTGCATGCAGTCCCTTGTACCCAGGACCTCAGCCAGTGGGAGGATACCAGGGAGTTGGCATGCTGGCGCAGTAAGCGGCACTACACACAACACATCCTGGCCACGTGTGTAAGCTTGTCTGAATGTAAAGGTTTAGTTTGGGGAGATTCAAATGTTTCAAAAGTCAGTTCAGTTTTTTCTCTCTCTCCCCCCCCCCCCCCCCCCCCTGTCTAGAAAAAACAGTCTCCCAACTGACTTCAGACATTTGAATCTCCCCCATAGAATCTAAGAAATCTGGCCAGAGTGCTTAGATTTTAAGTACAGATCTCTTGTGTATGCCCCACAGCAAAAGAGCTGCGCATTGCTATCACTGGTGCTATATTGGTCAGGCACACTATCACATAGCTCATTTCACCTGCTGGGTGATACAAGCAGCTCATAACACACTGCGCAGAGCGGTCTGAGAGATCTCTAGTGTATACTGGCCTTTAGGCTTGTAACTTGTAGGGAAAGAATTTAATCTTTCAAATTGACCAGTGAATGTTGATGGGTCCTATGAAAGTAAAGGGTAACAGTTGAAGACCTAAAATATCGTATAGATGTAACACTACTGTGTAAAGGTGCCATGGTCTTCATGTGAAACACTAGGCCTCACTTAATCATTAGTTAACTTACTGCAGCTTAACTGGCGTTTCAACAATCCTTCCAGAAACTCAAGATGACAAGTGTCAAACAATGCACTTGAATGTAACAATTGGGGCAAGGTTTCTTGTACCATAGCAAAGATGTGTGACCATGGCAGAATATACTCTGTATCCATGGGGGAGTGATTGCCATACCTAGTGCCCTGCTCCCTTAGGACAGCACTTGGTGGATGACATTGATTGTATAACACACAAGGTAACATGGATAGCTTCACCCACCAAAGGTCAGCCTGCTCTAGGACTTACTGAATTGCAGGCCAATAAGCCTGGGGCCAGAGCTATGCTAGGTCTTGCAGTACCTAGTAGGAAAAAATCTGGTATCTGTGCCATTGATGGTGGCTGAAAACAAAACAATCTAACAGCCATCCCTACAGGAGTCTATAAATGGGACGGTGCAATGAGCACTAGAATCCAGCAGGGCGGTGTAATATCCCTTGCCTAAATTGAGCAGTTATGGATAATTCACACATTGAGTTTCTTAAGATCATTGGCATCTCAGACTGGTTATAAAAATGGACTTGGATTTCTCATGCAGAGACTAAAGTGGATACAGGTGAGTAAGAACAGGAGCGTACAGCCGAAACTGTACAATTGTCCTATCTAGCAGTATGTGTAAGCTAGGAATCTAGGTTAAGATCTGCAGGTTTGGGTTAAAATATCAGATTTTTGGGAGAGTAAGAGCAGGTGCAAAAATAGATGTGTTGCTAATGAGGAGGGGGTGAGCCCTAGTTCCAATGGTGTTTATTCAGAGGAATCAACAGCAGGATTCGGTCAGAAGATTTAGTCACTAGGTCAACAGTTTTTTCAATTTCTCTGATGTCCTAGTGGATGCTGGGGACTCCGTAAGGACCATGGGGAATAGACAGCTCCGCAGGAGACTGGGCACATCTAAAGAAAGCTTTAGGAATATCTGGTGTGCACTGGCTCCTCCCCCTATGACCCTCCCCCAAGCCTCAGTTAGATTTCTGTGCCTGGCTGAGCTGGATGCACACTAGGGGCTCTCCTGAGCTCCTAGAAGAAAGTATAGTTTAGGTTTTTCTTTATCATCCACTAGGGGTCACTGGAGTACTCTTGGGATATGGACGGGGGCGTAGCCGAACAAAGGCACTGAATATTTAAATTTAGGACTCTTCCCCCCCCCCCCCCCTCCATATCCCCGAGTACCTCAGTGTACTCTCTCAGTGTTTTTTCGGTGCTCACAGCACGAACATCGGCTTGTGGTATACCCACACTTGGATTTTTAATTTTTATTTTTACACATAGCACATCCCTTCCCAGTTTCTGGAAAAACATGGGTCCGGGATAGTGCCGCTGCAGGGGCAGCGCATGGCGTGTCGGTCCTCACAAAGAGCACCCTCACAGCCACAGACAGCATGGAGTGTCGGTCCTCACAAAGAGCACCCTCACAGCCACAGACAGCTCACTGCTTCTAAAAGAGCAGCCAGGACTAGAGAGCTGGACGGGCTTGCACAAAAGAAGCCCGTCGCAGCCATAGATCACTGGGACGCTGACTGGAGCTGGACGGAGCTTACACATAGAAGCCCCGTCACAGCCAGGACTACAAAGCTGAACGGAGCTTACACAAAGAAGCTCCGTTGCAGCCAGGACTACAGAATGACACAAACAACCATGAGTCACATCAATGAAGACTGGACGGAGCTTACACAGAAGAAGCCCCGTCACAGCCATGACTCACTTCACTGAAACTGGACAGAGCTTACACACAAGAAGCCCCGTCACAGCCAGGAGTTACAGCGTCGCAAGGAAGGTAGGCTGGGGAACGGGGCGGTCAGCGCAGGCTGCCGCCCCGCTATGTAGGGGTTAACATGCCTCGCGCTCATACTGAGCGTCCGGCAGCACAGCAGGGGGAGCTCAGACGCGCTATGCCCAGCCGCTACGCACAAGGTAAGCGCTCCGTTCGGCCGCTGCTTCGCCCGGCCGCACAGCACGCGGCTGCTCTCCCCACTCAGACACAGCAGAGCAGGGGGAAAACCATATTTATCAGCCGCTCCGTCCGGCGTCCGTGTTTCCCAGCGGTGGAAAGCGCTCCAGGCACGCCGCTGCTCTCCCCACTCAGGCGCCCTCACAACGGCCACAGCAGACCTCAGTGCAGGTGATGACAAAGGCTGTCGGCCGCCGCAGCTCTCTCAGTCTCAGTACAGAGACGGTGGGGGGAAGAGACCCGGTGGAAGTTGCCAGGTTAAATATATGTATAAGATATTTATAAGGATGGCCTGATAGTAATGGGCTATTAAATCTATATTACTGTCTGTGATGTAGCAGTATAATAGGCTTTTGAGCCTATATATTAATGGCTGTTATTAACATTGTAAAAAGGCTATTGAGCCTATATTGATGCTGTATAAATATATTAATGTCTGGAATATATATATATTTATTCATAGAGCATGTGTTGTACCCGGCCTGTGATTATACTGTATAATAGGCTAGATTAACACGGGAACATTTGTAATTTGTTCTGTGATTATCACGGTCAGCATGGCAAAGGGGCCATTTTAACCATGCTTCCTGTTGTTTTCCAGTTTGTAATTCTGGAACATTCCTGCCCTACATCTCTAAGCCACCAGAGGCGCAGGGGTGTTAGGGGGAATTTTTGGTCAGCATAAGTTAGCCATGTAAACTGTATTTTTACATAATTCTAGAACATTCCTGCCCTACATCTCTAAGCCACCAGAGGCGCAGGGGTGTTAGTAGGAATTTGGTTCGGGTTTCATATGCCATGTGAACTGCTTTTCACATAAAGATTACTCTGGTTTCTCTTCACAGCCAATAAATCTTTCGGTTTTTACTAAAGATTTCCGTAGAGAGAAACAACCATGAGTTTAATATTAATATGCTGTTCAGCAATAAAATATATATATGACATGATAACGTCATAAGGCGTGCAATGGCTGTCCGTTGCCTATTGTGGTGTCTGTCTGCATAGCGAGTAAGGCTAGCGCAGACTAAAAATAATTTTCAAGTCCTATTTTAATGGCAATTCAAATAAACATCGGAGTCTCGGAAGTTATTCCGCCAGCTCTAACAAAAGACAGTCTTTCCAAAGGGCCAATTTCCCTTTGGGTACCATAGTGTTTATTTAACTGGTCTTATAATTTAATGCACGATTCTATGTCAAATCTCACACCGATAACTACGAGTGAGAAGGGTACATTAGACCAGCACTCAGATAGTGCAGGGTTGTTGCCAACATACATTGATAAATTACAGTGAGTCAATGTCTCCATTGTTACACTTAGTAGACTTTGACCACTATTTAATCGTTTCCAAGATGACGCCATCCGCCATTGGTAAATGCGTCTGTGTCAAACATTATAAAGACCCAAGAAACATTTGGGTCACTAGACTATGTATGGAAACAATGACATTACTGTTAAAAGAAGCTGCAGAGTATATCTGTAAAGCCTCTTCTAACGACGGTACTTCGATTCTCACTTTTCATCGTCGCTAGTTCAGCACGACAAGGCCAGAGCTTGTTGGTCCTAAATTTGATATTCAGCCATTACCGCATCCAGTATCAAAACGGAATACTTGTGCCGGCGTTTAATCCCTTTAGACTTCAGTTTTTCAAGGCGGTGGTACAAAACACTCACGCCTTGTAACGACAGGACGCTACGGTCAGCAAGCCAGTAGTTTGATGATCTCTTTTCCAATTGTGGAAGCGCGTCTTTACATGTTACTTTTGCGGGGTTTCCAGACTTCAACTCATGGAGGTCTCAGCTAGTTACAAATTAAAGGACATGACTGCCTCAGTCGAACGGTTTGGCAGGTAGTCATTTGGTCTCTGCTGGGTTTTCAGCTGTCTTTATAATACAGGCAGTAGTACAACAACAGAGTCAGGGTTGCTTATTCCCCTCTGTTTGGGGTAACAAAACCATACAGCTACGTCGCAGTTTCAATCAGCAAGTCACTTACTGCAGTTTGAAAATAGATTTGCTGCGGTTAGTATTGGCAGATTGGAGCCACAAAATTGCATACTTGCACTTGATCTGCACAATGCAGATATACCCATTCCGGTTTGTTCATCACAGGTTTTAGCGTTTGCAAATCGCCACAGCCATTAACCATTTCAGGTCTACCGTTTCTTATACTCTGGTATTTACCAAAGTGATGTTGGAAGATGATAGTTCATCTCACATAAGAACTCTTTCGCAACAGAGTTTCTCTATCTTAGATGATCTGCTCATAAGAACTCTGTATCAACAAAGTTCCTCTAACTTGCGCTACTAATGTATACTGCGGTGGCAGATCACGTTCACAATTCCTAGGTAAGATTATAAATACGGTAATTCAAAGCATTTACCTACTACACCAGCAAGAACAAATGTACATCTAGTAATTAGTGCAATTCACGCACACTAACGGTACATTGGTGTATTCACCTAGTTAAGATAATAATGCGTTTTAAAGCGATTTAGTTCGCCGCCCTTCACTCGCGGTTCCCACAGAGGGGCGAGGGTGTCTGGACGAGAGTCGCAGAGGTTCAGGAGTTGTAGTTTACAAAAAATCAGCGACAGAGGTTCTAAAACACGATAGATTGCTGTCGATAAATGTCCTGGAACTACGTGAATTTTACAATGCACTACATGCTTCGCTTTCAGTCTGACCACGGGCAGTCAGACAACGCAACGGCAGTTGCATACAGAGAACAAAAAAGCCGCATGGCAATGCGGCAGGTAACTCCAATCCTCAATGGCTCAGAACACCATTATGTGAAAATGTCAAGAGATTATTCCGTGAGTGGACATCTGTTAGACAGATGATCTCACCCGTCAGAATTTGGATCCTGAAAACTGGACATTAAATCCAGAGGTGTTTCATATGTGAGTCCACAGAAGGGGGTTACCCTCAGGTATACATGATGGTATCTCGCCACAATTACAAAAGCTCAGTATGTGTACAAAACAACAGATCACAGGGGCAGTGGCGGTGGAGTCTCTCACATTCATGTGGTCATTCAGCATCGTGTATCTGGCTCCACCATTTTCCGCTGCTCTCTCTCTCTCTCCGTTGTCAAAACGGATCATAAGACCGTTCGTCACAGTCATACTGATGGTATCTCATGTGTGTCGGAGAAGTTGCTTCTCGAATTTCCAAGGAATACTTGCACACGATCTTGGGCCGCTCATAATACGTCCAACCTGGTACATCAGGGAACGTTTTTTTACCCATAGTTACCTATGTACCGCAGCTGCGGTTGATGGGGTGAGGGTTCAAACCGCCCTCTTAAGAAATAGAGCATTACAGTGTCGGTTATACCAACCAGGTTACGAGCTAGTAGACCGCTTAAGGCAGCTCATTATTACAAAATTTTGTGTGCTTACATAAGTCGTAAACCTCGGAAGTTTCCGACATCATCCTTCAAGTTATCCGTATTCTGTTAAACGGGGTGGTATGGAAAACTGCGTTTACTTGCACGGAGGGTGCAGGTATCTGTGTAGTAAACTTATCTTCAAAGACGTTTGTCTTTATTGCGTCTGTACACACCGTTATACAAGGTGTCACCAAAGTTCAGATTCTATTTATCTCACCTACAGCGCCAGATGGCTTGAGGTTGGGTTCAGATTTCTTACAGTTTTCATATTTTGAACCCTTACAACAAATGGGGATTAAGTTTCTCACTTTGGAAAACATTTTTATTCTAGCCTTGGCTTCGGCAAGGGTTTTGTTTTCATATTTGGGTGCCTTGTATTCCAAGCCACCGTATTTGAGTTTTCTCATGACAAAGCAGATCTTCGGACGAATTCCGCTTTCGTATTCTTCACATCAATATACCAATAGTGGTTCCTGTGTGGACAGCACATTCTAGAATTCTGAATGTGGTACACGCATTACGCGTTTATATATGTCCCGAATGTCTACAGTACGTGATATCAATACGTTGTTTGTTCTCTATGATTCTGCCAACTGGGGTTAGCCAGTTTCTCAGCAGACATTATCCAGTGGGATAATAATAATGACTACAAGTCAGGCTTACTTTAAGGCTAAGTTACAATCGCCTACGTCAGTAATAGCTCATCCCACAGGTTCTGTGGGAATGTCAGACCCAGCGGGTCGTGGAGCGTCTACGACGCGGCTACATAGCCGTGCACGTTTACACGTTATGAATGGTGGCGCCATCAGCATCTAGCTTTGGCCTGCCTACTGTTACAAGTATCAAACAGCTCTCCCGCCCACGAGGGAAGCTTTGGTACGTCCCAAGAGTACTCCAGTGACCCCTAGTGGATGATAAAGAAAATAGGATTTTGGTACTTACCAGGTAAATCCTTTTCTTTGAATCCATAGGGGGCACTGGACGCCCACCCAGAGCAGTTTTACCTGGGTTGTTTTAAGCTCAAGGGAGCTTAGGGTAACAAGTTTTACTTGATTGATATTAAGCTCAGAGGAGCTTATGGTAACACATTTTCACCGATTGGTTCAAATTATAAAGTTCTATCGGTTATGGTGTCAACTGTTTAGTTGACAGTAAGGTTATGGGTCAACATTGTTGTTGTCCGTTATGTTATGGTTATGGTGTCAACTGTTTAGTTGACAGTAAGGTTATGGGTCAACATTGTGGTTGTCCGTTATGTTATAGGTATTCTCCATTGTCAACCTCTCTATATAGTTCCTGTTCGCTCAGTAAAAAACACTGAGAGAGTACACTGAGGTACTCGGGGATATGGAGGGGGGGGAGAGTCCTAAATTTAAATATTCAGTGCCTTTGTTCGGCTACGCCCGTCCATATCCCAAGAGTACTCCAGTGCCCCCTATGGATTCAAAGAAAAGGATTTACCTGGTAAGTACCAAAATCCTATTTTTATTTTCAGTGAGACCTGCTGGCAACAGGCTCACTGCACCGAGGGACTAAGGGGAGAAGAAGCGAACCTACCTAAGTGGTGGTAGCTTGGGCTTCTTAGGCTACTGGACACCATTAGCTCCAGAGGGATCGAACACAGGACCCGACCTCCGTCGTCCGTTCCCGGAGCCGCGCCGCCGTCCCCCTTACAGAGCCAGAAACAAGGTGGTCCGGAAAATCGGCGGCTGAAGACTTCTGTCTTCTCCAAGGTAGCGCACAGCACTGCAGCTGTGCGCCATTGCTCCTCATGCACACCACACACTGCGGTCACTGATGGGTGCAGGGCGCTGTGGGGGCGCCCTGAGCAGCAATAATAACACCTTGGCTGGCAAAACTAACACCATATATAGCCCCAGAGGCTATATAGGTGTATATTAACCCCTACCAGAAACGATAAAATAGCGGGAGAAAGCCCGCCGAAAAAGGGGCGGAGCCATCTCCCTCAGCACACTGGCGCCATTTTCCCTCACAGCTCTGCTGGAGGGATCGCTCCCTGGCTCTCCCCTGCAGTCCTGCACTACAGAAAAGGGTTAAAGAGAGGGGGGGCACAAATTAGGCGCAGTATATATATATATATATATATATATATATTATGCAGCTATAAGGGAAAACACTCTATAGGTGATATCCCTGTGATATATAGCGCTCTGGTGTGTGCTGGCATACTCTCCCTCTGTCTCCCCAAAGGGCTTTGTGGGGTCCTGTCCTCTGTCAGAGCATTCCCTGTGCGTGTGCTGTGTCGGTACTGCTGTGTCGACATGTATGATGAGGATAATGATGTGGAGGCGGAGCAAATGCCTGTGAATGGGATGTCGCCCCCCTGCGGGGTCGACACCGGTGTGGATGGACTTATGGAAGGAATTACGTGACAGTGTCAACTCCTTACATAAAAGGTTTGACGACATAGGACAGCCGGCTGCTCAGCTTGTGCCTGTCAAAGCGTCTCACATGTCATCAGGGGCTCTAAAACGCCCGCTACCTCAGATGGCAGACACAGATGTTGACACGGATACCGACTCCAGTGTCGACGACGATGAGACTAGTGTACCTTCCAATAGGGCCACCCTTTACATGATTGAGGCAATGAAAAATGTATTACACATTTCTGATAATACCCCAGATACCACAGAAAAGGGTATTATGTTGGTGACCGAAAACTACCAGTAGTTTTCCTGCATCTGAGGAATTGATATGAGGTGTGTGAGGAAGCGTGGACTTCCCCCGATAAGAAATTGATAATTTCTAAAGCAGCGTACCCTTTTCCGCCAGAGGATAGGTCACGTTGGGAAATAACCCCTAGGGTACAAAAAGCGGTTACACGCTTATTAAAAAAGGTGGCACTACCATCACGGATAGGGCCGCCCTGAAGGACCTGCTGATAGAAAGCAGAAAACTACCCTTAAAGCTATATACACACACACAGGCATTATATTGAGACCTGCTATTGCCTCGGCATGGATGTGCAGTGCGGCAGCTGCGTGGTCAGATTCCCTGTCGGATAATATTTATACTATAGATAGGGACAATATTTTGCTGAAAATAGAGCATATAAAAGACGCTGTCTTATACATGCGTGATGCACAGAGGGATATTTGCCGACTGGCATCACTAATAAGCGCTATGTAAAACCATTGCCGCCAGACGGGGGTTATGGACTCGGCAATGGTCGGGCGATGCCGATTTAAAACGGCACATGGAAGTTTGCCCTAGAAGGGGGTGGAACTGTTTGGGGATGGTCTTTCAGACCTCGTTTCCACAGCTACGGCTGGGAAATCAAAACTTTTGCCACCAGCTACCCCACAGCAAAAGTAAGCACTGTATTATCAGGTACAGTCCCTTCGACCCCAGAAAAGTAGAGAGCTAGAGGCTCATCTTTTCTACCAAGAGGAAAAGGTAGAGGGAAAAAGCTGCAGCACACAGCTAGTTCCCGGGAGCAGAAGTCCTCCCCTGCATCCGGTAAGTCCACAGCATGACGCTGGGGCTGCTCAGGCGGACCCGGGTACGGTGGGGGCCCGTCTCAGAAATTTCAGCGCACAGTGGGCTCTCTCACAGGCGGATCCCTGGGTTCTTCAAACAGTATCTCAGAGGTACAGGCTGGAATTCGAGACGTCTCCCCCCGCCGTTTCCTAAAATCTGCCTTACCGGCAACTCCCTCTACCAGGGAGGCAGTGTTGGTGGCAATACAAAAAACTGTATTCACAGCAAGTGATTATCAAGGTACCCCTCCTTCAACAGGAAAAGGGTTACTTTTCCACAATGTTTGTGGTACCGAAACCGGACGGTTCGGTGAGACCCATCTTAAATATAAAAAATCCTTGAACACATATTACAAAAGATTCAAGTGCAAGATGGAATCGCTCAGGGCGATTATTGCGAACCAGGACGAGGGGGATTACAGGGTCTCTCTGGACATCAAGGATACTTACCTGCATGTCCCCATTTACCCTCCTCACCAGGAGTACCTCAAGGTTGTGGTACAGGACTGTCTCTATCAGTTCCAGACGCTGCCGTTTGGATTATCCACGGCACCGAGGGTCTTTACCAGCGTAATGACCGAAATGATGATATTCCTTCGCAAGAAGGGAGTTTTAATTATCCCGTACTTGGACGATCTCCTGATAAAGGCGAGGTCCAAGGAACAGTTGGTAAAGGGGGTAGCACTTTCTCGGGAAGTGCTGCAACAGCAGGACTGGATTCTCAATTCCAAAGTCACAGCTGGTCCCGACGACACGTCTTCTGTTCCTGGGAATGATTCTGGAAACAGACCAGAAAAAAGTGTTTCTTCCAATGGAAAAAGCCGAGGAGTTGTCATCTCTAGTCAGAAACCTCCTAAGAACGGGACAGGTGTCGGTACATCAATGCACACGAGTCCTGGGAAAAAATGGTAGCTTCGTACGAAGCAATTCCATTCGGAAAGTTCCACGCAAGGATTTTCCAGTGGGACCTGTTGGACAAATGGTCCGGGTCCCATCTCCAGATACAGCAGCGGATAACCCGGTCGGCAAGAACCAGGGTGTCGCTGCGGTGGTGGCTGCAGAGGGCTCATCTACTAGAGGGCCGCAGATTCGGAATACAGGACTGGGTCCTGGTGACCACGGATGCCAGCCTTCGGGGCTGGGGTGCAGTCACACAGGGAATAAAATTCCAAGGACTATGGTCCAAACAGGAGTTTTCACTTAACATAAATTTTCTGGAGATAAGAGCCATTTACAAGGCCCTAAGCAAAACAAGGCCCCTGCTTCACCAGCCGTACGGTTCCAATCAGACAACATCACGGCGCTCGCCCATGTAACCAGGCAGGGCGGCACAAGAAGCAGGAGAGCAATGGCAGAAGCCACAAGGATTCCCCGTTGGGCGGAAAATCGTGTGGTAGCACTGGCAGCAGTGTTCATTCCGGGAGTGGACAACTGGGAAGCAGACTTCCGCAGCAGACTCCACCCGGGAGAATAGGGACTTCATCCAGAAGTCTTCCAAATGCTAGTAAACCGTTGGGAAAGACCACAGGTGGACATGATGGCGTCCCGCCTCAATAAAAAAGATATTGCGCCAGGTCAAGGGAACCTCAGGCGATCGCTGTGGACGCTCTAGTGACACCGCGGGTGTACCAGTCGGTTTATGTGCTCCCTCTCATACCCAAGGTACTGAGGATAATAAGAAAAAGAGGAGTAAGAACTATACTCATTGTTTCGGATTGGCCAAGAAGGGCTTGGTACCCGGAACTTCAAGAGATGATCTCAGAGGACCCATGGCCTCTGCCACTCAGACAGGATCTGCTGCAGCAGGGGCCCTGTCTGTTCAAAGACTTACCGCGGCTGCGTTGACGGCATGGCGGTTGAACACCGGATCCTGAGTGAAAAAGGCATTCCGGAGGTAGTCATTCTTATCCTGATCAAAGCCAGGAAGGATGTCAGCCTGAAGTTCAGACGTTGTAAGGGAGTGCTGCATATTCAGCCCCTTCTTTGTGCCCCTGTGGCACCTTGGGATCTCAATGTGGTTTTGGAGTTCCTGGAATCACATTGGTTTGAGCCACTTAAAACCGTGGATTTGAAATATCTCACATGAAAAGTGGTCATGTGTTCGGCCAGGCATGTGTCAGAATTGGCGGCTTTGTCATAAAAAAGCCCTTACCTGACTTTCCATAGGGATAGGGCAGAGTTGAGGACTCGTCCTCACTTTCTCCCGAAGGTGTTTTCAGGTTTTCACTTGTACCAACCTATTATTGGTGCCTGCGGCTACTAGGGACCTGGAGGATTCCAAGTTACTGGACGTAGTCAGGGCCCTAAAAAAAATTATGTTTCCAGGACGGCTGGAGTCAGGAAAACTGACTCGCTGTTTATCCTAGATGCACCCAACAAGCTGGGTGCTCC
The DNA here is from genome assembly GCF_028390025.1 of Pseudophryne corroboree. Classification (NCBI taxonomy): domain Eukaryota; kingdom Metazoa; phylum Chordata; class Amphibia; order Anura; family Myobatrachidae; genus Pseudophryne; species Pseudophryne corroboree. Next base: position 98,122,711 of record NC_086452.1, read on the forward strand.
TGCTTCTAAGCAGACTATAGCGCGCTGGATTTGTAGCACTATTCAGCTTGCGCATTCTGCGGTGGGACTACCGCAGCCTAAATCTCTAAAAGCCCATTCCACAAGGAAGGTGTGCTCATCTTGGGCGGCTGCCCGAGGGGTCTCGGCTTTACGACTTGGCCGAGCTGCTACTTGGTCAGGGGCAAACACGTTTGCAAAATTTTATAAATTTGATACCCTGGCTGAGGAGGACCTGGAGTTCTCTCATTCGGTGCTGCAGAGTCATCCGCACTCTCCCGCCCGTTTGGGAGCTTTGGTATAATCCCCATGGTCCTTACGGAGTCCCCAGCATCCACTAGGACGTCAGAGAAAATAAGATTTTACTCACCGGTAAATCTATTTCTCGTAGTCCGTAGTGGATGCTGGGCACCCATCCCAAGTGCGGATTGTCTGCAATACTTGTAAATAGTTATTGTTACACAAATCGGGTTGTTATTGCGAACCATCTATTCAGAGGTTCCATTGTTATCATACTGTTAACCGGGGTTCCTATCACGAGTTATACGGTGTGATTGGTGTGGCTGGTATGAGTCTTACCCGGGATTCAAAATCCTTCCTTATTGTGTCAGCTCTCCCGGGCACAGTGTCCTAACTGAGGCTTGGGGGAGGGTCATAGGGGGAGGAGCCAGTGCACACCAGATAGTCCTAAAGCTTTCTTTAGATGTGCCCAGTCTCCTGCGGAGCCGTCTATTCCCCATGGTCCTTACGGAGTCCCCAGCATCCACTACGGACTACGAGAAATAGATTTACCGGTGAGTAAAATCTTATTTTTTTATTTTTTTTATTGCTTTTCTCATACATCCTAGGGGATGCTTATATAACCATGGGGTATAGATGGGATCTGCAGGAGACATGGGCACTTTAAGACTTTAAAAGGGTTGTGAACTGTCTCCTCCCTTTATGACCATCCTCCAGACTCCAGTGAGACTGGATGCACACTGAGGAGCTCTCCAGAGTTTCTCAGAAAAAAGACCTTGTTAGGTTTATTATTTTCAGGGAGAACTGCTGGCAACAGGCTCCCTGCATCGTGGGACTGAGGAGAGAAGCAGACCTACTTCTGAGTTTCAGGGCTCTGCTTCTTGGGCTACTGGACACCATTAGCTCGAGCGTCTGATAGCTAGGTACGCCTAGATGCTTGTTCCCAGAGCCGCGCCGTCGACCCCCTTTGAGAGCCAGAAGCCGGGTGAGTAGAAGATCAGAAGACTTCAGTGACGGCTTTTGAGGTACCGTGCAGCGGCTGCACTCAGCGCCATGCTCCCACATACAAAGCGGCACTGCAGGGCGCAGGGGGGGCACCCCGGACAGCATAAAACCTCAATAGCGACTGGCACGAGTATAGTGCCTGGGCACTAAATACAAACCTCCGCCAGTATAAAAATAAGCGGGACTGAAGCGTGCCATTAAGGGGGTGTGGCTCTGACCAGCGCCATTTTCTCTTCACAGCTGCAGAGACGCTGAGTCTGGCCTCCCACACTACTGTACAAGTAACTGTGCATAACGGAGGGGCACAAGTGATTTGGTGCTATTTTATTGAATTTAGAAGCGCTAACAGGTCTGGGCAGTATATTACACGCTTCAGAACCGGGATAGGAGCTGGCAGAACTCCCTCTGTTTCTCTAACAGGCTTTGCTGTGGGTCTGTCCCCTATAGCCCCAGTGTGTTGTGGGTGTCGGTATGCGTGTCAATATGTCTGAGGCTGAGTGCTCTTCCCAGGAGGAGGCTGGAGTGGGGACAGAAAAGGCTGTGGTAGTGACCGTGTCGGCACTGCCGACGGCTGATTGGGTAAATATGTTGAGTGTTTTGAATGCAAGTGTGGCTCGGTTGACTAAGAGATTAGATAAATCTGAGTCTAAGAACCAGACATGGAGAAAATTCATGGAGGATGCATTGTCGCAAGCTCAGATCACTTCGGGGTCACATAAACATGCATTCTCTATCGTCCTAGTGGATGCTGGGGTTCCTGAAAGGACCATGGGGAATAGCGGCTCCGCAGGAGACAGGGCACAAAAAGTAAAGCTTTAGGATCAGGTGGTGTGCACTGGCTCCTCCCCCTATGACCCTCCTCCAAGCCTCAGTTAGATTTTTGTGCCCGGCCGAGAAGGGTGCAATCTAGGTGGCTCTCCTAAAGAGCTGCTTAGAAAAGTTTAGCTTAGGTTTTTTATTTTACAGTGAGTCCTGCTGGCAACAGGATCACTGCAACGAGGGACTTAGGGGAGAAGAAGTGAACTCACCTGCGTGCAGGATGGATTGGCTTCTTTGGCTACTGGACATTAGCTCCAGAGGGACGATCACAGGTACAGCCTGGATGGTCACCGGAGCCTCGCCGCCGGCCCCCTTGCAGATGCTGAAACAAGAAGAAGGTCCAGAATCGGCGGCATGAAGACTCCTCAGTCTTCTTAAGGTAGCGCACAGCACTGCAGCTGTGCGCCATTTCCTCTCAGCACACTTCACACGGCAGTCACTGAGGGTGCAGGGCGCTGGGAGGGGGGCGCCCTGGGAGGCAATGAAAACCTATTTTTGGCTAAAAATACCTCACATATATCCTCCGGGGGCTATATGGAGATATTTAACCCCTGCCAGAATCCGTTAAGAGCGGGAGACGAGGCCGCCGAAAAAGGGGCGGGGCCTATCTCCTCAGCACACAGCGCCATTTTCCCTCACAGAAAGGCTGGAGGGAAGGCTCCCAGGCTCTCCCCTGCACTGCACTACAGAAACAGGGTTAAAACAGAGAGGGGGGGCACTAATTTGGCGTTAGAAATATATAAAAAAAGATGCTATAAGGGAAAACACTTATATAAGGTTGTCCCTATATAATTATAGCGTTTTTGGTGTGTGCTGGCAAACTCTCCCTCTGTCTCTCCAAAGGGCTAGTAGGTCCTGTCCTCTATCAGAGCATTCCCTGTGTGTGTGCTGTGTGTCGGTACGTGTGTGTCGACATGTATGAGGACGATGTTGGTGAGGAGGCGGAGCAATTGCCTGTAATGGTGATGTCACTCTCTAGGGAGTCGACACCGGAATGGATGGCTTATTTAGGGAATTACGTGATAATGTCAACACGCGCCAAGGTCGGTTGACGACATGAGACGGCCGACAAACAATTAGTACCGGTCCAGACGTCTCAAAAACACCGTCAGGGGTTTTAAAACGCCCGTTTACTTTAGTCGGTCGACACAGACACAGACAGGGACACTGAATCCAGTGTCGACGGTGAATAAACAAACGTATTCCTTATTAGGGCCACACGTTAAGGGCAATGAAGGAGGTGTTACATATTTCTGATACTACAAGTACCACAAAAGAGGGTATTATGTGGGATGTGAAAAAACTACCGTAGTTTTTCCTGAATCAGATAAATTAAATGAAGTGTGTGATGATGCGTGGGTTCCCCCCGATAGAAAATATGGGCGGTATACCCTTTCCCGCCAGAAGTTAGGGCGCGTTGGGAAACACCCCTTAGGGTGGATAAGGCGCTCACACGCTTATCAGAACAAGTGGCGGTACCGTCTATAGATAGGGCCGTCCTCAAGGAGCCAGCTGACAGGAGGCTGGAAAATATCATAAAAAGTATATACACACATACTGGTGTTATACTGCGACCAGCGATCGCCTCAGCCTGGATGTGCAGAGCTTGGGTGGCTTGGTCGGATTCCCTGACTAAAAATATTGATACCCTTGACAGGGACAGTATTTTATTGACTATAGAGCATTTAAAGGATGCATTTCTATATATGCGAGATGCACAGAGGGATATTTGCACTCTGGCATCAAGAGTAAGTGCGATGTCCATATCTGCCAGAAGATGTTTATGGACACGACAGTGGTCAGGTGATGCAGATTCCAAACGGCACAAAGGTGTATTGCCGTATAAAGGAAGAGGAGTTATTTGGGGTCGGTCCATCGGACCTGGTGGCCACGGCAACTGCTGGAAAATCCACCGTTTTTACCCTAAGTCACATCTCTGCAGAAAAAGACACCGTCTTTTCAGCTTCAGTCCTTTCGTCCCTATAAGAGTCATATCTGCCCAGGGATAGAGGAAAGGGAAGAAGACTGCAGCAGGCAGCCCATTCCCAGGAACAGAAGCGTTCCACCGCTTCTGACAAGCTCTCAGCATGACGCTGAGACCGTACAGGACCCCTGGATCCTACAAGTAGTATCCCAGGGGTACAGATTGGAATGTCGAGACGTTTCCCCTGCGCAGGCTCCTGAAGTCTGCTTTACCAAGGTCTCCCTCCGACAAGGAGGCAGTATGGGAAACAATTCACGAGCTGTATTCCCAGCAGGTGATAATTAAATTACCCCTCCTACAACAAGAAAAGGGGTATTATTCCACACTATATTGTGGTACTGAAGCCAGAAGGCTAGGTGAGACCTATTCTAAATCTAAAAAAATTTGAACACTTACAAAGGTTCAAATCAAGATGTAGTCACTCAGAGCAGTGATAACGAACCGGGAAGAAGGGGACTATATGGTGTCCCGAGACATCAGGGATGCTTACCTCCATGTCCCAAATTTGCCCTTATCACTAAGGGTACCTCAGGTTCGTGGTACAGAACTGTCACTATCAGTTTCAGACGCTGCCGTTTGGATTGTCCACGGCACCCCGGGTCTTTACCAAGGTAATGGCCGAAATGATGGTTCTTCTTCGAAGAAAAGGCGTCTTAATTATCCCTTACTTGGACGATCTCCTGATAAGGGCAAAGTCCAGGGAACAGTTGGAGGTCGGAGTAGCACTATCTCGGATACTGTTACAACAGCAGGGGTGGATTCTAAATATTCCAAAATCGCAGCTGATCCCGACAACAAGTCTCCTGTGCTTAGGGATGATTCTGGACACAGTCCAGAAAAAGGTGTTTCTCCCGGAAGAGAAAGCCAGGGAGTTATCCGAGCTAGTCAGGAACCTCCTAAAATCAGTGCATCATTGCACAAGGGCCATGGTAAAAAAAATGGTGACTTCCTTCGAAGCAATTCCAGTCGGCAGATTTCATGCAAGAACTTTTCAGTGGGATCTGCTGGACAAATGGTCCGGATCGCATCTTCAGATGCATCAGCGGATAACCCTATATCCAAGGACAAGGGTGTCTCTCCTGTGGTGGTTACAGAGTGCTCATCTTCTAGAGGGCCGCAGATTCGGCATTCAGTTTTGGATGTTGGTGACCACGGAGGCCAGCCCGAGAGGCTGGGGAGCAGTCACACAAGGAAAAAATTTCCAGGGAGTGTGATCAAGTCTGGAGACTTTTCTCCACATAAATATAGCTAAGGGTAAATTTATAATGCTCTAAGCTTAGCAAGACCTCTGCTTCAAGGTCAGCCGGTATTGATCCAGTGGGATAAAACATCACGGCAGTCGCCCACGTAAATAGACAGGGCGGCACAAGAAGCAGGAGGGCAGTGGCAAAAACTGCAAGGACTTTTCGCTGGGCGGAAAATCATGTGATAGCACTGTCAGCAGTTTTCATTCCGGGAATGGAAACTGGGAAGCAGACTTCCTCAGTAGGCACGACCTCCGCCCGGCAGAGTGGGAACTTCATGGGGAAGTTTTCCACATGATTGTAAACCGTTGGGAATTACCAAAGGTGGACATGATGGCGTCCCGTCTGAACAAAAAACGGGACAGGTATTGCGCCAGGTTAAGAGACCCTCAGGCAATAGCTGTGGACGTTCTGGTAACACCGTGGGTGTACCAGTCGGTGTATGTGTTCCATCCTCTGCTTTTCATACCTAAGGTACTGAGAATTATAAGACGTAGAGGAGTAAGAACTATACTCATGGCTCCGGATTGGCCAAGAAGGACTTGGTACCCGGAACTTCAAGAGATGCTCACAGAGGACTTATGGCCTCTGCCGCTAAGAAGGGACTTGTTTCAGCAAGTACCATGTCTGTTCCAAGACTTACCGCAGCTGCGTTTGACGGCATGGCGGTGGAACGCCGGATCCTAAGGGAAAAGGCATTCAGGAAGAGGTCATTCCTACCCTGGTCAAAGCCAGAAAGGAGGTGACCGCACAACATTATCACCACATGTGGCGAAAATATGTTGCGTGGTGTGAGGCCAGGAAGGCCCCACGAAGAAATTTCAACTCGGTCGATTCCTGCATTTCCTGCAAACAGGAGTGTCTATGGGCCTCAAATTGGGGTCCATTAAGGTTCAAATTTCGGCCCTGTCGATTTTTCTTCCAGAAAGAATTGGCTTCAGTTCCTGAAGTCCAGAAGTTTGTCAAGGGAGTATTGCATATACAACCCCCTTTTGTGCCTCCAGTGGCACTGTGGGATCTCAACGTAGTTCTGGGATTCCTCAAAACACATTGGTTTAAAACCAGTCAAATCTGTGGATTTGAAGCATCTCACATGAAAAGTGAACATGCTCTTGGACCTGGCCTGGACCAGGCGAGTGTCAAATTGGTGTTTTTTTTCTCAAAAAAAGCCCATATCTGTTTGTCCATTCGGACAGGGCAGAGCTGCGGACTCGTCCCCAGTTCTCTCCCTAAGGTGGTGTCAGTGTTTCACCTGAACCAGCTTATTGTGGTGTCTTGCGCCTACTAGGGACTTGGAGGACTCCAAGTTGCTAGATGTGGTCAGGGCCCTGAAAATATAGGTTCCAGGACGGCTGGAGTCAGGAAAACTGACTTGCTGTTATCCTGTATGCACCCAACAAACTGGGTGCTCTTGCTTCTAAGCAGACTTTTGCTAGTTGGATGTGTAATACAATTCAGCTTGCACATTCTGTGGCAGGCCTGCCACAGCCAAAATATGTAAATGCCCATTCCACAAGGAAGGTGGGCTCATCTTGGGCGGCTGCCCGAGGAGTCTCGGCTTTACAACTTTGCCGAGCGGCTATTTAGTCAGGGGCAAACACGTTTGTAAAATCCTACAAATTTGATACCCTGGCTAAGGAGGACCTGGAGTTCTCTCATTCGGTGCTGCAGAGTCATCCGCACTCTCCCGCCCGTTTGGGAGCTTTGGTATAATCCCCATGGTCCTTTCAGGAACCCCAGCATCCACTAGGACGATAGAGAAAATAAGAATTTACTTACCGATAATTCTATTTCTCGGAGTCCGTAGTGGATGCTGGGCGCCCATCCCAAGTGCGGATTATCTGCATTACTTGTACATAGTTACAAAAATCGGGTTATTATTTGTTGTGAGCCATCTTTTCAGAGGCTCCGCTGTTATCATACTGTTAACTGGGTTCAGATCACAGGTTGTACAGTGTGATTGGTGTGGCTGGTATGAGTCTTACCCGGGATTCATAAATCCTTCCTTATTGTGTACGCTCGTCCGGGCACAGTATCCTAACTGAGGCTTGGAGGAGGGTCATAGGGGGAGGAGCCAGTGCACACCACCTGATCCTAAAGCTTTACTTTTTGTGCCCTGTCTCCTGCGGAGCCGCTATTCCCCATGGTCCTTTCAGGAACCCCAGCATCCACTACGGACTCCGAGAAATAGAATTATCGGTAAGTAAATTCTTATTTTTATCCAGATAGCAGATACCGACACGGACTTTGATTCCAGTGTCGACTATAGTGATGCCAGATTGAATCCTAAACTGGCTAAGAGCATTCAGTACATGCATGATCGTGGCGATAAAAGACGTATTACATATCACGGAGGACCCTGCTGTTCCTGATATAAGGGTCTGTATGTTTAAAGGAAAGAAACCTGAGGTAAAGTTTCCTCCCTCTCATGAACTGAATGCTCTTTTTGAAAAGGCTTGGGAAAATCCTGACAAGAAGGTACAGGTTCCCAAAAGAATTCCGGTGGCATATCCGTTCCCCTCTGGGGACAGGGAAAAGTGGGAGTCAACCCCCACGGTGGACAAAGCTCTATCGCGTCTGTCCAAAAAGGTAGTGCTTCTGTCTCCTGACACGGCAGCCCTAAAGGATCCTGCGGATCGTAAGCAGGAAAATACACTAAAATCCATTTATGTCACTACAGGTTCGCTACTCAGGCCTGCCGTTGCTTCGGCATGGGTGAGTAGCGCTATTGAAAAGTGGGCCGATAACTTGTCATCTGAGATAGATACCCTGGACAGAGATAGCGTATTTTTGACTCTGGGTCATATCAGGGACGCTGCAGCATATTTAAAAGAAGCTGCAAGGGATATTGGCCTTTTGGGATCAAGGGCCAATGCCATAGTAGTTTCGGCTAGGAGGGCATTGTGGATTCATCAATGGAATGCTCATGCTGACTCTAAGAAGACTATGGAGTCTCTACTGTTTAACGGTAGTGTCTTGTTTGGTGACTGCCTCACTGACCTGGTATCTACGGCTACCGCGGGTAAGTCATCATTTTTACCTTCTGTTCCTGCACAACAAAAGAAAACGCCCCACAATCAGATGCAGTCCTTTCGGCCCAATAAATACAAAAAAGGACGAGGGTCCTCCTTCCTTGCTGCGAGAGGAAGGGGAAAAAAGGTCACAGGCTGTGGCAAGTTCCCAAGAACAGAAGTCCTCTTCGGCTTCTACCAAATACACCGCATGACGCTGCGGCTCCTCTGCGGGAATCCGCACCGGTGGGGGCACGTCTCAAACTCTTCAGTCAGGTCTGGGTTCCCTCGGCCCTGGATCCTTGGATATTAGAAATAGTAACCCAAGGTTACAAATTAGAGATTCAAGATGTGCCCCCTCACCGATTTTTCAAATCGGCCTTGCCAGCTTCTCTTTCAGAAAGGGAGATAGTATGCGCTGCAATACTAAAGCTGTGTCAAAATCAAGTCATTGTCATGCTACCCCCGTCACAGCAGGAGGAAGGCTTTTATTCGAGCCTGTTCGTAGTCCCGAAGCCGGATGTCTCAGTCAGACCGATTCTGAACCTAAATCCCTTCAATTTCTTTCTAAAAAAATTCAAATTCAGGATGGAATCTCTCCGAGCAGTGATCTCCAGTCTGGAGGAGGAGGGGGATTTTATGGTGTCTGTCGACATAGAGGATGCCTACTTACACGTCCCCATATATCCTCCACATCAGGCTTAGCTGAGGTTTGCTGTTTAGGATTGTCATTACCAATTTCAGACGTTGCCGTTTGGTCTGTCCACGGCTCCGAGGATTTACACCAAGGTTATGGCGGAAATGATGGTTCTCCTGCGCAAGCAGGGAATCACAATTATCCCGTACTTGAACGATCTCATAAAGGCGAGATCCAAGGAGCGATTGCTGAAAAACGTTGCGCTCTCACTGACGATTCTGCAACAACATGGTTGGCTCCTAAACTTGCCAAAATCACAGTTGGTTCCGACACCATGGCTGTCGTTCCTGGGTATGATTCTGGATACAGAATTGCAGAGAGTTTTTCTTCCAGAGGAAAAAGCTCAGGAAATACAGAACATGGTAAAACAGATTCTGAAACCGGCAAGAGTGTCGATTCTTCTATGCACTCGGTTGCTGGGGAAGATGGTGGCGGCCTACGAGGCCATTCAGTTTGGCAGGTTCCATGCCAGAGTGTTTCAGTGGGACCTGTTGGACAAGTGGTCCGGGTCTCACCTGGACATGCACCGGAAAATAATCCTATCTTCCAGGACAAGGATCTCCCTCCTGTGGTGGCTGCACAGTTCTCACCTTCTGGAGGGACGCAGGTTCGGGATTCAGGATTGGATCCTGGTGACCACAGATGCAAGTCTCTGAGGCTTTGGAGCAGTCACACAGGGGAGAAATTTTCAGGGAAAATGGTCAAGCCAGGAAGCTTGTTTGCACATAAACATTCTGAAATTAAGGGCCATTTACAACGGCATTCTGCAAGTGGAACATCTTCGCGGTCTGCCCGTCTTGATTCAGTCAGACAACATAACAGCAGTGGCGTACATAAACCGCCAGGGCGGAACAAAGAGCAGAGCGGCGATGGCCGAGGCCACGAAAGTTCTTCACTGGGCAGAGAGACATACAAGCGCTCTGTCAGCAGTCTTCATTCCAGGAGTGGACAACTGGGAAGCAGACTTCCTCAGCAGACACAATCTCCATCCAGGAGAGTGGGGCCTTCATCAAGAGGTCTTTGCAGAAGTGAGAAGTCGTTGGGGAATTCCTCAAATAGACATGATGGCGTCTCGCCTCAACAAGAAACTTCATAGATATTGTTCCAGGTCGAGGGACCCTCAAGCAATAGCGGTGGTGGCCCTAGTGACACCGTGGGTGTTTCCGTCGGTCTATGTGTTCCCTCCACTTCCACTCATTCCAAAGGTGATAAAGATCATAAGAAGAACATGGTTCTGGTGATACTCATTGTTTCAGACTGGCCAAAGTGGGCCTGGTATCCAGATCTTCAGGAGTTGCTCATAGAAGATCCCTGGCCTCTTCCCCTACGGGAGGACCTGTTACAACAAGGACTGTGCGTGTATCAAGACTTACCGCGGCTGCGCTTGACGGCATGGCAGTTGAACGCCAAATCCTAGCCTGAAAGGGTAGTTCCAGTGAAGTCATTCCACGCTTCAGGCTAGAAAAGAAGTAACGGCAAAGCATTACCACCGTATTTGGAGGAAATATGTGTCTTGGTGTGAATCCAAGAAGGCTCCTACGGAGGATTTTCAGCTGGGGCGTTTGCTCCATTTTTTGCAAGTAGGTGTGGATGCGGGCCTAAAGTTAGGCTCCATTAAAGTACGAATTTCGGCCTTATCAATCTTCTTTCAGAAAGAATTGGCCTCCCTTCCAGAAGTTCAGACCTTCGTGAAATGCGTGCTGCACATCCAACCTCCATTTGTGCCCCCTGTGGCACCGTGGGATCTTAGTGTGGTATTGCAGTTCCTGCAATCTCATTGGTTTGAACCTTTACGTAAGGTTGAGTTAAAATTCCTTACTTGGAAAGTAGTCATGTTGTTGGCCTTGGCATCCGCAAGGCGGGTATCTGAGTTGGCGGCTTTGTGTCACAAAAGCCCCTATTTAATCTTCCATGCTGATAGAGTGGAGTTGAGAACTCGTCAGCAATTTCTGCCAAAAGTGGTTTCATCATTTCACGTAAACCAGCCTATTGTGGTGCCAGTGGCTACTGACGCCTTGGCGGAATCGAAGTCTCTTGATGTGGTCAGAGCTTTGAAAATCTATGTCGCCAGAACGGCACAGATTAGGAAAACAGAGGTTCTGTTTGTCCTGTGGGCTCCCAACAAGATTGGGGTTCCTGCTTCCAAGCAGACTAATGCGCGCTGGATCTGTAATACGATTCAGCAGGCTCATTCTACGGCAGGATTGCCGTTACCGAAATCGGTGAAAGCCCATTCTACCAGAAAGGTGGGTTCATCCTGGGCGGCTGCCCGAGGGGTCTCGGCATTACAGCTTTGCCGAGCTGCTACTTGGTCGGGTCCAAACACCTTTGCAAAGTTTTACAAGTTTGATACCCTGGCTGAGGAGGACCTCTTGTTTGGTCAATTGGTGCTGCAGAGTCATCCGCACTCTCCCGCCCGTTCTAGAGCTTTGGTATAAACCCCATGGTTCTTGAAGCATTCCCAGCATCCTCTAGGACGTATGAGAAAATAGGATTTTATACCTACCGGTAAATCCTTTTCTCTTAGTCCGTAGAGGATGCTGGGCGCCCGTCCCAGTGCGGGTTGTATCTGCAGTTTGGTTATAGTTACACTCATGTTGAGTTAAGTTCAGTCAGTCTGTGGCTGATGTTGGTCATGCCGTTGCATGCGTTGTTGTTGAATGCCATGTTGTACGGCGTGTTTGAGGTGTGAGCTGGTATGTATCTGATCTTAGTTTTAAAAATTAAATAAATCCTTTTCCTCGAAATGTCCGTCTCCCTGGGCACAGTTCCTATAACTGGAGTCTGTAGGACGGGCATAGAGGGAGGAGCCAGTTCACACCCCTTTTAAAGTCTTAAAGTGCCCATGTCTCCTGCGGATCCTGTCTACACCCCATGGTTCTTGAAGCATCCTCTACGGACTAAGAAAAGGATTTACCGGTAGGTATTAGAATCCTATTTTTCATACTTAATGATCCACGTGGACTACGATTGGAATGGTAATCTGTGCCGAACGAGGCACCTTACCCAATCGTTCGCCATGCGAGGGGACACGGTGCACTAATTGGGGTTCCCGGTCACTCTACGAAGAAAACGACACCAAAAAAACTCATGTCGACCTTCTGACCCTGTCGGCCTGGTGACTGTCAACCTAGTGGTCGACCTAAATTTTGTCGACCTAGACACTGATCTAATGATCCACACCCATCCACAGCAGTGCCTATGTGTAATTCCACTAAAAAGCTAATGTAAGTTTTCACTTTTGTTGGTGATGAGCTATGTTTAGACAGTGAGGGAAATTAAGTGATATAGCCCATTCCCCTTTGCCTACCCTATGCACAGTATGCTACAGTTGACTATATTAATCTGGTAAGAACAGTTGCTCCTTGAAGGCACAAAATGCTGCAACCTGCTACACATCTCTATATATAATATATATATATATATATATATATATATATATCATACACATACACACACACACACACACACACACACACACACACACACACACTTGGTGTGTTCCTACAGTGTAGGGATAATAGGATTTTGGTACTTACCAGGTAAATCCTTTTCTTTGGGGTCACTGGAGTACTCTTGGTATATGGACAGTGCGATAGGGAGAGACTCATTTAAATGTGTAACCCTCCTCCCTCTCCATACTCCCAAGTACCTCAGTGTTTTTGTGCTGAGACGAACAGGAGCGAAAGGATGGAGAATTACAACACTATAAAATAACGGACAACTGGAAAGTTGACACGACAACCGATAATCACCATAAGCTTCCAACAAGTCTGTGAGAATGTTACCATAAGAGATACTGAACAAGACAGGTGAAACTGCTCTGGGAGGGTGTCCAGTGACCCCTATGGATTACCTGTTAAGTACAAAAATCCTATTTTCTTTTTCATTCACTAGGGGTCACTGGAGTACTCTTGGGATGTATAAAAGTTTCCCCCTTGGGCGGAAGAGCTGGTTGTCACCTGTAACCAGAGACTGCCAAAGCTAGATGCTGATGCCGCGAAAGATGCCGGCAGCATGAAACCTACTCTTAGACTGGCAAAAGTAGTATATTATGCCGTTGCACAATCCTACACCCCCGCCAGTATAAATATTTTTGTGATAAATTCTGAGGGGAAATACGCTATTACAGGGGGCGGGGCTTCCTCCTCAGTCAGCCAGCACACTGCTTAGCGCCATTTTCTCCAAGCAAGCTGCAGGGGAAGAAACGCTGGTCCTCCTCCACTTCTGAATCCAGTATCGGTGCAAATAAAAGGGGGGGGGGGGGGGGCACAGTGTAAATTGGTGCTTAATTATGGCCATTTGGCATTATAAAAGCGCTACAGGTCTCTGGACATTTGACATTACACAGGGATTTTAGTCAGGCGCTGAGTTGTGAACTGTCAAATCTTTTCTGTGTCCTTCTGACTGATTTTACTGTGGATCTGTCCCCTATAAGCCCCGGAGTGTCTGTGGGTGTTTGTGCACGTGCGTGACATGTCTGAGGCAGGGAGCTATTTTAGGGATACAGAGTTGTAATGTGGTGGCGCTGCCGGCACACCACGAACTTGAATGGGTGAAAGAATTGCGTCATAGTATGAATCATATCAGTAAGAGATTAGATAAGTCTGAGTCTCATGCAGAAACCTGGAGAAAATCCGTGGAAGATGTGATTTTTAATAGTTCTGCCCTTTCATCCACAGGGGACCCCTCTGGTTCACATAAAAGGTAATTTGCACAGGTAGTACAAACTGATACCGACACGGACTCTGATTCCTATGTCGACACTAGTGATTCCAGGGGAATAGATCCAAAATTAGCGAAAAACATTCAATACATGATTGTTGCTATAAAGGATGTTTTGGCAGTTACGGAGGCCCCCCCTTTACCACAGGAGAAGGCTTACTTTTATAAAGAAAAGAAAAAATAAGAATTTACTCACCGGTAATTGTATTTCTCGTAGTCCGTAGTGGATGCTGGGACTCCGTAAGGACCATGGGGAATAGCGGCTCCGCAGGAGACTGGGCACAACTAAAAGAAAGCTTTAGACTACTGGTGTGCACTGGCTCCTCCCACTATGACCCTCCTCCAGACTTCAGTTAGGATACTGTGCCCGGAAGAGCTGACACAATAAGGAAGGATTTTTAATCCCGGGTAAGACTCATACCAGCCACACCAATCACACCGTATAACTCGTGATACAATACCCAGTTAACAGTATGATAACAACTGAGCCTCTCAACAGATGGCTCAACAATAACCCTTTAGTTAAACAATAACTATATACAAGTATTGCAGACAATCCGCACTTGGGATGGGCGCCCAGCACCCACTACGGACTACGAGAAATAGAATTACCGGTGAGTAAATTCTTATTTTCTCTGACGTCCTAAGTGGATGCTGGGACTCCGTAAGGACCATGGGGATTATACCAAAGCTCCCAAACGGGCGGGAGAGTGCGGATGACTCTGCAGCACCGAATGGGCAAACTCTAGGTCCTTACTTTCTTTCTAGGAGCTCAGGAGAGCCCCTAGTGTGCATCCAGCTCAGCCGGGCACAAGATTCTAACTGAAGTCTGGAATAGGGTCATAGTGGGAGGAGCCAGTGCACACCAGTAGTCTAAAGCTTTCTTTTAGTTGTGCCCAGTCTCCTGCGGAGCCGCTATTCCCCATGGTCCTTACGGAGTCCCAGCATCCACTTAGGACGTCAGAGAAATAATGTAACTTTTCCTCCATCTCATGAGCTGAACAGTCTCTTTGAGGGAGTTTGGGCAAACCCTGAAAAGAAATGTCAGATTCCCAAAAGAATTCAGGTAGCTTACCCTTTTCCTGCAGAGGACAGGAAAAGGTGGGAGTCACCCCCCATTTTAGACAGTGCCCTGTCACGGTTAACAAAAAAGGTGATTCTCCCTGCGCCTGGGACGGCTTCATTAAAGGAGCCGGCAGACCGCAAGTTGGAGACTACGTTAAAATCTTTCTATGTGGCCAATTGAACACTACTCAGGCCTACCATTGCCTGTGCGTGGGTGAGTAGTGCTATTGAAAAGTGGTCAGAAAACTTGTCATCAGAAATTGACACAATAGATAGAGACGAGATACTCCTAACATTGGGTCATATCAAAGACGCTGCTGCGTAAATGCTAGAAGCCATGAAAGATATTGGTCTCTTGGGATCAAGAGCCGCTACCATGGCAATCTCAACACGGAGGGCATTGTGGATTCGCCAATGGAATGCTGATGCAGATTCCAAAAGGAATATGGAGGCTCTCCCGTATAAAGGTGAGGCCTTGTTTGGAGATGGGCTGGATGCTTTAGTTTCTGCGGCTACCGCAGGTAAGTCAACATTCTTGCCTAATGCTCCTGCGCTGGCGAAAAAGACACATCACTCTCAGATGCAGTCCTTTCTGCCCAATAAATACAAAAAGGGTAAAGGTTCCCCTTTCTTTGCGGGTAAAGGAAGGGGGAAAGGAAAAAAGTCCACAGCGTCTCCAGGATCACAGGAGCAGAAATCAGCCTCTGCTTCTGCCAAATCTTCAACATGACGCTGGGGCTCCCTTGCGGGAGTCCTCTCAGGTGGGGGCACGTCTGAAACTCTTCAGTCAGTTCTGGGTTCAATCGGGCCTGGATCCATGGGTCTTACAAATAGTGTCCCACGGGTACAAACTGGAGTTTCAACACATTCCCCCATGCCGATTTTTCAAATTGACCTTACCAGCTTCTATCCCAGACAGGGAAGTGGTAGCAGCAGCAATACAAAAATTGTGTCAGGATCAAGTCATTGTCCTGGTTCCCTTGTTACAACAAGGAGAAGGGTTTTATTCAAGCCTCTTCGTAGTTCCGAAGCTGGACGGCTCGGTCAGACTGATTCTAAACCTGAAAACTCTGAATCTCTACCTGCAACGGTTCAAGTTCAAGATGGAATCTCTGCAGGCAGGGATTTTCAGTCTGGAGGAAGGGGACTTCATGGTGTCAGTGGACATAATAGATGCCTACTTACATGTTCCCATTTATCCTCCACATCAAGCTTATCTGAGATTCGCGATACAGGATTGTCATTACTAATTTCAGATGTTGCCGTTCGGACTCTCCACGGCACCGAAGGTGTTCACCAAGGTGATGGCGGAGATGATGGTCCTCCGACAGCAAGGAGTCAATATAATTCCTTACCTGGACGATCTGATAAAAGCGAGGTCCAGGGAAAGGTTGGTGCAGAACATTGCACTCTCCCTGACAGTACTTCAACAACACGGTTGGATCTTAAATTTTACAAAATCACAGTTGGAACCAACGACAAGATTGTCTTTTCTGGGGATGATACTGGACACAGAACTACAGAGGGTATTTCTTCCAGTAGAGAAGGCTCTGGAAATCCAGAGAATGATCAAACAAATTCTGAAACCAACAAGAGTTTCGATTCATCAATGCATTCGGTTGTTGGGAAAGATGGTAGCAGCCTACGAGGCCATACAGTTTTGCAGATTCCATGCCAGAGTATTCCAGTGGGACCTATTGGACAAGTGGTCCGGATCCCATCTACACATGTATCAGAGGATAATCCTGTCATCCAAAGCCAGAATTTCGCTCCTGTGGTGGCTACACAGTTCTCACCTCCTAGAGGGACGCAGGTTCGGGATTCAGGACTGGGTCGTAGTAACCATGGATGCAAGTCTCCGAGGCTGGGGAGCAGTCACACAAGGGGAAAGCTTCCAAGGAAGATGGTCAGGTCAAGAAACTTGTCTTCACATAAACATTCTGGAGTTCAGAGCCATTTACAACGGCCTTCTACAAGCGGTGCATCTTCCTCAAGATCAACCCGTACATATCCAGTCGGACAATGTAACAGCAGTCGTGTACATAAACCGTCAGGGTGGAACGAAAAGCAGAGCGGCAATGGCAGAGGTGACAAAGATCCTCCTCTGGGCAGAAAGACATGCAAGAGCTCTGTCGGCAATTTTAATTCTGGGAGTGGATAACTGGGAAGCAGACTTCCTCAGCAGACACGATCTCCAACCAGGAGAGTGGGGCCTCCACCAAGAAGTCTTTGCAGAGGTGACAGGTCTTTAGAGAGTTCCTCAAGTAGACATGATGACATCTCGTCTCAACAAGAAGCTTCAGATATATTGTTCCAGGTCGAGAGACCCTCAAGCAATAGCAGTGGATGCACTAGTGACCCAGTGGGTGTTTCGGTCAGTGTATGTCTTCCCTCCACTTCCTCTCATACTGAAAGTTCTCAAGATCATAAGAAGAACTGGGGTTCGAGCGATCCTCATTGTCCCAGACTGGCCAAGGAGGGCTTGGTATCCAGATCTTCAGGAGTTGCTCATAGAAGATCCTCGGCCTCTTCCTCTACGCGAGGACCTGCTGCAGCAGGGGCCGTGCGTGTATCAAGACTTACCGTGGCTACGTTTGACGGCATGGCTGTTGAGCGCCAGATCCTAGCCCGAAAGGGTATTCCCAAAGAAGTAATTCCCACTCTTACTCAGGCCAGGAAAGGAGTAACGTCTAAACATTGCCATCGTATTTGGAGAAAATATATGTCCTGGTGTGAAACCAAGAAAGCTCCAACGGAAGAGTTTCAGTTAGGACGTTTTCTCCATTTTCTTCAGGCGGGTGTGGATGCGGGCCTACGATTGGGTTCAATCAAGGTCCAGATTTCGGCCTCGTTGGTTTTATTTCAGAAACAATTGGCCTCCCTTCCAGAAGTTCAGACGTTCGTGAAAGGGGTTCTGTACATCCAACCTCCATTTGTGCCTCCTGTGGCACCATGGGATCTTAACGTGGTGTTGCAGTTCCTTCAATCGGATTGGTTTGAACCTCTCCAGGAGATAGAGTTAAAGTTTCTCACTTGGAAAGTAGTCATGCTGTTGACCTTGGCATCCGCAAGGCGGGTGTCTGAGTTAGGGGCCTTGTCTCACAAAAGCCCTTACTTGATCTTTCATGAAGATAGGGCTGAGTTAAGAACTCGTCAGCAATTTCTTCCAAAGGTGGTTTCTTCTTTCCATATAAACCAACCTATTGTGGTGCCAGTGGCTACTGACACCTTCGCTACTTCAAAGTCTCTGGATGTGGTCAGAGCTTTGAGAATTTATGTCGCAAGAACAGCTCGGATATGGAAAACAGAGGCTCTGTTTGTCCTGTATGTTCCCAACAAGATTGGGTGTCCTGCTTCTAAGCAGACCATTGCGCGCTGGATCAGAGGTACGATTCAGCACGCTCATTCCACGGCAGGATTGCTGATACCGAATTAGGTGCATGCCCATTCTACTAGAAAGGTGGGTTCTTCCTGGGCGGCTTCCCAGGGGGTCTCGGCATTACAACTTTCCGAGCAGCTACTTGGTCAGGGACACACGTTTGCTAAGTTTTACAAGTTTGACACCTTGGCCGATGAGGACCTAAGGTTTGGTCAATCGGTGCTGCAGGGTCATCTGCACTCTCCTGCCCGTACTGGAGCTTTGGTATAACCCCATGGTACTGGCATATGAATATCCTTACAAAGAATTAAGGTTCAAAAAGGGTTGAGATTACATAAAGGATAAAAAAAAAAGGGGCAGACTAGATGGGCCAAGTGGTTCTTATCTGCCGTCAAATTCTATGTTTCTATGTTACTGAAGTGGACCCCAGCATCCTCTAGGACGTATGAGAAAACAGGATTTTAATACCTACCGGTAAATCCTTTTCTCCTAGTTCGTAGAGGATGCTGGGCACCCAACCCAGTGCGTACTTTACCTGCAGTAGTTATTTTGTTGTAGTTCACAGGTGTTGTGTTACAATTATTTTCAGCATGTTGCTGCAATAGTTCATGCCCGTTGGTATGTGTTATGTTGAATGCCATGTTGTGCGGCATGGTTGAAGTGTGAGCTGGTATGAATCTCACCATTAACTTAAAACTAAATCCTTTTCTTGAAATGTCCGTCTCCCTGGGCACAGTTCCTATACTGAGGTCTGGAGGAGGGGCATAGAGGGAGGAGCCAGTTCACACTCTGGAAAAGTCTTAAAGTGCCCATGGTACTGAAGTGGACCCAAGCATCCTCTACGGACTAGGAGAAAAGGATTTACCGGTAGGTATTAAAATCCTGTTTTCTGAACCCTCTGTAAATTTATGTAAAGAGGATACTACCTCTGGTTGAACGAAATTCTTTCGAAGTTCCGCATTGTAATCTTTAAACACCAGATACGGTGGTTTGCATGACAACGCACCTAATTTAGAACACACCCTGCCGAAGTCAAGGCTAGAAGAAAACTGGTGTGTAATTGAGAAACTTAACAGCCTCTTGTTGTAAGAGTTCAAAAAGTGAGGACTACAAAACCTAAGTCTATTGAAGTCCCATGGAGCTGTACGTGGTATAAACGGAGGGTAAACTATAACGACACCCTGCAGAAACGTATGCGCTGTTGGCAAAAGAGCCAAACGGGGCTGAAAGAAAATCGTCAAAATAGAAACCTGCACCTTTAGTGCCGTTAAACCTAGTCCTCCATCTAACCCCCGTCTGTAAAAATAGCACCAGAGGGAATCATTTGAAAGATGTCGGAAACTTCCGAGCTTCACCCCAACCAACATAAGCACACTCAATTCCGTGATAATGAGGTGCTGTAACTGGCTTCCCAGCATGTAACATGCTTGGTATAACTGACCGTGAAATGCCCTTTCTATTTAAGTGAGCCGTTTCAATAGACACCCCGTGAAACGCAGCCGCGCTACCTTGGGGTAACGAAACCGACCCTTTCCCAGAAGGTATAGACGTAGCGGAACGGCCACGGATTGTCTGTGAGTAGACAGCGAGGATCCGAGAACCCCGCTCTCCGAGGCCAATGAAGTGCCACTAGGATTACAGTCGTGGCTTTTCTTACTTGATACGCTTTATCAACAGAGTAAGCCGCAGGAATGGTGGAAACAGATACAAGGCTGTATGGCCACGCTATTGTGAGAGCATACACTGCCCCCAGCCTTGTTTTGAACACCTACGTGATGCCAGTAGATTCACCTGTGGGAACCCCACCGCTGGACTAAGATCTGGAACACTTGTGTATGTAGAGACCATTCTATTTGGTGAAAATCCTGACGACCGAGTCAGTCTGTTTTCTAGTTGTCCACTTTTGGAATGAACACTGGCGATAATATCACCTGGTGATGCTCGACTCAATCTAGGAATCAAGAAACGTCTCCCATGGCCATGGGACTGCGAGTCCTTCTTTGTTGTTGATGTATGCGACTGCAGTCGCGTTATTTGCCCAAATATGAACAGCGTAAGATTGTAAGAAATGAACTGCCTGTGCAGAGTCTTGTAAACAGGCCAGAGTTCCAGACATAAACAGTAATCTTTTCTGGTCTGAGCACAGACCTTGAAGCCGACCATGTTGGACTATAGCTTCCGAACAGTTGAGAATTGCGTTAGTCGTCAGAATTATCAAATTCCAGACTCCGAATCTCTTCTTCGAGTCCCCCCGCAGTGAAATTTTGTATTTGGAGCCATCAGAGTATCGATACTCTGGACCCTGGAGCCAGTAGCGGATCTTGCCACGGGCAAGCAGGACTTTTGCCCGGGGCGTCGCCTTCCAGAGGGCGCTGGCGCCATCCGGAGGGCGCCGCACCATGGCAAGATCCGCCACTGCTGTGCCTTCCGTTGCCCGCTGTGTCCCCCGGCTGTGTCCCCTGTGAAGGGAACTAGACACTACGCGTCTAGTTTCCCTTCGTGGAGTGGACCTTTGCTGTGCGGTGCGCGATGACGTCATCGCGCACCGCACAGCAAAGGTTCTCTCCGCGAAGGGAACTAGACGCTACGCGTCTAGTTTCCCTTCATGGAGAGGACCTTTTGCTGTGCGGTGCGCGATGACGTCATCGCGCACCGCTCAGCATTTAAGCGGCGCTACTACTGTACAGAGAGCGTAACTGATCACGCCCCCTGTATTAAGCCACGTCCCCATTCCCTGCCCGGGGCGCAGTGAGGGCTCGAACCGGCCCTGCCTGGAGCCAATGGCACCCTCTGCAAGCAGATTAAGCTGTAAAGGACTCGAGTGAAGCATTCCGAAGTGGAATGCCTGGAAGATGCTAGTATCTTTGTGAATAGTCAAATGCACCAATTGCATCGAAACTGGCTGTGGTTAGAGTACTACCAGTACCAGATGACAAATACTATGGTTTTACCGCTGTCAGGTAAAATTGTGCTAAACTAGTACATTGTACGGCCGTAAAGCATGCTGAAAAAACATGTGTTGATACAAAGTCTTGAGCAGATTGTCTCAGTGCGGAACTATTATCACTTTCATGGATCTGAGATGAGCAATCATCACAGACATCACTTTTTTGTGAATACCGAATGCACTGATAAGAGACCAAGTGGCAGTGACTGAGTGATAATGGATTTGTTTCTCTTACGTCCTAGAGGATGCTGGGGTCCACATTAGTACCATGTGGTATAGACAGGGCCGTTTCTTGGGGCAGGCGAGCAGTGCAACCGCACTGGGCGCCCGCCGCGGCATTAACTGTGGCTCCCTGCTTCCCCCTCCTATTTCTCCCCGAGTAACCCGCTCGGGGGGGCAGAGTTTCACGGAATGACGCGGTTGCGTCGCTACGTCACGACGCAACCCCGTCACTCCGCAAAACTCCCCCCCCCGAGCGGAGTACAGAGGGGGATCCAAGTTAGGAAGAGGGAAAGGCCGGCGCGAGAAGCGACTGGTGAGGATGGCCGAAGAGCGGTAATCGCCTCTGTAAGTATTCTCTCTCACTCTCAATGTGTAAAATAGGGACACCTGCCGTAATGTGTGAAATGGGGACTCTTGCCTGCCGTAGTGTGGGGATTTAATGTATCAAGGGCATTGCGGTATGTGGCATAATATGGTGCAGGGGGCATTACTGTGTGGGGATTAATATGGTAGAATTTTTTTTTCCTGTGGTGGTCGTGATCTGTTGGAGCAGGGTCAAAAACTGGATTGTGAGGTAGTCTTTTCAGACGAGGCCATGCCCATTTAAATTAGGCCACACCCATTTAGATGAGGCCACGCCCCGTGCCGGGTGCGTGCGCAAGTTGTTGTTTTTTTTTCCATCTAGGTGTGTGTGTGGGGGGGGGGGGCACGTTTTTTTATGTCATGGGGGGGCACATTTTTAAATCTCACACTGGGAGCCAAATTGGCTAGAAACAGCCCTGGGTATAGACTGGTCCACCAGGAGCCATTGGCACTTTAAGAGTTGGAGAGTGTGGGCTGGCTCCTTCCACTATGCCCCTCCTACCAGACTCAGTTTAGAAAATGTGCCCGGAGGAGCCGGTCACAGCTAGTGGAGCTCTCCAGAGTTTTCCTAGTAAAAAGTTTTGTTAGAGTTTTTTATTTTACAGGTAGGCTGCTGCCAACAGCCTCCCTGCAGCGAGGGACTAAGGGGGGGAGCAGTGTCCGCCCTGCGGGGTCTGAGCAACTGTCTCCGCTGACTGGACACTGAGCAACAGAGGGGTCAGATTGCTCCCGCCACAGGGGATCACTTACCCCAGCAGCATGCCACCACCCCCTTACAGATCTGAAGAAGTGGCAAATGAGACACCGCCCCCCCCCCCCCCAGCAAGTGGGGGCGGTGTGAAGATGGCGGCAGGGGTGAGGGAGGCTCAGTGGTACATGGTGCGGTGCTGTGAGGGGCACGCTGGGCCAGCGCTTACCCCCTACACTGGTCCAGAAGCCTGTCGGGGTCCTCGGATCTCAGCCAGCACTAATTCCTCAGGCCAGTATAATCCATGAAGAGCGGGAAGACAGTGCCATTAAGGGGGCGGAGCTTCTCAGAGCGGACCCAGCAGCGTTTCAGCACCATTTTCCTGCCTGCACAGCGCTGAGAAGGAGAATCAGGTCCTTCCACAGCAACTCCAGCTATATGTAATGGTACCAGGGGGTTGTAGAAGGAGGAGGGGGCAGTAATACGACTGTGTGTCCTATTAAGGTGCACAGTCGGCGCTGATAAGGGGTCTCCCTTTGGTAAAAGCGCTGTGTGTGTGTTGGCTCCAATCTCTGTGTCTCTCTTGCCATTCTTGGGGGGGAAACTGTCTGCCCTCACCTGTGTGTGTAGAGTGTTTGGTGGTCTCTTTTAGCTATGTCCAGGGACACTGTGTCATATGCTGCAGAGGATTTGTCCTCCCAGGATGATCCCATTCCATGTAATCAGGTACCTCAGGACGCTCCGCTATATACCCCCACACGGATACCGATACTGACACCACAGACGGTGATGGGGATGTGTCGCTGAGGTCCGCATCTCTTGCAAGAGGGGTGCAATTGATGATAGAGGCTATCAGGGATGTGCTGAATATTAATGATACCACACCTGACAAGGTTGAGGAGGCCTTTTTCACTGAAAATAAAAAAGCCTCGCTAACCTTCCCTGCGTCAAAAACCCTGAGAAAAAAATCCTGATCCCTAAACGGGTACAGGTGGCGTTTCCTTTTCCTGAGGAGGATAGAAAAAAATGGGAAAACCCGCTGATTGTTGACGCATCTGTGTCCAGACTCTCAAAGAAGGTGGTTTTACCTGTTCCAGGATCTACCGCCTTAAAGGAGCCGACAGATTGGAAAATTGCTAACACACTTAAATCAATGTACACTGCTTCAGGGGCCATATTACGTCCCGCTATTGCTAGTGCATGGATTGCAAAGGCTATAGTAAAGTGGTCGACTACCTTACTTGAGGATTTGGATACGATGGATAAGGATGATGTTGCGTTATTTTTACGCAACATACATGATTCAGCAGGTTTTATGGTAAAAATCCATGAAAGACCTGGGTTCCATGGCTGCGGAAATATCTTCCAAGTCTGGTTCAGCTCGTCAGGGACTGTGGCTGCGCCAGTGGTCGGTCGACGTGGAATCCAGAAAAAGTGTGGAGTTTCTGCCCTATATAGGTCAGGCTCTCTTTGGGGAAGCTCTAGACGTGTGGATATCCACGGCTACAGCCGGTAAGTCTCCGTTTCTTCCCTCAGCAGCACCTGCTCTGAAGAAATCCTTCTCTTCATCTGCAACACAGTCCTTTCGGCCTAACAAGCCTAGAAAGGCCAGACTGTCCAATACCTTCTTTAGGGGAGGTCGAGTTAAGTCTAAGAAACCTGCCGCTGCAGGTTCCCAGGAACAAAAGCCAGCTTCATGTACGCCAAAGTCCTCCGCATGACTGTGGACCGCACGGCCTGGAGGAGGGGCCAGTGGGAGCGAGACTCAGACAATTCAGTCACGTCTGGGTATCGTCCGGCTTGGATCCCTGGGTGATAGATATTGTATCCCAGGAATACAAGCTGGAATTTCAAAGTCTCCCTCATCGTTTTTTCAAATCAGGCTTGCCAGCTCTGTTGGCAGACAGAGTATTACAAGAAGCTGTCCAAAAGCTGGTGGAGGCACAGGTCATTGTGCCAGTTCCACCTCCTGCGCAGGCCACAGGTTAGTATTTGAACCTTTTCGTGGTACCGAAACTGAAACTGGATGGTTCGGTCCAGCCCATTCTGAACCTAAAATCATTGAACCCCTTTCTAAAGGAGTTCAAGTTCAAGATGGAGTCTCTCAGGGCGGTGATATCAGGTCTGGAAGAGAGGGAATTCCTGGTATCCCTGGATATCAAGAATGCATACTTCCACATTCCGATATGGCTGCCTCATCAGGCTTATCTCCGTTTCGCATTGCTGGACTGTCATTTCCAGTTCCAGACCCTGCCATTCGGCCACTCCACAGCACCGAGGGTGTTTACCAAGGTGATGGCAGAGATGATGGTTCTCCTCCGCAAACAAGATGTGATCATCATTCCATATCTGGACGATCTGCTGATAAAGGCATCGTCCAAGGAGAAGCTGCTGCATTCCATTGTTCTCACAACACGCCTCCTCAAGAGTCATGGTTGCATTCTGAACCTTCCAAAGTCACATTTGGAACCAACCCAGAGGTTGTCCTTTCTGGGAATGATCCTGGACACGGAAGTGCAGGAGGTGTTTCTTCCGCAGGAAAAGGCGTTGGTAATACAGACTATGGTCCGGGATGTCCTGAAGCCAGCCCGGGTGTCGGTTCATCAATGCATTCGCCTGTTGGGAAAGATGGTGGCCTCTTACGAGGCTCTCCAGTACGGGAGGTTCCACGCTCGGAGCTTCCAACTGGATCTTCTGGACAAGTGGTCGGGATCTCATCTCCACATACACCAGAGAATTTGTTTGTCGCCAAAGGCCAGGATTTCGCTCCTCTGGTGGTTACACTTACCTCACCTTCTGGAGGGCCGCAGATTCGGGATTCAGGATTGGGTCCTTCTAACCACGGATGCGAGCCTTCGGGCTGGGAAGCAGTCACTCAAAGAGTAACTTTCCAAGGATGGTGGTCACGGCTGGAAGCTGCCCTATCCATCAACATCCTGGAACATAGAGCAGTCTACAACGGTGTTTTTCAGGCGGCCCCTCTTATAAGAAATCGGGCCATTCAAGTGCAGTCAGACAACGTAA
Source organism: Pseudophryne corroboree (assembly GCF_028390025.1). Taxonomy (NCBI): domain Eukaryota; kingdom Metazoa; phylum Chordata; class Amphibia; order Anura; family Myobatrachidae; genus Pseudophryne; species Pseudophryne corroboree. The sequence goes on from NC_086452.1 coordinate 98,148,121, forward strand.
CAACAGTGGCTTACATAAACCGACACGGTGGAATGAAGAGCAGAGCGGCAATGTCAAAGGTGACAAGAATACTCCTCTGGACAGAAAAACATGCATTGACGCTGTCAGCCATCTTCATTCCGGGAGTAGACAACTGGGAAGCAGACTTCCTCAGCAGACAAGCAGTGGCAGTGGACGCCCGGGTGTCTCTGTGGGTGTTCCAGTCAGTGTACGTGTTTCCACAACTCCCACTCATCCCAAGAATCCTAAAGCTCATAAGGAGAACAAAGGTTTGAGCGATCCTCATTGCTCCAGACTGGCCAAGAAGGGCTTGGTACGCGGACCTTCTGAATCTACTACAAAAAGATCCGAGGCCCCTTCATCTTCGGGAGGACCTGCTGCAGCAGGGGCCGTTCGCCTATCAAGACTTACCGCGGCTACGTTTGACGGCATGGAAGTTGAGCGCCTGATTCTTGCTTGGAATGGCATCCTGAAGAAGGTCATTCCTACCCTGATACAGGCTAGGAAAGGGGTAACGTCTAAACATTACCATCGTATTTGGAAGAAATATGTCTCTTGGTGTGAATCCAAGAAGTTTCCTATGGTGGAGTTTCAACTCGGACATTTTCTCCTCTTCCTGCAGGCAGGTGTGGCTATGGGCCTGAGGTTGGGATCTGTGAAGGTCCAGATTTCGGCCCTCTCCATCTTCTTCCAGAAACAATTGGCTGCCCTCCCTGAGGTTCAGACTTTTTTGAAGGGAGTTCTGCACATCCAACCTCCCTTTGTACCGCCTACGGCGCCTTGGGACCTTAACGTGGTGCTGCAGTTCCTCCAGTCAGATTGGTTTGAGCCTCTACAGGAGGTTGAGGTCAAATTTCTTACATGGAAGGCTGTCACTTTGTTGGCCTTGGCTTCTGCTAGACGCGTGTCTGAATTGGGGGCTTTATCCTTTATCACTTACTTGATCTTCCACGAAGATAGAGCTGAGCTCCGGACACGTCAGCAGTTTCTTCCGAAGGTTGTGTCGGCATTTCATATCAACCAACCTATTGTGGTGCCAGTGGCTATTGACTCCTCAATCGCATCAAAGTCCTTGGATGTTGTAAGGGCTCTGAAGATATATGTGAAGAGAACTTCTCATCACAGAAAGTCAGTCTCTCTGTTTGTCCTATATGATCCCAAGAAAATTGGGTGTCCTGCTTCTAAGCAGACTATTTCTCGCTGGATTCGGTTCACTATCCAGCATGCTTATTCTACGGCAGGACTGCCGTGTCCAAGATCTGTTAAGGCCCACTCTACTCGTAAGGTGGGTTCTTCCTGGGCGGCTTCCCGGGGGGTCTCGGCAGTGCAACTTTGCCGAGCTGCAACTTGGTCTGGGTCGAACACGTTTGCAAAGTTTTACAAGTTCAATACTTTGGCCTCTGATGATCTGAAGTTCAGTCAATCAGTTCTGCAGGAGCCTCCGCGCTCTCCCTACCGTTCTGGGAGTTTTGTTACATCCCCATGGTACTAATGTGGACCCCAGCATCCTCTAGGACGTAAGAGAAAAAAGGATTTTGGTTACCTACCGGTAAATCCTGTTCTCGTAGTCCGTAGAGGATGCTGGTCGCCCGCCCAGCGCTTCGTTTTTCTGCAACCGTTATCTGGTTTAGTACAACTTTGTTTAGTTATGTACGGCATTGTTACTTGGTAAGTAACGTTTCAGCAGTTGCTGAGTGTTTTCAAGCTGGTTAGCTTGATGTGCCTTGTACGTGTGAGCTGGTATGAATCTCGCCACTATCTGTGTTAAATCCTTCTCTCCAAGATGTCCGTCTCCTCGGGCACAGTTTCTAGGCTGAGTCTGGTAGGAGGGGCATAGAGGGAGGAGCCAGCCCACACTCTCAAACTCTTAAAGTGCCAATGGCTCCTGGTAGGCCAGTCAATACCCCGTGGTACTAATGTGGACCCTAGCATCCTCTACGGACTACGAGAAAAGGATTTACCTGTAGGTAACCAAAATCCTATTTTTACCGCAAACCGAAAATGCACCTGTGCGGTGGCCAAATTAGAATGTGTAAGTACACATTCTTGAGATTCAGTGAAATCAGGAATTCCTGTGGACGAGACGCACAATCACTGACCGCAGCGATTACATCTTGAATCTGTAGAAAGAGTCATAGTGATTGAGGCCCATTAGGTTCAATATCGGTATGACTGAGCCGTCCGGCTTAGGCATTACCCAAAGATTGATATACCGGTTTATGAGAGACTGAATAGCGGTCTAGAACACTACCTTATTGTCTGCTGACACAGGCAGACGTGTTCTGAAACATAACCACCTCGGTGGGAAACCACTGAACTGCATTGTTTAGTCTTTGACCACGAAAATGCGGAACTACCGATCTTTATCAGCTGGCTTTGTGTTCCGACGATGGCTAGTGTTTTGTTGAACACCACATGCACTATCACCTCTACTGTATACAATGTTCCTTGAGTACTGACTCGCAAGGACTGAGGTGTCAAAAATTTGAACGCTGTATCAGCGTTTTTGCTTGTAGGTACTTGTGCGTGCAATGGTAGGAAAACAGACTTTTCCCCAGTAGCCTGAGAAACCTAATCTGTCCTAAGAAGGACTAATAACATATCGCAAGCATAAGACAACGACCATATTTTCTCTTTCATCCACTAGGGGACACTGGACCAGTATATACAGTAGGGCTGTGAAGCTTGCAACCGGAGGTGTGGCACAATCTACAATTAAACATGGTCTGCACAGCCGGCTCCTCCCCCTTCACGCCCCTCAACCCTCAGTTTGAAAAATTGTGCTAGGAGGAAAGAAGCACAGAAGGGAGCTCTGCTCCATAAAACGAGTTTTATGGTAAGAACTTACCTTTGTTAAAACTCTTTCTGCAAGGTACACTGGGCTCCACAAGGATAGACATAGGGGTGTAGAGTAGGATCTTGATCCGAAGCACCAACAGGCTCAAAAGCTTTGACCTTCTTCCCAAGATGCATAGCGCCGCCTCCTATATCACCCCGCCTCCGTGCACAGGAGCTCAGTTTTGTTAACCAGCCCAATGCAGTAGCAAGTAAAAGAGACGACAACTGCCACTTGCCACAAACACCACAAATGCCATACCAACCCAAAAAAGCTAAGTGCGTCAGGGTGGGCGCCTTGTGGAGCCCAGTGTACCTCGCAGAAAGAGTTTTAACAAAGGTAAGTTCTTACCATAAAACTTGTTTTCTGCTGCGGAGTACACTGGGCTCCACAAGGATAGACATAGGGGATGTCCTAAAGCAGTTCCTTATGGGAGGGGACGCACTGTAGCGGGCACAAGAACCCAAAAGGAAGCATCCTGGGAAGCTGCAGTATCGAAGGCATAGAACCTCATGAACGTGTTCACAGAGAACCACGTAGCCGCCTTGCACAATTGTTCAAGGGTCGCACCACGTTGGGCCGCCCAAGAAGGTCCAACAGACCGAGTAGAATGGGCCTTAATGTGATCAGGAGCAGAGAGACCAGCCTTCACATAAGCATGTGCAATCACCATTCTAATCCATCTGGCCAGAGTTTGCTTGTGAGCAGGCCAGCCCCGTTTGAGAAACCCAAACACAACAAAAAGAGAATCAGATTTCCTAATAGGAGCAGTTCTCTTCACATAGATACGGAGAGCCCGTACCACATCCAAAGACCTCTCTTTGGGAGACAGATCAGGAGAAACAAGTGCCGGAACTACAATCTTCTGATTAAGGTGGAACAAAGAAACCACCTTAGGTAGATAGCTGGGACGAGTCCTAAGAACCGCCCGGTCACGGTGAAATATCAGATATGGGGAACTACAGGACAAGGCACCCAAATCCGACACTGTTCTAGCTGAAGCAATAGCCAGTAGAAACACCACCTTAAGGGAAAGCCACATAAGGTCAGCTGAACCAAGAGGTTCAAACGGAGACTCTTGTAACGCCCCCAAAACCACCGACAAGTCCCAAGGAGCCACAGGCGGGACATAGGGAGGTTGGATACGCAACACGCCCTGAGTAAAGGTATGCACATCAGGTAAGGTCGCAATTTTTCTCTGAAACCACACCGACAAGGCAGATATTTGAACCTTGAGGGAGGCCAGAAGCAGGCCTAAGTCCTTGTGATTGTGTCGAGACGCCATCAGATCTACGTCTGGAAAGCCCCACCTTTCCACTACGAGTTGAAACACTTCTGGATGGAGGCCCCACTCGCCGGCATGCACGTCCTGACGACTGAGAAAGTCCGCTTCCCAATTCAGGACTCCCGGAATGAATATTGCCGATATGGCCAGTAGATGGCGTTCTGCCCACTGTAGAATCCGTGAGACTTCCTTCATTGCTAGGCGGCTTCGAGTGCTGCCTTGATGATTTATGTAAGCCACTGTGGTGGTGTTGTCCGACTGTACTTGAACAGGACGTTCTGAATTAAATGCTGGGCTAGGTTCAAGGCATTAAAGACCGCCCACAACTCCAGAATATTGATCGAGAGGAGGGACTCATCCTTGGTCCACCGCCCCTAAAGGGAGTGTTGCTCCAGCACCGTGCCCCAAACTCTTAGACTGGCATCTGTCGTCAACAGGACCCAGTCGGATATCCGGAACGGACGGCCCCTGCACAGTTGCTGGTCCCGGAGCCACCAGAGCAGCGACAGACGGACCTCCGGAGTCAATGAGATCATTTGAGACCTGATCCGGTGAGGCAGGCCGTCCCATTTGGCTAGAATCAGCCTCTGGAGAGGGCGAGAGTGAAACTGAGCGTACTCCACCATGTTGAATGCTGACACCATGAGGCCCAGCACCTGCATCGCCGAATGTATTGACACTTGCGGACAAGATAGGAAGCAACGAATCCTGTCCTGAAGTTTCAGGACTTTCTCCTGAGACAGGAACAACCGCTGGTTCTGAGTGTCCAATAGTGCTCCCAGATGCACCATGCTCTGAGCAGGGATCAGGGATGACTTCTTCCAGTTGATGAGCCACCCGTGGGCTTGCAGAAACCGGACCGTCACATCTAGATGACGCAGGAGAAGTTCTGGGGAACTTGCCAGGATTAACAAGTCGTACCACCGTCATCACCGCCATGACTTTTGTAAAGACTCGCGGAGCCGTTGTTAAACCAAAAGGTAACGCCCGAAACTGGTAATGGCAGTTGCCAATCGCAGATCTCAGGTAGTGCTGATGAGACACTGCTATAGGAATATGCAGGTAAGCATCCTGTATATCCAGGGAGACCATGAAGTCCCCAGGTTCCAAGGCCAGAACTATAGAGCGAAGGATTTCCATATGGAACTTGGAAACCTTCACAAACCTGTTCAATGCCTTGAGGTTGAGAATGGGCCGGGAGGACCCATTCGGTTTCGGGACTAGAAACAGCGGAGAATAGTACCCCCGGCACCTCTGTGCAAGAGGCACCTGTACTACGACTCCTGTATCCAGGAGGGTCTGTACCACCGAATGTAGAGTGTTTGCCTTTGTCTTGTCCAACGGGACATTTGTCTGGCAAAATCGATGAGGGGGTCGGTTTTTGAAGGCTATGGCGTAACCTCGAGTGACGATTTCCTGTACCCAGGCATTTGAAGTAGTCTTCAAACATTCCTGGGTATACCCTAGAAGCCGGCCCCCCACCCTGGGATCCCCCAGAGGGAGGCCCGCTTCGTCATGCTGCAGGCTTATCTGTCTTGGAAGCTGGCTGATGGGCCGTCCAGGCTCTTTTGGGCTTAGGCTCACCAGGTTTGGAAGTACGGGCCTGCTTGTTGTACGCCTGACCTTTTGCTTTACCTGAAGGACGAAAGGAAGTACCTTTAGCCTTTGACACAGAAGGAGCAGTACTTGGCAGACAGGCTGTTTTGGCAGTAGCCAAGTCAGCCACAATCTTATTTAAATCCTCCCCAAACAGAATATCTCCCTTAAAAGGGAGTACCTACAGGGTTTTTCTAGAGTCCAGATCCACAGACCAGGATCTCAGCCACAATATCCGGCGAGCCAGGACTGACGTAGTAGAGGCCTTGGCTGCCAGGATACCAGCATCAGAAGCCGCCTCTTAAAGGGGATAGCGAGCCAGCATCTTCTTTTGAGGCACAAACTTCGTACCCGGGTTTTCCCAGGGTTCCTGACGTATATCATTTAGGTGGTCAGAGTGAGGTAAAACTTGTTTAATCACCTTCTGACACTTAAACCTATCTGGTTTCTTAGGAGGAACAGATGGCTCGGGATCATCCGTAAACTGTAAAATCAACTTAATAGCCTCCAAAAGATCAGGAACATCCACATGTGAACCACCCTCCCCATCAGCCGTATCTGAGTCAGAACCTGTGGGGTCAGTGTTAGTGCCGTCTTCATCCGACGAGGTGTCAGTGACAGCAGTGGATTGTGAGGAGACAAGCGCTCGCTTAGAGGACCACTTTATTATTATTATTATTATTATTATTATTATTATCATCATTTATTTATATGGCGCCACAAGGGTTCCGCAGCGCCCAATTACAGAGTACATATGCACATAATCAAAACAGTGACTTACAGTTGAAATCAATTTTGGACAAGTACAGGGTAACTAAGCATAACTACACCAGTAAATGACAGAGATAAGTTCCAGGTGGCCCAAAAACTGTGATTTGGGCAGTTGAGAATTATTAAAGAAGAAAAGGGTGAGCACATGAGGGAAGAGGGCCCTACTCGTGAGAGCTTACATTCTAGGGGTAGGGGTAGACAGACAGGGGTGACACAGATGGGGTACATAGAGAGCATGGAACAGGGGGTTATGATGAGATTTGGCTGGGTTTGGTAAAGAAATGGGTCTTGAGAGCCCGTTTGAAGTTTTGTAGAGAGGTGGAGAGTCTGAGGGGGAGAGGTAAAGAATTCCAAAGGAAGGGAGCAGCACGTGAAAAATCTTGGAGATAGGAGTGGGAGGAAGTAATCAGGAGACAGGAGAGGCGGCGTGCATTAGCAGAGCGAAGAGGACGGGTGGGAGAGTAAAGGGAGCTTCTGGATGGAGGCCCCACTCGCCGGCATGCACGTCCTGACGACTGAGAAAGTCCGCTTCCCAATTCAGGACTCCCGGAATGAATATTGCCGATATGGCCAGTAGATGGCGTTCTGCCCACTGTAGAATCCGTGAGACTTCCTTCATTGCTAGGCGGCTTCGAGTGCTGCCTTGATGATTTATGTAAGCCACTGTGGTGGTGTTGTCCGACTGTACTTGAACAGGACGTTCTGAATTAAATGCTGGGCTAGGTTCAAGGCATTAAAGACCGCCCACAACTCCAGAATATTGATCGAGAGGAGGGACTCATCCTTGGTCCACCGCCCCTAAAGGGAGTGTTGCTCCAGCACCGTGCCCCAAACTCTTAGACTGGCATCTGTCGTCAACAGGACCCAGTCGGATATCCGGAACGGACGGCCCCTGCACAGTTGCTGGTCCCGGAGCCACCAGAGCAGCGACAGACGGACCTCCGGAGTCAATGAGATCATTTGAGACCTGATCCGGTGAGGCAGGCCGTCCCATTTGGCTAGAATCAGCCTCTGGAGAGGGCGAGAGTGAAACTGAGCGTACTCCACCATGTTGAATGCTGACACCATGAGGCCCAGCACCTGCATCGCCGAATGTATTGACACTTGCGGACAAGATAGGAAGCAACGAATCCTGTCCTGAAGTTTCAGGACTTTCTCCTGAGACAGGAACAACCGCTGGTTCTGAGTGTCCAATAGTGCTCCCAGATGCACCATGCTCTGAGCAGGGATCAGGGATGACTTCTTCCAGTTGATGAGCCACCCGTGGGCTTGCAGAAACCGGACCGTCACATCTAGATGACGCAGGAGAAGTTCTGGGGAACTTGCCAGGATTAACAAGTCGTACCACCGTCATCACCGCCATGACTTTTGTAAAGACTCGCGGAGCCGTTGTTAAACCAAAAGGTAACGCCCGAAACTGGTAATGGCAGTTGCCAATCGCAGATCTCAGGTAGTGCTGATGAGACACTGCTATAGGAATATGCAGGTAAGCATCCTGTATATCCAGGGAGACCATGAAGTCCCCAGGTTCCAAGGCCAGAACTATAGAGCGAAGGATTTCCATATGGAACTTGGAAACCTTCACAAACCTGTTCAATGCCTTGAGGTTGAGAATGGGCCGGGAGGACCCATTCGGTTTCGGGACTAGAAACAGCGGAGAATAGTACCCCCGGCACCTCTGTGCAAGAGGCACCTGTACTACGACTCCTGTATCCAGGAGGGTCTGTACCACCGAATGTAGAGTGTTTGCCTTTGTCTTGTCCAACGGGACATTTGTCTGGCAAAATCGATGAGGGGGTCGGTTTTTGAAGGCTATGGCGTAACCTCGAGTGACGATTTCCTGTACCCAGGCATTTGAAGTAGTCTTCAAACATTCCTGGGTATACCCTAGAAGCCGGCCCCCCACCCTGGGATCCCCCAGAGGGAGGCCCGCTTCGTCATGCTGCAGGCTTATCTGTCTTGGAAGCTGGCTGATGGGCCGTCCAGGCTCTTTTGGGCTTAGGCTCACCAGGTTTGGAAGTACGGGCCTGCTTGTTGTACGCCTGACCTTTTGCTTTACCTGAAGGACGAAAGGAAGTACCTTTAGCCTTTGACACAGAAGGAGCAGTACTTGGCAGACAGGCTGTTTTGGCAGTAGCCAAGTCAGCCACAATCTTATTTAAATCCTCCCCAAACAGAATATCTCCCTTAAAAGGGAGTACCTACAGGGTTTTTCTAGAGTCCAGATCCACAGACCAGGATCTCAGCCACAATATCCGGCGAGCCAGGACTGACGTAGTAGAGGCCTTGGCTGCCAGGATACCAGCATCAGAAGCCGCCTCTTAAAGGGGATAGCGAGCCAGCATCTTCTTTTGAGGCACAAACTTCGTACCCGGGTTTTCCCAGGGTTCCTGACGTATATCATTTAGGTGGTCAGAGTGAGGTAAAACTTGTTTAATCACCTTCTGACACTTAAACCTATCTGGTTTCTTAGGAGGAACAGATGGCTCGGGATCATCCGTAAACTGTAAAATCAACTTAATAGCCTCCAAAAGATCAGGAACATCCACATGTGAACCACCCTCCCCATCAGCCGTATCTGAGTCAGAACCTGTGGGGTCAGTGTTAGTGCCGTCTTCATCCGACGAGGTGTCAGTGACAGCAGTGGATTGTGAGGAGACAAGCGCTCGCTTAGAGGACCACTTTATTATTATTATTATTATTATTATTATTATTATCATCATTTATTTATATGGCGCCACAAGGGTTCCGCAGCGCCCAATTACAGAGTACATATGCACATAATCAAAACAGTGACTTACAGTTGAAATCAATTTTGGACAAGTACAGGGTAACTAAGCATAACTACACCAGTAAATGACAGAGATAAGTTCCAGGTGGCCCAAAAACTGTGATTTGGGCAGTTGAGAATTATTAAAGAAGAAAAGGGTGAGCACATGAGGGAAGAGGGCCCTACTCGTGAGAGCTTACATTCTAGGGGTAGGGGTAGACAGACAGGGGTGACACAGATGGGGTACATAGAGAGCATGGAACAGGGGGTTATGATGAGATTTGGCTGGGTTTGGTAAAGAAATGGGTCTTGAGAGCCCGTTTGAAGTTTTGTAGAGAGGTGGAGAGTCTGAGGGGGAGAGGTAAAGAATTCCAAAGGAAGGGAGCAGCACGTGAAAAATCTTGGAGATAGGAGTGGGAGGAAGTAATCAGGAGACAGGAGAGGCGGCGTGCATTAGCAGAGCGAAGAGGACGGGTGGGAGAGTAAAGGGAGCTAAGGTCAGAGATGTAAATGGGAGAGGATTGGGTGAGAGCTTTGTAAGTGAGAGTGAGAAGTTTGAATTGGATTCTGAAGGGGAAGGGAAGCCAGTGAAGGGCTAGTAGGAGAGGGGAGGTGGATGTAGTGCGTTTGGTGAGGAAGATGAGCCGAGCAGCAGCATTGAGGATAGACTGGAGTGGAGAGAGGTAATTGTCAGGGAGGCCAGTTAGGAGGAGATTACAGTAGTCCAGTCTGGAAATAATCAGTGAGTGAATAATGATCTTAGTGGCATCCTGGGTGAGAAAAGGTCTGATCCTGGAAATGTTTTTGAGATGAAAATGACAGGTTTGTGAGAGGTACTGAATGTGTGGTTTGAAGGAGAGGGAGGAGTCAAGGATTACACCAAGACAGCGTACTTGGGGGCTAGAGGAGATAGTCGTGCCATCAATGGATAATGAGATTGTGGGAGGTGAGGTTGTGCGGGAGGGTGGGAAGATGATCAGCTCAGTCTTAGACATGTTGAGTTTAAGAAAGCGCTGGGACATCCAGGAAGAGATAGCAGAAAGACAGTTAGAGGCACGAGTGAGGAGAGCCGTGGAGAGATCAGGGGAGGAGAGGTAGATTTGAGTGTCATCAGCATAGAGGTGATACTGGAAATTAAAAGAACTAATGAGTTCACCTAAAGAAGACGTATAGAGAGAGAAAAGGAGAGGCCCAAGAACAGAACCTTGGGGGACACCAACAGTTAGTGGAAGTGGGGGCGAGGTAGCATCATGAGAGGAGACAGAGAAGGAACGATCGGAGAGGTAGGAGGACAGCCAGGAGAGGGCAGTATCACGTAGACCAAGAGAGTGAAGGATTTGCAGAAGAAGAGGGTGGTCCACAGTGTCAAAAGCAGCAGAGAGGTCAAGAAGAATAAGCAGAGAGTAGTGGCCCTTAGATTTGGCGGCATGGAGGTCATTGCAGACTTTTGTGAGGGCAGTTTCAGTGGAGTGGAGAGAGCGGAAACCAGACTGGTATGGGTCAAGCAGTGAGTGAGAGGAAAGAAAGGCAGTAAGGCGATTATAGACAATACGCTCAAGAAGTTTGGAGGCAAAGGGACGTAGGCGAGCGCCAGTCAGACTTTTTAGTAGTCAGGGACTGGTACAACTTCTTTATTTGAGCAGATAAATCATCCGCCCATGGCGGGTTAGCTGCAGGGACCACAAACGGTTGCACCGGCATTGGGGATCCCATAGGGGGTGTTAGTTTATGAACTAGCGTATGCAGAAGCGTGGAAAAAGTGGCCCACGGCGGGTCATTATTTGCCCCCGTTGCCACCATCCCACTGGGGGGCAAGGAGCCCTCAGAACCAGAGCCCAAAGCTGTTATATTCTCATAGATATCTGCGGCTTCAGCAACACCGGCAGTGTATTCAGCCCCAGAACCGTTACCCTCAGAAGCAGACATGATATAACTTGCAGTATCAGGTAACACAGTACAATTTGTCAGCAGCCCAATACCTCTAGCCCAAACCCCTGTGCAGTGTAGTCAGCACCAGCAGAGATAAAGGAGAGATATGGTGACTAAATCACAGAGAAAAATACGTAATACAGTATATCTTTGTGAAAATCCTACATTAGATAAAATCTGACGCACCAAGCCCCCTCAGGTTATAGAATATAGGGATAGCAGGTTGAGTGAAAGACACCAAATGGACACCACTCAGCTATCAAATGCACACACAAATAGTCACAGTCTGTACAATGCAGAGGTTATTACTAACAATAATACTGCACTGGACTAGCTTACACAGCTATATAACAATAGATATAACAGTACACAGTAAGAACAAAGAGCGAGTGGGCATTGAAAGTAGCCACAAAATTCTTGTTGTGAGCAGAAAGGAGCAACATTGTTCTTTCGGTATAGTTCATTCCAGGAGTGGCGAACTGGGAAGTATATTATCTCAGTCACGGAACATGCATCCAGGAATCAAGATGGTGGTAGGGAGATGAGACCTACCTCAAGTAGTCCTAATGGCCTCTCGAAACAACCATCAGCTGCCCAGGTATGTGGGCAGCACGAGAGACCCAGCAGTGGACGGAGTGGACGCATTGACGCTTCCTTGGTCTTACAGAAGTGTTTACAATTTTCCACCATTTCCACCCATACCCACAGGGCCGTCTTCTCGTATGGGCTCAATGGGCTCTTGCCCAAGGGCCCCAGGAGTATAAGGGCCCTAGACCGATAGCTTAGGGTCCCCTCTTTCCAGGGGTACCAGATTTTTGAAAATTGGCCTTGGGGAACCGGAGATATCCAACGTGAAAGCAGGTGTCCCCATCTGAGCCTGTTAATTGCTCTTCCCAGCCAGATATCTCAGGTTCTGTCTGACACAGAGGTTTTATGAGGGTATAATCCAAAGCTGGGACTCTCCCCTTTTGCTGTACACTGGCAGCTTGTCTCTACTGTGCCCAGAACCAGAGATATCAGCCTTCCAGCAGCTGGTCCCTGCTCCAGCTCCACACGCCTGGTATACAGTTTTATATATTCATTGGAGGATTGCTCTGGCTCCTGACCTCTGATCCCCAAGTCCCTAGAGCCTCCAGAAAGGTGAGACTCTCTAGTTTTTTCATCCCATACAAAGCTAAGAAATATATTTTCAGTAAACTTGAGATATCTGCAGTCAAGCAAGCTGCCCTCCCACCAGAAAATGATGAATATTAAGCCCACTCCACTATCCACCCCTCCCCTGCGTATTAAACATCCCCTACCACCCTGGAAGTCATGTACCAGGGCGCCTTCATTCAGCCCAATGCCCTCTTGCACAGTTTAGTGTTCTCCCTCCCACCCCATCTGTGCAGTAAAGGAGCAATTAGTAGAAATTACTGCTCCAGGTCCTACATGCTGAGCGGAAGATAGAACACCCCCTACCGCCCGCGGGACATCAAAGCTGCCACTGATAGCACACCCCACCCCTACCGCTAGAGGATGAGTAGGGGGCCCAATGCATTGCTGTGCCCAGGGGCCTACACTGCCGTTAAGACGCCCCTGCATACCCAGGGTACTAAAGAACGCTAAACGTAAAAGAGTGTGAGCAATTCTCATTGCACTGAACTGGTCCCGCAGGAGTTGGTACTCGGATTTGAGGAAGCTACTGGCGAAAGATGCCTGGAGGCTACCTTTCAGAGACAAGTCCTGCTATCACAAGGGCCATTCCTCCTCCCAGACCTGAACAGGTTGCATTTACCTGCGTGGCTATTGAGACCCGGATCTTGAAAAGGAGAGGAATACCAAAAGCGGCTTTCCCTACAATAATCGTAGCTAGGAAGCCGGTCACGGCCACCATGCACTACTACAGAATATAGAAGAAAGCATGGACTGGTGTCAGGAACGGGGGTTGGATTCCAGGAGATTCCACCTGTCTAGGCTTTTACGTTTTGTCCAGGCCGTTTTACATGGAGACCTACATTTAGGCTCCTTGAAGGTTCAGATTTCGTCTCTCTCCATCCTCTTTTTAACAGCGCTTAGCATCTTAACAGGAGGTTCAGACTTTCTTACAGGAAGTTCTGAAGATACAACCTCCTTTTCCATCCTTCCACTGCGCCGTGGGACCTATATTTGGTGTTGGAATATTTAAATTCAACAACCTTTTGAGCTGGTAGAGAGAGCAGAATTGAGATATCTCTCGAGGAAAGTCACGCTGTTACTTGCCTTAGTTTCAGTCAGACGGGTTTCTGATTTGGAAGCCTTATTGTGTATGAGTCCCTTTTCTGATTTTCCAAGATGATAGGGCAGAACTCCGTACGAGTGCAGAGTTTCTCCCACAGGTAGTTTCAGGGTTTCACGTAAACCAGCCAATTGTGGTTCCATCTATTCAAGGAATTGCAGATGGGGACATATCTTTGGCCCTTGTAAGAGCTCTACGGATATACGTGCAAGTTACATTGGCATTCAGACAGTAGGACCATTTGTTTGTCATTTATGATGGTTCAAAGAAGAGTTGGCCAGCATATAAACAAACTCTGGCCAGATGGATTCGGCTTACCATTATGCAATAATTATCCTGTGGTAAACGGGTTCCGGTTCAGGTTGGTGCCCATACATCCAGATCAGTGGGTACCTCATGGGCGGTAGCCAGGGGTGCATGCTACTACTCAATGTTACAGAGCGGCAATGTGGTCCTCAGCACACACGTTCGCGAGGTTTTGCAGGTTCGATACTTTTGCACCCAGAGTTTCAAAGTTTGGAAGTCTAGTTTTGCAGGCCTCTGAGAGCACTCCCACCTTTGGGAATAACTTTGGGACGTCCCCTACTGTATATGTTGTTCCAGTGTCCCCTAGTAGATGAAAGAGAAAAGAGGATTTTGGTACTTACAGGGCCGGTGCAAGGTCTCTCTGCACCCTAGGCAAAGCATCAACCTGGTGCCCCCTAACTTGCAACCCTCCTGCAGGAGGTGCATTATGACTATGAGGAGCCGCCATGGGGGCGCCTCTCGGGAGCCATAGTTACATCCCCCTCCTATGTGCCTTCACATGACTTGATGTTACATGTGTCGGCACAGAGAAAGCGCTGAGGTACTATGTGGTACAGTCTGATAGTCGTAGCTGCACCTGGTTAGACCTGCAGCAGCAGGTAGCACAGTGTAATAAGAGGAGGCCGCATACAGAGATACCTTTCAGTTTTTTGCTAGATGAAATGAACTCAGTGGCGCCCTCCAGGTGCTGGCGCCCCTAGGCAGCCGCCTAAAGCTGCCTAATGGTAGAGCCGGCCCTGGGTACTTACCGATAAATCAGGGGTGGGCAATTAATTTCTATAGGGGGCCACATGAAAAATCTGAACTGTGTTGGAGGGCCGAACCAATGATAACTTGAACTTAATTATGCTCAATATATAAAGGCACAAACCTACTTTTTAATGTCATTTTTTTCTGCTATTAGCTTGTAATGTGCACTGTATGACGGATTGCTGTCTCATTGCTGCAAGACTCACCCTGGATGCCAGTCTGACGGGATCTCTAAAGCACCCCAAACTTTAAGCAGGAAGTGACAGGGCAAAGCCGTCTCCCGCGGGATACACGTCATCAGGTGCTGGTTGCTAGGGACCCAGGGGGCGGGGACCGCCAGCAGGGACTGCCCGTGCACTGCGGCACTGTAGCTTGCGACTCGCTGGGCAGTCACTGGGCCTCAATTGTTAAGCTGCATCGCAGGGTCTTTGTGACCTAGAAATACAGCACAGTGTGTGGTGCAGGGAGCAGGGCCGTCTTTTTGTATGGGCTCAATGGGCTCTTGCCCAAGGGCCCCAGGAGTATAAGGGTCATAGGCTGATAGCTGAGGGTCCCCTCTTTCCAGAGGTACCAGATTTTTGAAAATCGGCCATAGGGAACCGGAGATATCTGACTTCAAAGCGGTGGTCCCCATCCAAGCCTGTTAATTGCTCTTGCCAGCCAGATATCTCGGGCTCTGTATGACTTAGAGTTTTTCTGAGAAAAGCTGTGACTCTCCACTTTCGGTGGAAACTGGCAGCTTGTCTCTACTATGCCCAGAACCAGAGATATCAGCCTTCAAGCAGCTGGTCCCTGCTCAAGCTCCACATGCCTAATATGCAGTTTTATATGTTCGTTGGTGGATTGCTCTGGCTCCTGAACGCTGATCCCCAAGTCCCCAGTACCTCCTGACAGGTGAGACACTCTAACTTTTTATCCCATTCAAAGCTAAGAAATCTTTTTCCAGGAACTTGAGATATCTGCAGTCATGCAAGCTGCTCTCTCACCAGAAAATGATGAATATTAAGCCCACTCCACTATCGACCCCTCCCTTACATATTAAACACCCCATGCCACCCTGGAAGTCATGTACCGGGGCCCCTTCATTCAGCCCAATGCCACCTTCTACAGTTTTGTGTTCTCCCTCCCACCCCATCTGTGCAGTAAAGGAGTAATTAGCAGAAATTACTGCTCCAGGTCCTATATGCTGAGCAGAAGATAGTACAACCCCTACCGCCTGCGGGACATCAAAGCTGTTACTGCTAGCAACCCCCCTGGAGGATGGGTAGGGGCCCCAGTGCATTGCTGTGCCCAGGGACCCACACTGCTGTGAAGACGGCCCTGGCAGGGAGCCTGTAGGCGGAGAGTCGCGGGTGCCGTGTGTGTGAGATTAAGGGGAGGGGGAGCCGTGTGACTGGAATAAATACGTGGGCTGTATAGGGATTGCCAAAGGGCCATATGTAGCCCGCGGGCCGTACTTTGCCCAGGTCTGCGATAAATCCATTTCTCTGAATCCACTCGGGGACACTGGACGCCCGCCTCGGTGCCGTCAAACCTGCTGTGTTCAATGTTCTTGTTGAACGGTTAGTGCAAACAGCATTAGATTTCTGTTAACAGAGTTCTTGGATGGTGTTTGATTAGTTGTACGGTAGGCTCCTCGCCACTGGTTTGTAGTCTCATGTCCTATTCTCTCTGCCAAATTGTCCAAACTGAGGGTTGAGGGGCGTGAAGGGGGCGGAGCCGGCTGTGCAGACAATGTTTAATTTTAGATTGTGCCACACCTCCAGTTGCAAGCTTCACACCCCTACTGTATATGCTGTTCCAGTGTCCCCGAGTGGATTCAGAAAAATGGATTTATCAGTAAGTACCAAAATCCTCTTTTTTGAATCGGCCTCTGCCTGAAAGTGCCTTCAATAAAAATGAAAACTTACTTGGCCAACATACATAGATAGCGTAGCCAAATACTCCGTTTATTCGCAAATGTGAACTTGAGCTGTGTTGCCTATGCAACCACAGTCATGTTTAATCCAAACCCCAACTAAAGCAAATCTAAACAACCCTTCTGCTGTAGCATAAATGGACTTTAGCAGGGCCCTCAGCTGAAGCGACGATAGGCCTTTAAGCGTTGTTGCAGTTTTTGGGAAAGGATAGTAAACAGAAATTGCTTATTAAGAAAACCTAATTTGTTTCCTGAGATATTCAGGACTGGCATGAATCGTCAGATAGTAACAAAGAGAAACCAGTAACTATGAGACAAAAGACGACTACTTGTACTATACATGTACACTCTGCACAGTGTTAGTCTGAGCGCTGTGGCTGCTCAGACGTTATTACCGGACAAATAGACTTAACTTCAAGTTTTTCTGTGCCACGTACAACTGTGACTGCAAACCAGCCATTACCCTGCCATCATTACTAAAGGAGGAACAGGGCAGAGGTCCTTATTCAGACCCTTATATGCAACACCTACTGTACAAGCGGATGCTATTCCAGAAGTATATTGAACATGTGTTGTAAGACTAACCCCAAATTTCTGGAAGAAGAAAATAAGAATTTACTCACCGGTAATTCTATTTCTCGTAGTCCGTAGTGGATGCTGGGTACTCCGTAAGGACCATGGGGAATAGACGGGCTCCGCAGGAGACTGGGCACTCTTAAAAGAAAGATTAGGTACTATATCTGGTGTGCACTGGCTCCTCCCTCTATGCCCCTCCTCCAGACCTCAGTTAGGGAAACTGTGCCCGGAAGAGCTGACATTACTAGGAAAGGATTTGGAATCCCGGGTAAGACTCATACCAGCCACACCAATCACACCGAACAACTTGTGATAACTATACCCAGTTAACAGTATGAACAATAACTGAGCCTCATTCAACAGATGGCTCATAACAATAACCCTTTAGTTAAGCAATAACTATATACATGTATTGCAGAGAGTCCGCACGTGGGACGGGCTCCCAGCATCCACTACGGACTACGAGAAATAGAATTACCGGTGAGTAAATTCTTATTTTCTCTGACGTCCTAGTGGATGCTGGGTACTCCGTAAGGACCATGGGGATTATACCAAAGCTCCCAAACGGGCGGGAGAGTGCGGATGACTCTGCAGCACCGAATGAGAAAACTCAAGGTCCTCCTCAGCCAGGGTATCAAACTTGTAGAATTTTGCAAAAGTGTTTGAACCCGACCAAGTAGCAGCTTGGCAAAATTGTAAAGCCGAGACCCCTCGGGCAGCCGCCCAAGAAGAGCCCACCTTCCTCGTGGAATGGGCTTTTACTGATTTAGGATGCGGCAGTCCAGCCGCAGAATGTGCAAGCTGAATCGTGCTACAGATCCAGCGAGCAATAGTCTGCTTTGAAGCAGGAGCACCCAGCTTGTTGGGTGCATGCAGGATAAATAGCGAGTCAGTTTTTCTGACTCTAGCCGTCCTGGAAACATAGATTTTCAGGGCCCGGACTACGTTCAGCAACTTGGAATCCTCCAAGTCCCGAGTAGCCGCAGGCACCACAATAGGTTGGTTCAAATGAAACGCTGATACCACCTTAGGAAGAAATTGGGGACGAGTCCTCAATTCTGCCCTATCCATATGGAAAATCAGATATGGGCTTTTACATGACAAAGCCGCCAATTCTGACACACGCCTGGCCGAAGCTAAGGCCAACAGCATGACCACCTTCCACGTGAGATATTTTAGCTCCACGGTCTTAAGTGGCTCAAACCAATGTGATTTTAGGAAATCCAACACAACGTTGAGATCCCAAGGTGCCACTGGAGGCACAAAAGGGGGCTGAATATGCGGCACTCCCTTAACAAACGTCTGAACTTCAGGCAGTGAAGCCAGTTCTTTTTGAAAGAAAATAGACAGGGCCAAAATCTGGACTTTAATGGATCCCAATTTTAGGCCCATAGTCACTCCTGACTGTAGGAAGTGCAGAAATCGACCCAGCTGAAATTCCTCTGTTGGGGCCTTCCTGGCCTCACACCAAGCAACATATTTTCGCCATATGCGGTGATAATGTTTTGCTGTCACATCCTTCCTAGCCTTTATCAGGGTAGGAATGACTTCATCTGGAATGCCCTTTTCCATTAGGATCCGGCGTTCAACCGCCATGCCGTCAAACGCAGCCGCTGTAAGTCTTGGAACAGACAGGGCCCCTGCTGTATCAGGTCCTGTCGGAGCGGCAGAGGCCATGGGTCCCCTGAGATCATTTCTTGTAGTTCTGGGTACCAAGTTCTTCTTGGCCAGTCCGGAACGATGAGTATAGTTCTTACTCCTCTCTTTCTTATTATCCTCAGTAACTTGGGTATGAGAGGAAGAGGAGGGAACACATAAACCGACTGGTACACCCACGGTGTCACTAGAGCGTCCACAGCTATTGCCTGAGGGTCCCTTGACCTGGCGCAATATCTTTTTAGCTTTTTGTTGAGGCGGGACGCCATCATGTCCACCTGTGGCCTTTCCCAACGATTTACAATCAGCTTGAAGACTTCTGGATGAAGTCCCCACTCTCCCGGGTGGAGGTCGTGCCTGCTGAGGAAGTCTGCTTCCCAGTTGTCCACTCCCGGAATGAACACTGCTGACAGCGCTAGCACGTGATTCTCCGCCCATCGAAGAATCCTTGTGGCTTCTGCCATCGCCATCCTGCTTCTTGTGCCGCCCTGTCGGTTTACATGGGCGACTGCCGTGATGTTGTCTGACTGAATCAGCACCGGTTGGTCTTGAAGCAGGGGTTCTGCTTGACTCAGGGCATTGTAAATGGCCCTTAGTTCCAGAATATTTATGTGTAGGGAAGTCTCCTGACTCGACCACTGTCCTTGGAAAATTCTTCCCTGAGTGACTGCCCCCCAACCTCGGAGGCTTGCATCCGTGGTCACCAGGACCCAGTCCTGTATGCCGAATCTGCGGCCCTCGAGAAGATGAGCACTCTGCAGCCACCACAGCAGAGACACCCTGGCCCTCGGGGACAGGGTGATCAACCGATGCATCTGAAGATGCGATCCGGACCACTTGTCTAACAGATCCCACTGAAAGATCCTTGCATGGAACCTGCCGAAGGGAATTGCTTCGTAAGAAGCTACCATCTTTCCCAGGACTCGCGTGCAGTGATGCACCGACACCTGTTTTGGTTTCAGGAGGTCCCTGACCAGAGATGATAATTCCTGGGCCTTCTCCTCCGGGAGAAACACCTTCCTCTGTTCTGTGTCCAGAATCATGCCCAAGAACAGCAGACGCGTCGTAGGAATCAGCTGCGACTTTGGGATATTCAGAATCCAGCCGTGCTGTTGTAGCACTTCCGAGATAGTGCTACGTTGACTAACAACTGCTCCTTGGACCTCGCCTTTATAAGGAGATCGTCCAAGTACGGGATAATTATAACTCCCTTCTTTCGAAGGAGTATCATCATTTCGGCCATTACCTTGGTAAATACCCTCGGTGCCGTGGACAGACCAAACGGCAACGTCTGGAATTGGTAATGACAGTCCTGTACCACAAACCTGAGGTACTCCTGGTGAGGTGGGTAAATGGGGACATGTAGGTAAGCATCCTTGATGTCCAGCGACACCATAAAATCCCCCTCTTCCAGGCTTGCAATAACCGCCCTGAGCGATTCCATTTTGAACTTGAACTTCCTTATATAAGTGTTCAAGGATTTCAAATTTAGAATGGGTCTCACCGAACCGTCTGGTTTCGGTACCACAAACATTGTGGAATAGTAACCCCGTCCCCGTTGAAGGAGGGGAACTTTGATTATCACCTGCTGAAGGTACAGCTTGTGAATTGCCGCCAGTACTACCTCCCTTTCTCTGGGAGCAGCTGGCAAGGCAGATTTGAGGTAACGGCGAGGGGGAGTCGCCTCGAACTCCAGCTTGTATCCCTGAGATACCACTTGTAGAACCCAGAGATCCACCTGTGAGCGAACCCACTGGTCGCTTAAGTTCCGGAGACGCGCCCCCACCGCCCCTGGCCCCACCTGTGGAGCCCCAGCGTCATGCGGTGGACTTAGTGGAAGCAGGGGAGGATTTTTTGCTCCTGGGAACTGGCTGTCTGGTGCAGCTTTTTCCCTCTACCCTTGCCTCTGGGCAGAAAGGATGCGCCTCTGACCCGCTTGCCTTTCTGAGGCCGAAAGGACTGTACCTGATAATACGGTGCTTTCTTCGGCTGTGAGGGAACCTGAGGTAAAAAAGTCGACTTCCCAGCTGTTGCTGTGGATACGAGGTCCAAATAATTCCTCACCCTTATAAGGCAAAACCTCCATGTGCCTTTTAGAATCAGCATCACCTGTCCACTGCCGAGTCCATAATACTCTCCTGGCAGAAATGGACATTGCATTAATTCTAGATGCCAGCCGGCAAATGTCCCTCTGTGCATCCCTCATATATAAGACAACGTCTTTTATATGTTCTATGGTTAGCAAAATAGTATCCCTGTCGAGGGTATCAATGTTATCTGACAGGGTATCAGACCAAGCTGCTGCAGCACTACACATCCATGCTGAAGCAATTGCAGGTCTCAGTATAGTACCTGAGTGTGTATACACAGACTTCAGGATAGCCTCCTGCTTTCTATCTGCAGGCTCCTTTAAGGCGGCCGTATCCTGAGACGGCAGTGCCACCTTTTTTGATAAGCGTGTGAGCGCTTTGTCCACCCTAGGGGATGTTTCCCAACGTAACCTGTCCGTTGGCGGGAAAGGGTACGCCATCAGTAACCTCTTAGAAATCACTAATGTCTTATCTGGGGAACACCACGCTTCTTCACACAATTCATTTAATTCATCAGATGGGGGAAAAGTCACTGGCTGCTCTTTCTCCCCAAACATAATACCCTTTTTTGTGGTAACCGGGTTAATGTCAGAAATGTGCAACACATTTTTCATTGCCGTAATCATGCATCGGATGGCCCTTGTGGACTGTACATTTGTCTCATCCTCGTCCACACTGGAGTCAGACTCCGTGTCGACATCTGTGTCTGCCATCTGAGGTAGTGGGCGTTTTTGAGCCCCTGATGGCCTCTGAGACGCCTGGGCAGGCGCGGGCTGAGAAGCCGGCTGTCCCAAAGCTGTTACGTCATCGAACCTTTTATGCAAGGAGTTGACACTGTCGGTTAATACCTTCCACATATCCACCCACTCTGGTGTCGGCCCCGCAGGGGGCGACATCACACTTATCGGCTCCTGCTCCGCCTCCACGTAAGCCTCCTCATCAAACATGTCGACACAGCCGTACCGACACACCGCACACACACGGGGAATGCTCTGACTGAGGACAGGACCCCACAAAGTCCTTTGGGGAGACAGAGAGAGAGAGAGAGAGAGAGAGTATGCCAGCACACACCACAGCGCTATATAACACAGGGATTAACACTGTACTGAGTGATTTTTCCCAATAGCTGCTATTATACACAATATTGCGCCTAAATTTATGTGCCCCCCCTCTCTTTTTTACCCTTCTTGTAGTGTATACTGCAGGGGAGAGCCTGGGGAGCGTCCTTCCAGCGGAGCTGTGAAGAGAAAATGGCGCTGGTGTGCTGAGGGAGATAGCCCCGCCCCCTCCGCGGCGGGCTTCTCCCGCTTTTTTAATAATGTTAATGGCGGGGGATTAGGCACATATACAGTTTATAACTGTATTATGTGCAATTTTGCCAAAAGGTATACTTATTGCAGCCCAGGGCCCCCCCCCCCCACCAGCGCCCTGCACCCACTAGTGACCGGAGCGTGTGGTGTGGTGTGCTGTGGGAGCAATGGCGCACAGCTGCAGTGCTGTGCGCTACCTTATTGAAGACCGGAGTCTTCAGCCGCCGTTTTTCTTCTGGTTCTTCCGTCTTCTGGCTCTGCAAGGGGGACGGCGGCGCGGCTCCGGGAACGGACGATCGAGGTCGGGCCCTGTGTTCGATCCCTCTGGAGCTAATGGTGTCCAGTAGCCTTAGAAGCACAAGCTAGCTGCAAGCAGGTAGGTTTGCTTCTCTCCCCTCAGTCCCTCGTAGCAGTGAGTCTGTTGCCAGCAGATCTCACTGAAAATAAAAAACCTAAAATAAACTTTCTTTTTCTAGTAAGCTCAGGAGAGCCCACTAGGAGCACCCAGCTCTGGCCGGGCACAGATTCTAACTGAGGTCTGGAGGAGGGGCATAGAGGGAGGAGCCAGTGCACACCAGATATAGTACCTAATCTTTCTTTTAAGAGTGCCCAGTCTCCTGCGGAGCCCGTCTATTCCCCATGGTCCTTACGGAGTACCCAGCATCCACTAGGACGTCAGAGAAACAGGAATTGTAAAATGGTGTCACAGCATGTAATTTATACTGAAGTTTTAGAACACACATACAGAAAAATATATATACATACATATATACACTGCTCAAAAAAATAAAGGGAACACTTAAATAACACATCCTAGATCTGAATGAATGAAATATTCTTATTAAATACTTTGTTATTTACATAGTTTACATAGTTGAATGTGCTGACAACAAAATCACACAAAAATGATCAATGGAAAGCAAATGTATTAACCCATGGAGGTCTGGATTTGGAGTCACACTCAAAATTAAAGTGGAAAAACACACTACAGGCTGATCCAACTTTGATGTAATGTCCTTAAAACAAGTCAAAATGAAGCTCAGTAGTGTGTGTGGCCTCCACGTGCCTGTATGACCTCCCTACAATGCCTGGGCATGCTCCTGATGAGGTGGCAGATGGTCTCCTGAGGGATCTCCTCCAAGACCTGGACTAAAGCATCTGCCAACTCCTGGACAGTCTGTGGTGCAATGTGGCGTTGGTGGATGGAGCGAGACTTGATGTCCCAGATGTGCTCAATTGGATACAGGTCTGGGGAACGGGCGGGCCAGTCCATAGCATCAATGCCTTCGTCTTGCAGGAACTGCTGACATACTCCAGCCACATGAGGTCTAGCATTGTCTTGCATTAGAAGGAACCCAGGGCCAACCGCACCAGCATATGGTCTCACAAGGGGTCTGAGGATCTCATCTCGGTACCTAATGGCAGTCAGGCTACCTCTGGCGAGCACATGGAGGGCTGTGCGGCCCCCCAAAGAAATGCCACCCCACACCATTACTGACCCACTGCCAAACCGGTCATGCTGGAGGATGTTGCAGGCAGCAGAACGTTCTCCTTGGCGTCTCCAGACTCTGTCACGTCTGTCACATGTGCTCAGTGAGAACCTGCTTTCATCTGTGAAGAGCACAGGGCACCAGTGGCGAATTTGCCAATCTTAGTGTTCTCTGGCAAATGCCAAACGTCCTGCACAGTGTTGGGCTGTAAGCACAACCCCCACCTGTGGACGTCGGGCACTCATAGCACCCTCATGGAGTCTGTTTCTGATCGTTTGAGTAGACACATGCACATTTGTGGCTTGCTGGAGGTCATTTTGCAGGGCTCTGGCAGTACTCCTCCTGTTCCTCCTTGCACAAAGGCGGAGGTAGCGGTCCTGCTGCTGGGTTGTTGCCCTCCTCCGGCCTCCTCCACGTCTCCTGATGTACTGGCCTGTCTCCTTGTAGCGCCTCCATGCTCTGGACACTACGCTGACAGACACAGCAAACCTTCTTGCCACAGCTCGCATTGATGTGCCATCAGTGGCGGAACAAGCAAGCGGTGGGCCCAGGTGCAACAAAATGCTTTGGGCCCCCCCCCCCCCCCCATCCCATCCAAGTCCACCCCATGGGCAGTGCGCGCCGTAGGCGTGGCTTCGTGGGGAAGGGGTGTGTCCACAAAATAATACCAATTCATAAAACGGTGCACAGTAGTCTCCATTCTTCAAATTACGCCGCACAGTAGCACCACTACACCAGGTAGAGACCCTTTTACTCCTTACAGCGAACAGATTCCCCTTTTTACACATAACGGCAGACAGCGTGCACTTTTTACACATAACGGCAGACAGCGTGCCCTCGTTACACATAGCAGCAGACAGCATACACTTTTTACACAATGGCAGACAGCGTGCCCTCGTTACACATAGCGGCAGACAGCGTGCCCTCGTTACACATAGCGGCAGACAGCGCGCACTTTTTACACATTACAGCAGACAGCGTCCCCATTTTACACATTACGGCAGACAGTGTCCCCATTTTACACATTACGGCAGACACCATACACTTTTACACATAACGGCAGATAGCGTGCCCTTTTTACACATTACGGCAGGCAGATTCTACCTTTTTACACATAGCGGCAGGCAGATTCCCCATTTTTATACATAGCGGCAGGCAGATTCCCCATTTTTATACATAGCGGCAGGCAGATTCCCCATTTTTATACATAGCGGCAGGCAGATTCCCCATAAGGAAGGGGCGTGACCACATAATAGTGTCAATTCACATTACACCACACAGTAGTGGCGCTTATACACATTGCACCAGGTAGAACCTCCTATGCACACTGATCCAGGTAGATCACGTCATACACTTTGCTCCAGGTACAGCACGTCATACACTTTGCACCAGGTACAGCACGTCATGCACTTTGCACCAGGTACAGCACGTCATACACTTTGCACCAGGTACAGCACGTCATACACTTTGCACCAGGTAGAGCACGTTTTCATACACATTGCCGCTAGGTAGAGCACTTTATCATACACAGTGCACCAGGTAGAACACGTTATACACACTGCGCCAGGTAGAGCACGTTATCATAGACATTGCGCCAGGCAGAGCATGTTATCATACACATTGCCGCTAGGTAGAGCAAGTTATCATACACATTGCATCAGGTAGAGCATGTTATCATACACATTGCCGCTAGGTAGAGCAAGTTATCATACACATTGCCGCTAGGTAGAGCAAGTTATCATACACATTGCGTCAGGTAGAACACGTTATTATACACAATGCGCATGGTAGAGCACGTTATCAGCCACATTGCGCCAGGTAGAACACGTTATTATACACAATGCGCCTGGTAGAGCACATTTTCATACACATTGCGCCAGGTAGAACACGTTATTATACACAATGCGCCAGGTAGAGCACGTTATAATACACATTGCACTAGGTAGAACACGTTATTATACACAATGCGCCTGGTAGAGCACGTTATTATACACATTGCACTAGGTAGAACACGTTATTATACACAATGCGCCTGGTAGAGCACGTTATTATACACAATGCGCCTGGTAGAGCACGTTATTATACACATTGCACTAGGTAGAGCACGTTATTATACACATTGCACTAGGTAGAGCACGTTATCATACACATTGCGCCAGGTAGAACACGTTATCATACACATTGCGCCAGGTAGAGCACGTTATCATACACATTGCGCCAGGTAGAACACGTTATTATACACAATGCGCCTGGTAGAGCACGTTATTATACACAATGCGCCTGGTAGAGCACTGAGGCACATTGCAGTAACCACTCACTTATCACCTCCAGTTGCACGAAGGAGCCGTTTGACACAAGTGGTTCCGCCCCCAGCAGCAACTCACTGACACTCACCATTTTTTCTGACAGCACAGTGCAGTGAGTGCACTGGCACAAGTAGCCAGACTGCGCCTGTAGTAGCCGCAGCCTGGAGGAGCTCTATGTGAAATCGCAAGCAGAGGCTGTTCTCTGGCAAGAAGGAGCTCGTCCAATCGCTTCCCCTGACGGGCTGGCCACTGCTAAATATACCGATAATCAGTTCCAACTGTGTCAAAGTAGTGGAGCCCCAGGTGCAATGGGAAAGTCAGTGTCACTGCACAATTGTACTGATTACTGGTATATTTAGCAGTGGCCAGCCCGTCAGGGGAAGCGATCGGAGGAGCTCCTTCTTGCCAGCCTCTGCTTGCGATTTCACAGATAGCTCCTTCATGCTGCGGCGCAGGCTGGCTACTTGTGCCAGTGCACTCACTGCACTGTGCTGTCAGAAAAATGGTGTCAGTGAGGCCCTGACACTCTGAGCGGCCTCACATTGCACACACGGAGCTTGCAGCCCCCGGACATCCCGCATCTGCACCAGCTACTCCAGGTGAAGCGGGGCGATGCAGCACTGTCTACTGCTTACCTACAGCGGGAGCTGCGCAGCCCGGCCGGCTCCTGCTGGAAGGTAGTTGTCGGGTCTCGGTGGGGCGTTGAGCGGGTCCCGGGTAGGGGGGTGGCGGCGGGCAGATCCGGAGCTGTACTCCCAGTCGCAGAGGAGGGTGCTGGCGGCAGAGCGGCAGTGGAGCCGGATGAGCGGGGCCAGTCTGTCAGCCCTGCAGCACAGATTCATGTGCTGGCGGGGAGCAGGATTCAAAGCGGGAGATGCTGCAGGCTGTGATTGGATGGAGACTACAGGAGGTGATTGGCCGAGGAAACAGCCAGTCACCTCCTGCATTCCGCTGACAGGCTTAACACATGCAAACACATATTCAGATGAGCGCGTCCTGTGGGACCCGCTCATCTTCTAAATGTGAGTCCTGGGCGGCTGTTTCTGGGTAAAATACGCGCCATAGCGCGTTTTTGCGATCACTGACAATAATGCACATGACACAATATGCACACACCGTAATGCCCCCTACACATTATGCCACACACTGTAATGCCCCCGACACATTATGCCACACACTGTAATGCCCCCGACACATTATGCCACACACCGTAATGCCCCCGACACATTATGCCACACACCGTAATGCCTGTGACACATTATTCCACACACCGTAATGCGTGTGACACATTATGCCAGGAATCGCAATGCCCGTTATACATTATGCTACACACTGCAATGCCCCTGATACATTATAGCACATACAATGTCTGTGACACAGTATGACACACACCACAATGATCCTGAGACATTATACCACATACCACAATGCCCGTGATATAGTATACAACACACCGTAATGCCTGAAACATTATGACACACACCGCAATGTCCGTGATACATTATGCCACACACCGTAATGCCCATTACACATTAAGTTCTACAGTAAGGCTTCCAATTACTTTTAAATTACCTGCTTGTTGCCACGGGTTTCTTGCACTTGGTTCCATGCACGGTGCCAGGATGTCATGCTCGTTGCCAGGGGTTTCATGCACTGGGTGTCATGCTCGTTGCTAGTGGGTAGTGCTTGTTGCTAGGGCCGTGCTCCCAGTGCCACATATGCTCCCAGTGCCAGATATTCCCCCACAGTGCCAGGTATATGCACCCAGTGCCAGATATTCTCCCACAGTGCCAGATATTCCCCCCCAGTGCCAGGTATATGCCCCCAGTGCCAGGTATATGCCCCCAGTGCCAGGTACATGCCCCCAGTGCCAGTTATATGCCCCCAGTGCCAGGTATATGCCCCCCAGTGCCTGCTTCCCCCCCCAGTGCCAGGTATATGCCCCCAGTGCCGGGTATATGCCCCCCCAGTGCCAGATATTCTCCCACAGTGCCAGATATTCCCCCCCAGTGCCAGGTATATGCCCCCAGTGCCAGGTACATGCCCCCCAGTGCCAGTTATATGCTCCCAGTGCCAGGTATATGCCCCCAGTGCCAGATATTCCCCCCCAGTGCCAGGTATATGCCCCCAGTGCCGGGTATATGCCCCCCCAATGCCGGGTATATGCCCCCAGTGCCAGATATTCCCCCCCAGTGCCTGCTTCCCCCCCAGTGCCAGGTATATGCCTCCAGTGCTGGGTATATGCCCCCCCCCCAGTGCCAGGTATATGCCCCCCCCCAGTGCCAGGTATATGCCCCCAGTGCCAGGTACATGCCCCCAGTGCCAGGTATATGCCCCCCCCCCCCCAGTGCCGGGTATATGCCCCCCCAGTGCCAGGTACATGCCCTCAGTGCCGGGTATATGCCCCCCCAGTGCAAGGTATATGTCCCCAGTGCCAGATCTGTCCCCCCAGTGCCAGGTATATGTCCCCAGTGCCAGATCTGTCCCCCCAGTGCCAGGTATATGTCCCCAGTGCCAGATCTGTCCCCCCAGTGCCAGGTATATGCCGCAGTGCCTGCTCCCCCGGCCCCCCCTCCCCCCTCTATGTGTTGGAGGGACACGAGCGCATCGCGCGTCTCTCCTGTGTCCCTCCTGGCTCTCCCCCCGGCCGGTCTAATGAAGGAAGTGCCGTTCGTGAGCCAATCAGAGCTCACGAACGGCACATGCTTCCTTAGACAGCTGGGGGAGAGCCAGGAGGGACACAGGAGAGACGCGCGATGCGCTCGTGTCCCTCCAACACATAGGGGGGGGGAGGGGGGGCCGGGGGAGCAGGCACCGCAGCAGGGAGGGAGAGGAGACCGCAGATTGACATGCGGACGTTCGTCCGCATGTCAATCTGTTCTAAATGCCGGCCGGCGGCTGTGGGCCCCTGAGTGCGGCGGGGCCCCAGTGCAATGCACTGCCTGCCCCGCCAGTAGTTCCGCCCCTGTGTGCCATCCTGGATGAGCTGCACTACCTGAGCCACTTGTGTGGGTTGTAGACTCCGTCTCATGCTACCACTAGAGTGATAGCACCGCCAGCCTTCAAAAGTGACCAAAACATGAGCCAGAAAGCATAGGAGCTGAGAAGTGGTCTGTGGTCACCACCTGCAGAACAACTCCCTTACTGGGAGTGTCTTGCTAATTGCCTATAATTTTCGAAAAGGGGAAGACGTATAGTCTAGCGGGCTGTGCACAGGCTTAAAGGTATATACAGAGAGTAAGAGAAAACACATTTACATAAGAACCAGCAATAGCATTCAGATTGGAGAGACAAAATGCCATTATCCATTTATATTCGGCTGGAGGTGCACCCGTAAGCAAATACACAATGTCTAGAGAAAAAAAGGATTGGAAGATGACCATAGAACGGTCATCTGCCAAAGGGGGCTTACTTTGTGGTGCACTCTTTTTTTGTATCAAGTATGAATTAATTGTATATTTAAAACTTAACATTTATTGGTTATTTTTAATATTCTAGCCAAAAGATGGACGTGAACAACATATAACGGTCAGCATTGACCTATAGAGAAATATAAGTGTCTTAAGGTTTAACTGATCAGATAATGGTCTCGTATTAAATACCTTTTTAACTAAAAAACCACACTTATATTATAGCTTTAATGAACAATGAGTGAAAATATAACTCAATTATAATGGGTGGAGAGATTGGTAACGGTAATATTTTATAATAACGTTACCTAGGTCTCTCTTTGATTACCCGATTTGCGGTCCTCTTTGCCTCTATAGTGGCACTCCTTTCTTAATAAGGAATAAGTTTTAAGCAGAAAAAATTATACAAATAAAAAGTAACAGTGAAAATGAAAATGTCCTCTAATTAGGCAGGAGCAGTGGAAATTATTTCACAACATGTGATATTTACCAGCACACCATGAAGCCTTTAGAGTTTTGAATGATTTGTAATGCAATTTCCCCGATATGAGTCTGGGAAATATGTGCAACTGGTCATCAGAATTGGTTAATAATAACGGCACTGTTCTTCTGGCCTGCATGTGCTTTAAAACATGATTAGCAACACATATCATTTCCTGTACAATCGACACATATCATTTCCTGTATAATCAACACAATAGATGACCTGGTGTCACTGTCTAATATGTGTGGAAGCCAATATGTACTGCAAAAAGATAAAGATTCAGTGCTAGAGACTGATATCAATCAGATCAAATGGCTGCACATTAAACAGGCAGATGTAATTGTAGCAGGTGGCTGTTAACAAATACGCATAGCAGACCAATAAAGATTAGTGCACCTTGGTTGTCAAAGTTCATAGTATTGACTCCACTTTTTTGATCTGCGTGTATTTTAAGCATAATAAGCAACACATATCATTCCCCCGAATCGAAAAATCCGTAAAGCAATCACATGGATGATACGGTCTATGCAGAGTTAATCAGATCATATGGCTGCACCTTAGAGAATCAGGTGTAATTGTGACAGATAACTGTTAACAAATATGCATAGCAAACAGATCGAAATCGGTGCACCTTGGTCGTCAGAATTAATCCGTGTCATTGACACTATTTAGCCTGAATGAGCTTATTAAAGCATAATTAGCAACACAAGACTATTACTGTCCAATCAACATAATAACTAAACAGGTGTAAATGCATTCGGTAGTGGAAGCCAGTGTATGCTGCAAGGAGATAAGGATTCAGCGCTAAAGGTCAGTATCAGTAAGACCATATAGTTGCACATTAGATATGCAAGTGTAAATGCAGCAGGTAGCTTTTATAATTTATAATTTTCACCTGTTGTCTATTCCATTTGCACAACAGCATGTGAAATTGATTGTCAATCAGTGTTGCTTTCTAAGTGGACAGTTTGATTTCACAGAAGTGTGATTGACTTGGAGTTACATTGTGTTGTTTAAGTGTTCCCTTTATTTCTCTTATGTCCTAGAGGATGCTGGGGACTCCGTAAGGACCATGGGGTATAGACGGGCTCCGCAGGAGACATGGGCACTCTAAAGACTTTAGATGGGTGTGCACTGGCTCCTCCCTCTATGCCCCTCCTCCAGACCTCAGTTAGATCCTGTGCCCAGAGGAGACTGGATGCACTGCAGGGGAGCTCTACTGAGTTTCTCTGAAAAAGACTTTTGTTGGGTTTTTTATTTTCAGGGAGCACTGCTGGCAACAGGCTCCCTGCATCGTGGGACTGAGGGGAGAGAAGCAGACCTACTTAAATGATAGGCGCTGCTTCTTAGGCTACTGGACACCATTAGCTCCAGAGAATCGGAACACAGTTCTCACCCTCGTTGTTCGTCCCGGAGCCGCGTCGCCCTCCTCCTCACAGAGCCGGAAGATAGAAGCCGAGTGAGTATAAGAAGAAAGAAGACTTCAAAGGCGGCAGAAGACTTCTGATCTTCACTGAGGCTGAGCTGATCTTCACTGTGCACGCCATTGCTCCCACATTCACACACACTGACGGCACTGTATGGGTGCAGGGCGCGGGGGGGCGCCCTGGGCAGCAATCATAAACTTCTAGGGACACTGGCATAGATATATATATACTGCGGAGTCAGTATATTACAGAAACCCCCGCCAGTATAAACATTTGAGCGGGATCGAAGCCCGCCATTGAGGGGGCGGAGCTTGATCCTCCAGCACTAACCAGCGCCATTTTCTCCACAGCACGCTGCAGAGAAGCTGGCTCCCCGGACTCTCCCCTGCTGAACAGAAGAACAGAGGGCACAAAAGAGGGGGGGGGGGGACATTTATTTGGCGCAGTGAGTGTATTATAATATATATATATATATATATATATAAGCGCTGTACTGACTGGGATTTTATTCCAGGGTCCGGTGGCGCTGGGTGTGTGCTGGCATACTCTCTCTCTGTCTCTCCTAAGGGCCTTATTGGGGGACTGTCTCCATATAGATATATATCCCTGAGTGTGTGGGGGTGTCGGTACGTGTGTGTAGGCATGTCTGAAGGCGGAAGGCTCATCTAAGGAGGAGGTTGAGCAGATGATTGTGGTGTCTGTTGGCGACGCCGACACCTGATTGGTTGGATATGTGGAATGTATTAAATGCAAATGTGTCTTAATTACATAAGAGATTGGACAAAGCAGAGTCCAGGGAAGTAACAGGGAGTCAATCCATGGCTTTGGCTGTGTCACAGGGCCCTTCAGGGTCTCAGAAACGTCCCCTGTCCCACGTTGCAGACACTGATACCGACACGGATTCTGACTCCAGTGTCGATTACGATGATGAGAGGTTACACCCAAGGGAAGCCAAAAGTATTCAATATATGATTATTGCTATAAAAGATGTTTTGCATATCACAGATGACCCCTCTGTCCCTGACACGAGGGTATGCATGTTTAAGGAAAAGAAACCTGAGGTAACGTTTCCCCCGTCTCATGAGCTGACCGCTTTATTTGAAAAGGCTTGGGAAACTCCAGACAAGAAACTGCAGATTCCCAAGAGAATTCTTATGGCGTACCCTTTCCCCGCGCAGGGCAGGTTACGGAGGGAATCCTCGCCCAGGGTGGACAAGGCTTTAACGCGCTTGTCCAAAAAGGTGGCGCTACCTTCTCCGGACACGGCAGCCCTCAAGGATCCTGCTGATCGCAGACAGGAAACTACCTTAAAATCAATTTATACACATACGGGTGCCTTGCTCAGACCGGCAGTAGCGTCGGCATGGGTATGTAGCACTGTAGCAGCATGGGCAGATAACTTGTCATCTGACATTGACACCCTATATAGGGAGAGCATTTTATTGACCTTGGGTCACTTTAAAGACGCAGCCTTGTATATGAGAGACGCTGCGAGAGACGTTGGGCTGTTAGGTTCAAGAGCCAACGCCATGGCTATTTTTGCTAGGCGAGCCCTGTGGACCCGCCAATGGAAGGGTGATGCCGACTCAAAGAGACATATGGAAGTTTTACCTTACAAGGGTGAGGTCTTATTTGGGGAGGGTCTCGCGGACCTGGTTTCCACGGCTACCGCGGGTAAATCTTTTTTGCCATATGTTCCCCCACAGCAAAAGAAAACACCACAATATCAGATGCAGTCCTTTCGGTCGCATAAGTCCAGAAGAGATCGGGGCTCTTCCTTCCTCGCCAGAGGTAAGGGTAAAGGGAAAAGAATGCCTGCTACGGCTAGTTCCCAGAAGCAGAAGTCCTCCCCGGCTTCTACTAAATCCACCGCATGATGCTGGGGCTCCACTGAGGGAGTCCGCGCCGGTGGGGGCACGTCTTCGACTCTTCAGCCAGGTCTGGGTTCTGTCAGACGTGGACCGAAAGTAACCTCACCGCTGACCGCAAAGTTCCCACCATTGGCTACAATGGAGCGCATAGGCGCTACATTGTATCTGTGCCGTGTGCAGCCTGACAGACACTACAGGAGCACACAGCCAATCAGGAGAGTGCTACGACGGGGCGCTTCCTGATTGGCTGAAGGAACCCTCTTTGACAGGAGTCAGGGGGGGTCCTGGCAGTCGGAGAAAGGGGTCCCATGTGTAAACATGGGACCCCTTTCAGTGCGTGGTCGGGTTTCCGTTTTATTTTTTTGCCAAGTACGTGGATTATACAAAGGAAAGAAGATACCCTGGATTATGTGAGTATCATTTTTTTCACAGGTACCCCTAGGATTCGCTACATGGAGAAGAGGACCGAGCCACGTGTGAACATAGGTAAGTATGTATGTATGGTGGTGTGCCTGTATGTAATAAAATTTTACTTTCACGATGTGTGTGTCCTGTTTTTTTGAGGGTATTTTTGTAGTAGTAGTACTACAGGTACCAGCGGGCCCGATTTGCCACCGCATGCTGGTACTTGTGGTTCTCCAAGTACCAGCTTGCGGGGGAGGCTTGCTGGTACTTGTAGTACTGCTACTAAAAACAATATTCTCATTTTCACGAAAGGCTATCAGCCCCCCATCCGCCGCCCTTGGATGGGGGGGACAGCCTCGGGCTTCACCCCTGGCCCTTGGGTGGCTGGAGGGGGGGGAACCCTTGATTTAAGGGGTTCCCACTCCTCCAGGGTACCCCGGCCAGGGGTGACTAGTTGGGTATGTAATGCCAGGGCTGCAGGGACCAATATAAAAGTGTCCCCCGGCTGTGGCATTATGTACCTGACTAGTAGAGCCCGGTGCTGGTTTCAAAAATACGGGGGACCCCTACGCTTTTTGTCCCACATATTTTTGGAACCAGGACCAGGCGCAGAGCCCGGTGCTGGTTTTTGAAATATGGGGGAACCCCGGTCATTTCCCCCCCATATTTTGTGAACCAGGACCGGCTCAAAGAGCCAGAGGCTGGTTTTGTTTAGGGGGGGGGGGACCCCACGCATTATTTTTTTGGATTTTTAACAATTTTCTTTTTTTTTACAAAAGGTGCACAATGAAGCCCAGCACGGATCTCACAGATCCGGCCGAGATTCATTGTGTTAATGTCGTCAGTGTTTTACAATTCACTCCCGTAAAACACTGCCAAAAAATACAAATGACATTGACATCGGAAAATTCGAAAATGCAGAATACGACAGCTTAGTAAATTAGTCGTAATAAATTCAAAAAGTTGCAATTTTACACTTTCAATGTCATTCGTATTTGAACTTTAACCTCATTCGGAAAAATACGAATTTTAGTAAATTTACCCCCTGGTTTTTTCTGTACAGAAAATTAGGATTCATTCAAGTTGGCAGCTTTACTCCCAGAGGCAATTAAAAAAAAATTATTTATACAAAATTTTGTTTTTATATTAAATTTCTTTAGAAACCGGGTAGTTTGGTGCTATTGTAGCGTGGCTACTGTCCCGCCTTTAAACTAAATGAACTATTGTGTAATTTGTACTTAGCGACCGTATTTCTTATGCAATTTGCGTAAACACGCTACCGTGTGTGTCTCTTACGCTGCGTGCGCAGTCCTGTACTTTGTCTGGGACACGTGTACAAAACCGTACGTCCGCAATTAAACAAATTCCACAACTTCTATAAATATGAGCAATACCAACTATAATTGCTCACTTAACACAACACACATTCTTTCTGTATAAACCCTCTTACTACTGGGCCAGAAATGTGTTTTGTGATTTTACTCTTACTTCCTTAAATACTTATTTTATTTTTAACTATATAGCAACAAATATCTCCGGTTTCATACAGGTCTAAATGAGTCTAGCAATGATCAATAATTTAAATGATATGATTCAGATTGGATAGCCATCTTGCAGAACATACACTGATATAAATATACACATAATTATATATATGTACCATTCACTGGTCTCCTGAGACTCATTTACCCATTCAGTGCTTCTAATTTGCATATCAACAAAGGTTCATATGCCTGTTCAAGAGGGTAGTGGGACAGGTTAATTTGCATTTCAATGGCTATCCTAAACTAGCAAGCAGAGTTAACTGAATCCTAGAGGTAAAAGAAAAAAAAAACTTTGTTTATATCTGTGTGCAATTCTTACACTAAGTATTCATCTCACTATTACCTTCCACTAGGCCCAGCTGAAACTATTTGTAATTGACTATGGCATGGGTTAAATAAATGCATTGGTAACTCATAAATGGTGTTTTGATGTGACCAAGGAGAGCTGATTATTCTGAGCAGACTGAAAATCAGCCATTTAGAAAAATGACCTTCCCAAAATGTCCACTGCGCCTCCCCCTTCCACATCCATGAGGGTTACACAAAATGGTGGACAGGCCATGTGGTTAGTCCAAAATTGAGGACAGGCCATGCGGCTTCCTTTGTCACAAAGAAATCACACATCATACAAGCACCTGAAGTTATTTTAGGCCTCAGTTAAAAATAAAAACTATATCAAAGCTATGCAGCAACTTTTAAATATACTTTTAAACCTACTTAAACAGATAAACAATCCAATCTGAATCAAACACAATATGACTTATTTGAACCTTGTTTTGCAACAATAAAAATACATTTTAGCATCTTAAATATTCTGAGAAACACATTGTCCCTTGAATTTCATATCATTGGCATACTGATACCACACCAATACACGTGGATGTTATTTTCATCAGCTTCTCAATGCATCCATTGGAGCCGGTCAATTACAGCCGCGTTTGTAATGTACAGTGCATCATTAAGACCCTGATATCCGGTAAGAGCCCTCATCTATGAATGCCAAATTGATTTCTCACAAATATTTAAAATGCCCGCTCTAATATATATTGTAAACGCCTGCACATATTATTACCATATCCCATAAATGTGCGCTGTACATCGCACAACACTGCATCCCATAAGAGAAAACAATACACCCACACATTATCTGAGTTCCAAAGCTCATTGATGTATATATATTTGTTATTAAAAAGGATATGGATTCAACATATATTACAAAGTACAGTATACCTATAGTTACAACTCATACAGTAAGCAGTTAATACATAATTACATACAATTACATACAATTTCAGTTACATGCCAGCGATACAATTACCATTCCCACCAATGTAGCTTATGTCTCCCTCTCTCTGTAAATAAATACAGGAACTGATCTGCTAGCAAGTCCATCATCGTCCTCTAAGACCAAAAAGCAAGTAAGTCTGACCTGACCTCCTGTGTGGTCAGCTTAGTATTATCTAGTTTCTGGGGGAGGGGTTCATGGTGAGTCACCAATTCCTTTGTATGTGCTGAACATGCTCAGCCCTTGGGGACGTCCAAAGGGGCTGGCATGAGTTTCCTGTCCTCTACCTCTAAGTATATCTATTGTTCTAATAAGAGCGATTTTAGCTTTTATACATTCAATCATAATTATCCGCTGCAATGTCCTACAACTTAATAACAAGTATCAAATTAATCTACACATTAAGCTGGTTGTTTTAATAGTAAACATGACTGGTGTATCTGGTTTCGTTCAAATAATACACATTCATGACATTAATTCATTAGATATAATTCTAAATCATCATGATGTCTGGCGCTTGATATTATTATAATTATGTACTGTATGAAATAAGTGTCGAATCCATCTCTGTGGCATGTCCGTGTAAATGCGTGTGCCACCACACATTGCTGCGCTCGCCGCGCGCACCCGCGCGCACAGCGACTCAAATGTGTGTAGTTTGTATGTTCTCTATATGTAATATTTTTGACTTTGACACCCCCCTCACAGAGCCAGAAGTCAGAAGACAGGCGAGTATAAGAATGATCTTCTATCAAGTAAGGAGACGGCTGAGGTGTGGTGCGGCTGGTGGGAGCACAGGGCGCCATTGCTGCCCATACACACAGGCACTACAGGGTGCAGGACGCAGGGGGGGGGGGGGTGCCCTGGGCAGCAATAAAAATACCTCAAACTGGCTTAAAGGGGGCATAAGTTGCCGCTAGCACAGCCCTAACCCGCCAGTATAAATATTACAGTGTATATATGAGTGTAAGGACGCGCCATTGCGGGGGCGGAGCTTCTTCCTCAGGCAGCCAGCGCACTACTCAGCGCCATTTTCTCTCTCTCCTCAGGCTGCAGAGAACACACTGGTCCTCTCCTCCACTTCTGACAAGTACAGGGTGCTATTAAGGGGGGCACAAAGCGTTGGTGGTGCATTTGGTAGTGTATATTACTATTTAAAAAGTGCTGTTAGGCTGTGGACATACTGTGTTCACAGGAAATACTGGCGCTGGGATTGTGAACTGGCTGCTCCTATCCTGTGTCCCTCTGACAGATTTCACTGTGGGTCTGTCCCCAAAATAAGTCCCAGTGTGTCTGTTGGTGTGCTGTACACGTGTGAGGCATGTCTGAGGCAGGGAGTTCCTCCCCGGAGGAAGCCATCTTAGGGACACAGAGTTGTAATGTGGTGGCGCTACCGGCACACCAAGAGCCTGCATGGGTGAAAGAGATACGTGACAGTATGCATCTGATTAACCGTAGATTAGATAGGTCTGAATCTAAGGCTGCATGCTGGAGAAAATCTGTGGAAGATGTGATGTTTCAGGTTGCTGTTATTCCTTATGCGGGTGGCCCCTCTGGGTCACATAAGAGACCATTTGCAAATGTTGTAAACACTGATACCGACACGGTTTCTGACTCTTGTGTCGACGATAGTGAATCCAGAGAGATAGATCATAAATTGGCAAAAAATATACAATATATGATTGTGGCTATAAAGGACGTGTTGGAAGTTACAGAAACCACTCTTTTACTTAGGAGAAGGCGTATTTATGTAAGGAAAAGTAGTCCAAAGTCACGTTCCCCCCTTCACACGAACAAAATGCTCTGTTTGATGGGATGTGGGTGAATCCTGATAAAATATTTCGTATTCCCAAAAGGATTCACATAGCTTACCCTTTCCCGCCTGAGGACAGGAAAAAGTGGGAGTCATCCCCGGTGTTAGACAGTGCACTTTCCAGGTTGACAAAGAAAGTAATTCTCCCTGCTCCTGGCACGGCTTCTCTTAAAGAGCTGGCAGACCGCAAAATGGAAATGACATTGAAATCCATTTATGTTACCAATGGTACACTGATTAGGCCCACTACTGCCTGCGCATGGGTGAGTCGCACTATTGAAAAATGGTCAGAAAGCGTGTCATCAGAAATTGACACGATTGATAAAGATGAGATACTCCTTAAATTAGGGAATATCAAGGACGCTGCCGCCTACGTGCTGGAAGCAATGAAGGATATTGGACTCTTGAGTTTACAAGCCGCTACCATGGCAGTATCGGCTAGGCGGGCATTGTGGATTCGCCAGTGGAACGCGGATGCAGATTCCAAAAGAAACATGGAGGCTCTCCCATATAAAGGTGAGGCCTTATTTGGCGATGGCCTGGATGCATTAGTCTCAGCGGCTACCGCAGGTAAGTCAACATTTTTGCCCTCTGCGCCTGCACCGGCAAAAAAGACCTATCACCCGCAAATGCAGTCCTTTCGGCCCAATAAATACAAAAAGACGGGAGGTTCCCCCTTCTTTGCAGGTAGGGGAAGGGGAAGGGGAAAGAAGCCCACAGCGGCTCCAGGTTCCCAAGAGCAGAAGTCTACCCCTACTTCTGCCAAATCCCCAGCATGACGCTGGAGCTCCCTTGCGGGAGGCCGCTTGGGTGGGGGCACGTCTCAAACTCTTCAGCCAGTGTTGGATTCTGTCTGGCCTGGATCCCTGGGTGTTGCAAATAGTATCCCAGGGATACAAACTGGAATTTCAAGATGTGCCTCCATGCCGATTTTTCAAATCGACCTTGCCAGTTTCTCTGCCAGAAAGAGAAGCAGTAACAGCGGCAATCCAAAAATTATGTCAAGACCAGGTCATAGTCCTGGTACCGTCGTCTCAACAAGGGAGGGGGTTTTATTCCAGCCTCTTTGTTGTTCCGAAGCCGGACGGCTCGGTCAGACCGATCCTAAATCTAAAAGATCTGAATTGTTACCTAAAAAGGTTCAAGTTCAAGATGGAATCACTTCGGGCAGTGATTGCCAGTCTGGAGGAGGGGGACTACTTGGTGTCAGTGGACATAAAGGATACTTACCTGCATGTTCCCATTTATCCTCCTTACCAGGCTTATCTGAGATTCGCGGTCCAGTATTGCCATTACCAATTCCAGACGTTGCCTTTCGGTCTCTCAACGGCGCCGAGGGTATTCACCAAGGTGATGGCGGAGATGGTGTCCCCTACGGACTAGGAGAAAAGGATTTACAGGTAGTTTATAAAAAACAGGATTTTAATACCTATCGGTAAATCCTTTTCTATAAGTCCGTAGAGGATGTTGGGGACACCAAAAGAACCATGGGATATAGACGGATCCACAGGAGACATGGGCACTTTAAGACTTTCAAAGGGGGCGTGACCTGGCTCCTCCCTCTATATCCCTCCCCAGACTCAGTTTGGAACTGTGCCC
Organism: Pseudophryne corroboree; assembly: GCF_028390025.1. Lineage (NCBI taxonomy): Eukaryota > Metazoa > Chordata > Amphibia > Anura > Myobatrachidae > Pseudophryne > Pseudophryne corroboree. The sequence continues at coordinate 98,187,805 of NC_086452.1, forward strand.
GGAGAGATGGACATTTTGAGGAAAGGAATTAACAACAAGGTGAGCATCATACCAGCTCACGCCATAAACATGCCAAATAACATGGCATTCAACTGAACACATGCCAACGGACATGAACAAAATTCAGCAACAAGCTGAAGAAACCATATCACAACCTGTGTGTAACCAGAACTAAACTGCAGATACAGTACGCACTTGGACGGGAGCCCAACATCCTCTATGGACTTATAGAAAAGGATTTACCGGTAGGTATTAAAATCCTGTTTTCTATTACGTCCTTGAGGATGTTGGGAACACCAAAAGAACCATGGGATTATACCAAAGCTCTATACCGGGCGGGAGAGTGTGGATGACTCTGCAGCACCGATTGACCAAACTTTAGGTCTTCATCGGCCAAGGTATCAAACTTGTAAAACTTAGCAAACGTGTATGACCTTGACCAAGTAGCAGCTCGGCAAAGTTGTAATGCCGAGACACCCCGGGCAGCCGCCTAGGACGAGCCCACCTTCCTAGTGGAATGGGCTTTTACCGATTTAGGTAACGGCAAACTTGCTGTGGAATGAGCCTGCTGAACCGTGTGACATATCCAGCGGGCAATGGTCTGCTTGGAAGCAGGATACCCAAGTTTATTGGGAGCACATAGCACAAACAGAGACTCTGTTTTTCTAACTGGAGCCATTCTGGCAACGTAAATTTTCAAAGCTCTGACGACATCCAGAGACTTTTCCTCAGCAAAAGTGCCAGTAGCCACTGGCAACACAATAGGTTGGTTAATATGAAAAGAGGAAACCACCTTTGGCAGAAATTATTGCTGAGTTCTCAATTCTGCCCTATCTTCATGGAAGATCAAATAAGGGCTCTTGTGAGACAAGGCCGCCAATTCAGACACCCGCCTTGCGGATGCCAATGCTAACAAAATGACAACCTTCCAAGTGAGGAATTTCAACTCCATTTTACTTAAAGGTTCAAACCAATGTGATTTTAGGAATGTCAAAACCACATTAAGGTCCCAAGGTGCCACAGGTGGCACAAAAGGAGGTTGGATGTGCAGGACCCCTTTTACAAAGGTCTGCACCTCAGGAAGTGAGGCCAATTGTTTCTGAAAGAAAATTGACAAAGCAGAAATCTGCACTTTTATGGAGCCTAATTTAAGGCCCGCATCCACCCCATTTTGTAGAAAATGGAGAAAACGTCCAAGGTCAAACTTCTCCACTGGAGCTTTCTTGGACTCGCACCAGGAAATATATTTCCTCCAAATACGGTGATAGTGTTTCGACGTCACACCCTTCCTAGCAAGGATAAGACTGGGGATGACTTCATCGGGAATACCCTTACGGGCTAAAATCTGGCATTCAACCACCATGCCGTCAAAAGTAGCCGCTGTAAGCCTTGATAGATGAACAGCCCCTGCCGCAGCAGATCCTCGCAAAGAGGAAGAGGCCATGGATCTTCGACTAACAACTCCTGAAGATCTCTAGAACTACAAGGAGCGCTGGAATCTGTGATTTTCTTAGGAGTCTCAGAACCTTTGGAATGAGAGGAAGCGGAGGGAAAACGTACACCGACGGATACACCCAAGGATACATTGCCGCCTGAGGGTCCCTGGACCGGGAACAATACTTTAGTAGTTTTTTGTTGTGGCGGGATGCCATCATGTCTATGTGGGGAACCCCAAGTAAGAGAAACTCCCGCACCAGATTATACATTAGTGATCCTTTATAGGGAATATTTATAATATAACATATTGTGCTGATAAATATTTCAGCGCAATTGTATTCAAGTGGTGCTGCTTGTTGATCTGAATATATAAATATGTGGAGAAAGAAAAAAAGCAAATCAACTTTATATAGCAGCACTCATTCCCTAAGTTCTTTTATCATAGCAGATGTACTTTATTCAAATATTTTAATAGAAATAATATAAACTTGGAGAAAGATTCTCAATACCCATATGTGATGTAAGTACCTTTATTATTATCACATATGATGTATTATATGTCCCCTTATAACAGAGGGGACAGCTGAAGTGAAATATTAAAACAATAGAGACAGAATAACGTGTAAGAAAAAATTAAATTTGTGTGTATAGAGATGAATTTAAAAACATGCTGATACGCTGTCTTAATTTATAAATCAATGAATGCCTGTGATTAGAGAAATTGTCAAATAATTTGTTTAATTTATTGAAATAACCACTGACTCCTTTTGGCCAGTGATGTTTGTTAAGGGTTATAAAATGTATCAGTGTTGTAACAATTCTAGTACATTCTCAGTTTTGTGGATCAAAGTGCAACATTTGTTGCTATATGGTAATGCCACAAGAATGTTAGAAACAACACTGCATATATCCGGATGACAGTTTGTCTGTCTATTTATCTACAAATTTAAGGCTGTTATTGCCTTCAGTAATGCCGGTATATGATTGCACGCTGACAAATGGTAATTTGATATTGGGTATTATAAATTACCCCTGTTGGAATGTATGCTCACTAGCCACTACTCCCAAATTGGTATCCTGCTATCACAGCATTACCTAGGATGAAGATTGCAATTTAGTACTGTGCTGTTTTAAGAATAAGCCTGCTTAGACACCTCTTAATGAAATTCTATAAGAGGGGAATATTAGATAAATGTATGCATATTAATGCTGCTGCAAAAATTGCTGTTTAAACATGTGCAGCTAATTCAAGCACACATGAATCTAGAGTTGGTGATTTCATCCTTTTATGATCCCTGTATGGTTCCAGTGATATATGTTCATAATAAAACAGGGGGGAGCATGCCAGATTTTTGAGAGATATAGATGGTTTATTTTATTCTCTTATATCTTAATGTGACCATTTACAGGACCTGTTATTATCTCAGTATCAAGTTGGTATTGCACCGCGGCACAAACATGCACTTATAAAGAACACCTTAGTGTATATTGGAGAGCTTCAAACACGCGGTCTTAGTTTATATGCAATCTTCTATAGGATTTATGTATACATTTAAATACTACTGCAAGTATGCTGTCATAGATGAACAGTTAATCCAAACCTGTGTAGTTTCCAAATAGATGGTTATGTCATTACATGATCACTGTTAGTAGTTATCCCAGTGATATGTGTTCACAGTAAATCAAGCATGTCAACATTTTTAAAGATATAAATAGCTTGTTTGGATTTCCCATATACACATATAACAATTCAGGTCCCTGTTACTGCCTGCAAAGTCTGGCTGGTATTACCATGCAGCACAGGTACCCATTAAGAGTTACCCCTCTGGTATGTATGGTGGAATTGATTGCAGGCAAGTGGCTAGTACTAAGAGCAAACCCTCCTATCTTCTATATATATTTTGCCAGCATGTATCTATTAGTCTAACTAATAACCCTTCCTAATATTCTGGTATACACAGGTTATTAATACATGATAATATTTCTATTGACAGCGCTCAGCTGAGCCGATGCGCATTTCACTTTATTAAGCTTCGTCAGGGCTCAGCTGAGCGCTGTCAATAGAAATATTATCATGTATTAATAACCTGTGTATACCAGAATATTAGGAAGGGTTATTTGTTAGACTAATAGATACATGCTGGCAAAATATATATAGAAGATAGGAGGGTTTGCTCTTAGTACTAGCCACTTGCCTGCAATCAATTCCACCATACATACCAGAGGGGTAACTCTTAATGGGTACCTGTGCTGCATGGTAATACCAGCCAGACTTTGCAGGCAGTAACAGGGACCTGAATTGTTATATGTGTATATGGGAAATCCAAACAAGCTATTTATATCTTTAAAAATGTTGACATGCTTGATTTACTGTGAACACATATCACTGGGATAACTACTAACAGTGATCATGTAATGACATAACCATCTATTTGGAAACTACACAGGTTTGGATTAACTGTTCATCTATGACAGCATACTTGCAGTAGTATTTAAATGTATACATAAATCCTATAGAAGATTGCATATAAACTAAGACCGCGTGTTTGAAGCTCTCCAATATACACTAAGGTGTTCTTTATAAGTGCATGTTTGTGCCGCGGTGCAATACCAACTTGATACTGAGATAATAACAGGTCCTGTAAATGGTCACATTAAGATATAAGAGAATAAAATAAACCATCTATATCTCTCAAAAATCTGGCATGCTCCCCCCTGTTTTATTATGAACATATATCACTGGAACCATACAGGGATCATAAAAGGATGAAATCACCAACTCTAGATTCATGTGTGCTTGAATTAGCTGCACATGTTTAAACAGCAATTTTTGCAGCAGCATTAATATGCATACATTTATCTAATATTCCCCTCTTATAGAATTTCATTAAGAGGTGTCTAAGCAGGCTTATTCTTAAAACAGCACAGTACTAAATTGCAATCTTCATCCTAGGTAATGCTGTGATAGCAGGATACCAATTTGGGAGTAGTGGCTAGTGAGCATACATTCCAACAGGGGTAATTTATAATACCCAATATCAAATTACCATTTGTCAGCGTGCAATCATATACCGGCATTACTGAAGGCAATAACAGCCTTAAATTTGTAGATAAATAGACAGACAAACTGTCATGCGGATATATGCAGTGTTGTTTCTAACATTCTTGTGGCATTACCATATAGCAACAAATGTTGCACTTTGATCCACAAAACTGAGAATGTACTAGAATTGTTACAACACTGATACATTTTATAACCCTTAACAAACATCACTGGCCAAAAGGAGTCAGTGGTTATTTCAATAAATTAAACAAATTATTTGACAATTTCTCTAATCACAGGCATTCATTGATTTATAAATTAAGACAGCGTATCAGCATGTTTTTAAATTCATCTCTATACACACAAATTTAATTTTTTCTTACACGTTATTCTGTCTCTATTGTTTTAATATTTCACTTCAGCTGTCCCCTCTGTTATAAGGGGACATATAATACATCATATGTGATAATAATAAAGGTACTTACATCACATATGGGTATTGAGAATCTTTCTCCAAGTTTATATTATTTCTATTAAAATATTTGAATAAAGTACATCTGCTATGATAAAAGAACTTAGGGAATGAGTGCTGCTATATAAAGTTGATTTGCTTTTTTTCTTTCTCCACATATGTGGGGAACCCCCCATAGATTCGTTAGTAGGGAGAAGACCTCCTGATGGAGGCTCCACTCTCCTGGATGTAGATCGTGTCTGCTGAGGAAGTCTGCTTCCCAGTTGTCCACTCCCGGAAGGAAAATTGCTGATAGAGCGCTTACCCGAGTCTCTGCCCAGCGAAGAATCTTTGTGGCTTCTGCCATTGCTGTTTAGCTCTTTGTGCCACCTTGGCGATTTATGTACGCTACTGCTGTCACATTGTCCGATTGGATCAGGACAGGCCGGTTTCGAAGAAGATGCTCCGCTTGTAGAATGCCGTTGTAAATGGCCCTCAACTCCAGCACGTTTATGTGAAGAAGAGTTTCCTGACTTGACCATCTTCCTTGGAAGGTCACCCCTTGTGTGACTGCTCCCCAACCCCGGAGACTTGCATCCGTGGTCACTAGGATCCAGTCTTGGATCCCGAATCTGCATCCTTCCAAGAGGTGAGAGCTGTGTAGCCACCACAGGAGTGAGATTCTGGTGTTGGGGGATAGAACTATCCTCCGGTGCATATGAAGGTGGGATCTGGACCATTTGTCCAACAGGTCCCACTGAAACACTCTGGCATGGAACCTCTCGAATTGGAGGGCCTCGTATGCCGCCACCATATTCCCCAGCAATCGAATGCATTGATGAATGGAGACAGTTGGTGGTTTCAGAATGAGTTTTACCAAACTCTGAATTTCCAGTGCTTTCTCCGGAGGGAGGAACACTCTCAGCTGGTCCGTGTCCAGAATCATACCCAAAAATGCCAACCGGGTTGTTGGAATTAAGTGTGATTTCGGCAGGTTCAAGAGCCAGCCGTGCTGTTGTAGAAGCGACAGCGACAGTGCAATGTCCTGTACCAGTTTTTCCTTGGACCTCACCTTTATCAGGAGATCGTCCAAGTACGGGATAATTGTAACTCCTCTTTTTCTGAGGAGAACCATCATTTCTACCATGACTTTTGTGAAAATCCTCGGAGCCGTGGCCAGGCCAAACGGCAACGTCTGAAATTGGTAATGAGTATCCTGGATTGCAAACCGGAGATAACTCTGATGGGGGGATAAATGGGAACATGAAGGTAGGCATCCTTTATGTCCAAAGACACCATGAATTACCCCTCCTCCAGGCTGGAGATCACCGCTCGGAGAGACTCCATCTTGATTTTGAATTTCTTCAGGAAATTTTTTTGAGATTTTAGGTTGAGGATTGGTCGTACCGAGCCATCCGGCTTCGGCACTACAAATAGGCTTGAATAAAACCCTTCCCCTTGTTGCGCCCGGGGGACCGGTATCACAACCTGATTTTGACATAATTTTTGTATTGCTCCACAGACTAGAACTCTGTCTGGAAGCGAAACTGGTAAGGGTGATTTGAAAAAAACGGCAAGGGGGAACGTCTTGGAATTCCAGTTTGTACCCTTGGGTCACAATTTGTAACACCCAAGGGTCCAGGTCCGAGCGAACCCAAACCTGACTGAAAAGCCTTAGACGTGCCCCCACCGGTGCGGTCTCCTGTAAGGGAGACCCGGCGTCATGCGGTGGATTTGGCGGAAGCCGGGGAGGACTTCTGCTCTTGTGAACTCGAGGAGGCGGGAGTTCTCTTGCCCCTTCCTCTACCTCTGGTAGCGAGGAAGAAGTTACCTCGGCCTTTTCTATATTTATTGGGCCGAAAGGACTGCATTTGATAGTGCGGTTTCTTCTGTTGCGCAGGAGCATTAGGTAAATAAGTAGATTTACCTGCTGTAGCCGCTGATACTAAATCAGCAAGGCCATCACCAAACAGTTCCCCACCCTTAAAGGGAAGGGACTCCATATTTTTCTTGGAATCAGCGTCAGCATTCCATTGATGAGTCCATAGCGCACGCCTAGCCGCAATTGACATAGCATTAGCCTTAGCCCCCAGGAGGCCAGCATCTCTTGCAGCCTCTTTCAAGTACGCAGCCGCGTCCCTGATATAACCAAGCGTCACTAGGATGCTATCCCTATCCAGAGTATCTAAATCCGCAGATAAACTTTCAGCCCATTTTTCAATGGCGCTACTAACCCACACTGACGCAATAAGCGGTCTAAGCTGCGTCCCCGTGGTAGTAAAAATAGCTTTTAAAGTAGCCTCCTGCTTATGATCAGCCGGCTCCTTAAGAGTCGTCGACTGAGCCGCAGGGAGCGCTACCTGTTTAGACAAGCATGCTAGGGCTTTGTCTACTGTGGGTGGTATTTCCCACTTATTCCTATCCACTGCGGGAAAGGGGTATGCCACCTTGATCCTATTAGGAATGAGAAATTTCTTATCAGGTCTATTCCAAATGCCATCAAAAAGGTAATTTAGTTCAAAACAAGGAGGAAAAGAAACCGAGCGTCTCTTTTCTTTGTAAATAAGGACCCTCGTTTCTGGTGTAAAGGGGTCCTCGTCAATACATAATATGTCTTTGACAGCCACAATCATATATTGAATACTCTTAGCCAATTTAGGATCTAACCTAGAATCAGCATAATCGGCACCGGTATCAGAGTCCATGTCAGTATCTGCGTCATCTAATTGGTCAACACTACGTTTCAGTGACCCTTGAAATAAAGCGTCATCTACTGATTTCTTCCAAATCTGCAGTTGAGAGTCAGATTCAGTAAACTTTTGATTTAACAGTGTAACATTAGCATTTAAAGCAGTTAACCAATCAGCCATCGGCGGTGCCGACAGGACCCCCAAAACATTTGGTGTCCCCAATAAATTATCCCCTTGAGAGGAAAATGCTGCCTCAGACATGTTGTCTCCCTAACAGCACCCAAAGAAAAGCCTGTGAGGGAACAAAAGGAAAGGAGCCAGCTCACATCCCAGTGCCAAAGTGCAGGTCTGAAAACACCCTCAAGTGTCACAGAGCTGCAGCGCTATATATCTGTATAGAAATAATCTGCCCCCCCTCGTTTTTATAGCCCCTGGTACTTGTCTGCTGTGAGGAAGGACCAGCGCTGCTGCTTGGAGGAGGAAATGGTGCCGAGTGAGCCTGGAGGAAGAAGCCCCGCCCCCAACATGGAGCGCTTCTTCCCGCTTATTTTTACATGTCTATCCTGGCGGGGGATTGCGGGCAGTGCCAGGGCACTGTACAGATATGCCAGCCTTACTTATTAGGTATTTTTAGCTCCCCAGGGCTCCCCAGGGCGCCCCCCCCCCCCCCCCCCAGCGCCCTGCACCCAGCGGTGTGTACAGTCCGGGAGCCTGGCGCGCAATGAGCAAATCATGCTGCGCGGTACCTCTATATGTCATCTTTGTTGAAGAGAAGATGTCTTTTCCTCACATACTCATCTGTCTTCTGACTTCTGGCTTGAAGAGGGGGGACGGCAAGCTGTGGGAGCGAGCATCCAGGAGAGCCCGGCGTTCATCTCCCCTCAGAAGCTGAAGGCATCCTGTCAGCAGCAGCAGAGCCCTGAAACTCATTAGAAGTGGGTCTAGACTGCTCTCCCCTCTTTCCCACGAAGCAGGGAGTCTGTAGCCAGCAGATCTCCCTAAAATTAAAAACCTAACATTAAGTCTTTTCAGAGAAACTCTAAGTGCTCCCCCGAGTGCCTCCATCTCGCAGGGCACATTTTCTAAACTGAGTCTGGGGAGAGATATAGAGGGAGGAGCCAGGTCACACCCCCTTTTAAAGTCTTAAAGTGCCCATGTCTCCTGCGGATCCGTCTATATCCCATGGTTCTTTTGGTGTCCCCAACATCCTCAAGGACGTAATAGAAATCCTATTTTTTGTTCGGCAGGGTCCACAGGATAACAATGGGATATGATGAAGCGACAGCGGATTAGCACCAGTCGGTCAAAGCTTTTCCGGCTTCCCAGCATGCAACAGGCCCGTCCATAAATCCCTGCCTCCTTGCTCAGGCAAATCAGTTTTTTGTTTGGTGCGGCAGGAGCCAGACCATGGTCACAAGGCTGCTGGTTGTTAGCAGCCCTAAGCTTTCTTATGTTATTGTTATAGTCTTACTATTTTTCTCAGTGATCTTTCTAAACAGCGTCTTATAAGTACCTTAGAAAGAGACGCTCCAACAACTCTCCACTGGGTCGCGACAACGCTTACCCACGAGTACAGTGCTGTTTCGGCGGGCGTCTGTGTTGGATATACTAGCAGGTCCAACAGACGTTACCAGGCTGTGGCCGGAGCACGGGGAGAAGATAAGGCATCGGTTCCGCTTAGAAGAGGAATATGGACACAGCCGCACTGTTTTGGGAGGAGACCACCGAACAGTCACTGATGCAGCTGCCACCTCGGGTGCACCAGCGCTAGGCCTTTGGGATCAGAGGCCCCAGGATTAGTATGAGGCCGCGATCCCTAGTGTTGAATTGATGTCAGCAGGGGAAGTCAGACGCTCTCCTGGTCGCCCCTCCCCCCGGTTCATGACCAATTTCCTCCGAGTCTCCCGCCATGAACTGTTTGCTCCTTCCGGCTCAGCCGCTGTACACGAAGGGGACCCAGTCGCAGCATAGGCGGCTGTGTGACTGGTGCGTCCGTGTTCACTGAGCGTCTGTTCACTATACTGTAGAAACATAGAATTTGACGGCAGATAAGAACCACTTGGCCAATCTAGTCTGCCCTTTTTTTTAATCCTTTAGGCAATCTCAACCATTTTTGAACCTTAATTCTTTGTAAGGATATTCATATGCCTATCCCAAGCATGTTTAAATTGCTCTACAGTCTTAGCCTCTACCACCTCTGATGGGAGGCTATTCACTTATCCACTACCCTTTCCGTGAAGTAATTTTTCCTTAAATTTCCCCTGAACCTCCCCCCCCCACAGTCTCAGTGTATGTCCTCGAGTTCTAATACTTCTCTTCCTTTGAAGAATGTTCCCCTCCTGAACTTTGTTAAGACCCTTGATATATTTGAAAGTTTCTATCATGTCCCCCCTTTCCCTTCTCTCCTCCAAACTATACATGTTAAGGTCTTTTAGCCTTTCCTGGTAAGTTTTGTGATGTAGGCCATGCACCATTTTAGTTGCCCTTCTTTGTACGTTCTCTAATGTATTTATATCTTTCTGAAGATTTGGTCTCCAGAACTGGACACAGTATTCCAGATGGGGCCGCACCAATGACCTATACAGTGGCATTATCACTTCTTTTTTCCTGCTTCTGATTCCTCTCCCTGTACAACCAAGCATCTGACTTGCCTTTCTCATTGCTTTGTTGCATTGCTTTCCTGCCTTCAAGTCACTTGAAATAGTGACTCCTAAATCCCTTTCCTCCTCAGTAGTTTCCATTATAGTACCCTTGATACTATATTTAGCCTTTGGGTTATTGAGACCCAAGTGCATGATTTAGCATTTTTAGCATTAAACTGTAGTTGCCATGTTCTTGACCATTTCTCAAGCCTATCTAGGTCATCAATCATTTGTTTTACCCCTCCCGGTGTGTCTACCCTGTTGCATATCTTTGTATCATCTGCAAAAAGGCATACCTTCCTTTCAATACCATCTGCAATGTCACCAACAAAGATATTAAAGAGAACTGGACCAAGTACAGATCCCTGGGGTACTCCACTGGTAACATTTCCCTCCATAGATTGCACTCCATTAACTACAACTGTCTGTTTCCTATCCTGCAACCAGGTTCTTATCCTTTTAACTGTTTTATAATCCACCCCCACGCTTTCAAGTTTATTTAGCAGTCTGCGATGTGGGACAGTGTCAAATGCCTTACTAAAGTCTAGATATGCTACATCTACAGCTCCCCCTTGATCTATTATTTTAGTCACAGTCAAAAAAGACAATAAGATTTGTATGGTATGATCTCCCACCAGTAAATCCATGCTGTTTTGGATCCTGTAAGTTGTTTGATTTAAGATATTACACAACTCTTTCTTTTAATAGTTTTTCCATTACTTTCCCTACTACTGATGTAAGGCTTACTGGTCTGTAGTTACTTGCTTCTTCCCTGCTTCCACTTTTGTGCAGCGGAACTACATTTGCTCTTTTCCAGTCCTCTGGAATAGCACCTGTATTTAGTGACTGGTTAAATAATTCTGTTAAAGGTGTAACCAACACATCTTTTAGCTCTTTGAGTATCCTTGGGTGTATCCCATCTGGTCCCATTGATTTATCCACTTTTAATTTTGAAAGTTTTGTTAGGACCTTCTCCTCTGTTAATGTACTTTCATTTACCTTATTTTTATGAATGTCCTTGCAACTTAACGGTGGCCCCATCCCTTCTTCTGTATTAAATACTGAGCAAAAATAATTATTTAGGTGATCTGCTATTGCCTTGTCTCCCTCCACCAAATGCTCACTCTCTGTCTTAAGTTTTATTATTCCTCCATTTGATTTTCTCCTTTCACTTATATACTTAAAAAAAGTTTTGCCCCCTTTATCTACTGACTGGGCCATTTTCTCCTCAGCTTCTGCCTTTGCACGTCTAATCACTTTCTTAGCATCCTTCCGTCTGTCAAGATATACCACTTTGTCATTATTATTTTGAGTCTGTTTGTATTTCCTAAAAGCCATCTTTTTTGCCTTCACACTAGTAGATACTTCTTTTGTGAACCACACTGGCTTCCTTTTCCTGGTGCTTTTCCTAACCATTTTGATACAAAGGTCAGTTGCACTTAGTATTTCACTTTTCAGTTTTTCCCACCTCTCCTGCACTCCTTCCAAGTTCCTCCAGTCCACCAAAGAATCACTTAAAGATCTCCCCATTTTTGCAAAGTCAGCATTTCTAAAATCCAACACCTTTGTTTTTGTGTGACAGGAGTTGGAACCTGTCTTTATACTAAACCATACTGCTTGATGATCACTGGATCCCAGGTGCTCACCCACATATATGTCAGATATCCTATCACCATTTGTAAGAATTAAATCTAATATTAAGTCTTTGCGAGTGGGCTCCCTCATTAATTGCTTGAGAGATGCTCCCTGTAAGGAATGTAGAAATTTGACATTTGTAGCTGAACTTGCAAAAGACCCCTCCCAATTTACATCAGGTAAATTAAAGTCTCCCATGATTATGACTTCTCCCTTTAAAGCCATTTTAGTGATGTCCAACAAAAGGTTCATGTCCAAATCCTGCCCCTGGCCTGGCGGTCTATAGATCACCCCAATGCGAATAATATCCTTCTCCCTGGTTTCTATGGTGACCCAAAGGGCCTCAGTTTTGTCTTCAATATTTTTTATTAAAGTAGCATTTATGCTTTTTTTCCACATACATTGCTACCCCTCCTCCTATTCTTCCTATTCTATCCTTTCTAAATAAATTGTATCCTGGTATAGTTATGTCCCAGTCATGATTCTCATTGCACCATGACTCTGTAATTGTCACAAAATCCAGGTCATCCCTTGTCATTATCGCAATTAGCTATGGAATTTTGTCTCCTAAGCTCCTAGCATTTGCACACATAGCTTTAAGAATTTTGTCTGGGCATTTGTTATTAGTAGCCATGTCTAGACCATAAAACATAAATGATAAGTTTCAAGTTGAAATTACCTGTTTGGGGATGTTGCTCAGTGTTTGTTTGTTTTTACTAATCAGGAATCACACTCTGCCCTCTACACCACGACTACACCTCACTAAATATAAAGATATAGTACACCTGACCACAATGGCCAGATGATCAAAGGAGGTAAACACCAGAGAGCATGCAATAATAAACTATGTTTCACTGTGCAACTTCCCCACACATGCAATGCCAATTACAAGCCAATCATGACTTCATGTAGGTTCATGGAGCGGCAGTGTCCACTAGTAGTGTCTGGATCCACTCAGCGTTTGCTAACGTATTGATCGGTCTGGGAAGCGAGGTGAGTCTCCCTGTATCCCACTCTACTGAGTACGGGTTATACAGCACTAAGTCTCTCTACCCTTTGAGTACGAATAGTTAGATAAGTGCCTATTGCATATGAGTCTGCATACATTTACTGTGGTTTCTTTTGCATTGCATCTGAATACGTTAGATTTGTTTAAACATGATGCAGTAATATGTTCTCCTACATGCTTAAAATGTAGTTGTAGTTGATGATGTGCTCATATTGCTTATTATACTACTGTATAACATGTGACTGCTAGTGTGATTGGTGACTTTACTATATTTCTGTCAGTTTGTTTATGCCGATCCTCAATGCTGGTGCATGGGTAGGGTTGGATTGTATATCACTTTAAGAAATTTAAAGTGATTACAGTCACAAATTGTGTAGTACACTGTGGAAGTGTTGATTATCATGTCTAAGAGCGGCAAAGGTGAGGAAGGTACACTCACATCAACACCAACACTCATATAATGTTTGTCTTGCAAAGCTGTGTTATCCTCTCAGATCTGGTTCAGGATGGTTTGTGTGCAAATTGTTTTAGCTTTCACCAGGGGTTAATGGTAAATACAAGGCAGATTCAGGTGCAGATGTATCCACCTTGGGCTATATTTGCAGACTTTATCCACTATAGATGAACGTATAATTCCTCCAACTCCTGTACCAGGGATAGGTTACACTATTAACCCTTATATGCAGCTCCCCACCTATGGTGTATCATTTCCAGCAGCAGCTTCTCAAAAGAAACAAGCTGATAAGCCGGTGGTAAGCAAATTTTCACCCTCACAGGCTACACATGATGCAGATGAGGATTCATTGGAAGATGAAAGCTCAATTAATTCTACTTCGTCATATGAAGAGGAGGAGAAAGTTCTCAGCTCAGTGGATATAGCTGAGTTAATTAAAGCAATGAAAGCCATTCTATCCTTAGAGGATTCAGCAGAGCTTTGTTAAAAACCAAGGCACCTGGGTTTAAACGTCCCACAACAGTTAAGACTGAGTTTCCAGGGTCAGATCAACTGACGAAAATCATGGAAGAGGCTTGGGCTACCCCCAATAAGAAGTTAGAATTCCTATGAAATGGAATTCCAATTATCCTCTTCCAGCTGGGGACTGTTTAAAAAGGAAGGTGGCTCCTAAAGCAGATACGCATGTAATTTGATTAGTGTGAAAATCTACATTACCTTTGCCTTCAACATCATTAAATGATGTCACGGATAGGAGAGTAGATGGTTTTTTAAAAACAATTTTTTTCCCTGTCTGGGGCAGTCATAAGGCCAGCCATGGCTCCAGCTTGAATGGCAAAGGCAGTGGCTGCCTGGGCTGATGCATTGGAGGGGGATTTTTCTATAGCTTCTAGAGAGCAAAAATCCCATATAGCCCATATTAAACAGGCTGCAGTATTCTTGGAAGAAGCTGCATTAGATATGGGTACTATTGCTTCTAGGGCATCAGCCTTTAAAAATAGCTGCTTGCAGAGCAGATTGATTGCGTACGTGGAAAGCTGATTCAGAATCTAAGAAGGTTTTGGAATCTTTGCCTTTTTCTGGAGATATTCTTTTTGGTAAAGAATTGACAGATATTCTGGAGTCAGAAGCAGACTCCAAGAAGGTCAAGTTTCCTTACACATACAATTTCAAGCCTAAAGTTCCGGCTTTTCGGCCCTTTCGGCCTCAAGGAAAAAGTGATGGCAAGCAGCCCCAATACAACAAGTCTGGTAAGACTAAAAAACATTGGGCTACCAGAGGACCCATACGCGCACGCAGGGGGGGGGGGGGGTGTTCCGAGTACCTAGAAACCCCCCCTGGCCTCTGATACATCGGCACTGCTGCTGACTGATTTTTTTTTTTTAAAGTTTGTGTACGGAGGAGCTGCCCCTGTAACATGGCTGCAGCAGCTCCCTCCGAGTGCCTACACTGTCATGCGACTGCGCGCTGGCTGGCTGCCTGCCTGTAGGGGGAGCTGCAGCGAAAGCGTGCAGCAGCTGCAGCTCCTCTCAGGCAGTATGTGGGGCTGTATGACAATCTGGATGAGGGCAGGCAGATGCTGTCTCCACTCTTCAGTATTTACAGTGATTCAATCAGCAGCAGCCAGGTGAAGGATGGGGGAGGAGGGGCATGTAGTCTACATGCTGTGCCGAGTACTGTAGCACTTTCTGTGAGTAGCATGTGGGAGGGGTGCTGTACTTCCTGTAATGGTGTGTGTATGTATGGCATGTAAGTGTGCTGTGTGCATGTACAGTATGTAACTATGTATGTATGCTGTGTGTGCATGTATACTGTGTATGTGTGGCATGTATGTATGCTTTGCGCATGTATACTGTGTATGTGTGGCATGTATGTATGCTGTGTGCATGTATACTGTGTATGTATGGCATGTATGTATGCTTTGCGCATGTATACTGTGTATGTGTGGCATGTATGTATGTATGCTGTGTGCATGTATACTGTGTATGTATGGCATGTATGTATGCTTTGCGCAGGTATACTGTGTATGTATGGCATGTATGTATGCTTTGTACATGTATACTGTGTATGTATAGCATGTATTTATGTATGCTGTGTGCATGTATACTGTATGTGTATCTATGTATGCTGTGTGCATGTATACTGTGTGTATGTATGTGTGCTTTGTGTATGTATAGTGTGTGTGTGTGTGTGTGTGTGTGTGTGTGTGTGTGTGTGTATATGCTGTGTGCATGTATACTGTGTGTATTTGTGTAAGTATGCTAATGTATGTGTATGGCGGTCCAGCACTCCTTTTATTTTATTTTTATAATTTTTTATTGAAGCAATATATGCAATACATACATAAACATTCACTGTAATTCAAATCATCGGTATATGGGTAATATATGAAAACAATACAAGGGAGAGTACAGTTGAGTCCGTAATCAAGAGACATATCCATTATAAGCAAGCAACAGTATCACATCTGCATGAAACATGTCCCCGGAGACCACCGGCTTCACCGATCCCAAATCCAGTTCAGTCGATTGACCCAGACTTATACATTAAAAAAAAAAAAAAAAATCCCGTGTCCATACCTTATTTCCCCACCCATCCGCCCACAAAGCGTCGAGTGACAGTCAAGTTTAAAGCACAATCGGCGGATCTCCCGCAGCCGTTCTAGTTAGAAACCATTCTGTATTGGACACGGAGTCACGGAGCTGTTTCCTAACCGTTGTCGACAAGGTCGTTATATAGCTCTCCCACACTTCAAAATTTTTTTGTATCTTAATATCTTTCTCCAGCAAGACGCCTATCCATTCCATCCTAAAGAGGTAGAATAGTTTGGCTTTAAATAATGATAGAGTAGGAGGATCTCTAGCTATCCACACTTGCAGAATGGCTTTCCTAGCCGCTATACTAACTGCCAGCAGCAGTTTTTCACTGCCCAAAGAGAGGCGTTGATTCGGTGGTAGGATACCGAAAAGCGCCCACTCCGGAGACAACCTCCAATAGTTCACCAGATTGGCCGTCAGGTAGTTTATTATATATATCCAAAACTGTCTGATTATAGGGCATGTCCACAGGCAGTGAAATAGATCTGCCTGAAGAGTGCCACATTTCCAACATGCATGTGTGTCAGCAAGTCCTATCATGTGTCGTATATGAGGCGATAAATAAGTCCTATCTAAAATATTAAGAGACATTTCTTTATACCTAGAAGAGGGAAATAGTTTGCAGGCCTTAACATGTGCCGCAAGTAAGTCCGTAGTCTCAATGTCTGGGAGACCATCCTTCCAAGACATAATACCTCCCCGTCCCCTCGAGTAGTCTAGGACGTTTCGAAAGTACCCATATGCAGTCGATATTGCCTTACGAACCTTAGGGGTTTGTTTCAGCATTCTATCCAACGGATTGTCCCAGTCCCCAGGTGAAAAACATCTAATAATGGATGAAACATAGTGTTGAGCCAAAAGAAAGGCCACAGGATAGGCCATCAAAGCTGGATATCTCTTGGAACGTGAGCGGCCTCAAGCCCCGCATATCCACCAAATCACCGATCTTGGACCCCCCCCCCCCCCCAACCGCCATATATTAAACGGATATTGTGCCCGACCATCTTGGAAGTCAGGGTTAGCCATGAACGGAAGGTATAATGATTAGTGGGCATTTAGATCAAGTTTATGTCGCATATCTGTCCATAGCTTCTTAATGTTCCACAGTAGTGGGTTTCTCCTCAGCTCCTCGGACACCTCTCCAGCGTGCAGATGTAGAAAGGTAATTAGATCCCCCTCTTGTAAAAATTCCCTACCTAAGTCTGTGTTTGTGTATGTGTTGTCATTGTGCATCCAGTCAGTACCAGAAAATATTAGGGAAGTTAATTCCCCCATTTCCTGCAGTCTGTTGGAGTTTGATCAATGCTATGCGCGGTCTCCCTCCCTGCCAGATAAATCTTCTAAAAAGAAAATTGAGATGTTGAACGTCTTTAGGTAGAAGTACATGCGGCATGGCTTGAATTAAGTACATCAAACGGGGGAATGATATCATCTTAATCAAGCTAGCCCTCCCCATATATGATAAAGGCATGGACTTCCAGGTCTCAAGTTCTGTTTCAATTGTTCGGATGGCCGAGGTAAAATTTAGGGCATATAATCGCTCCGGCTTTCTCGATATTCTAATCCCTAGATAGGTTATGTGGTCTGAACTCCATTGCAATGGTAGGTTCCTCACTCCATGCTTCAAAAATTAACCATTCCCCAATCTGAGTGCCACCGATTTTGCCCAGTTAACATTGAAGCCCGAAACATGTCCATAAGCCTGCAGTAAATTAAATATATGGGTCAATGAAGCCTCCGGGTCTGAGATATAAAGCAGTAGATCATCGGCAAATGCAGTAAGTTTTAGGTCTCTGCGACTGACCTGAATTCCATGAAACTGAGTATCACTTACCAGCAAACCAAAGAAAAAAGATGTAAAGATGGCGCTTCAATACAAAGGTGCAGCAACCAAACAGACAGGACAGTCACCTCAGTCCTTTACAGTTTCTAGAATATTCTTGGGGTTGCTGTGGTGCGCTCCCTGGGTCAGTTCACGACAATTCACGATAAGATCCAATGGCAAGGTATATATTCATCCAACCTTGACCAGCAATAATAAGACGTGGGGAAATTCATATATCTTCTTTCTGAACACTCCACCAATTCACCATCATAGGTAATCCCCAAAAGAGAAGTTATAAAACCGCATATAGTGAAGTACAATTTTATTCTAATAGGTGTGCAAATTAGCATAAATTATTCAGTGCGAATAAAGTATTTAGTGCAAATAAAAATTCATGGGGTATAACTTCCCATATATTACATCACATAAAACACACTAGGTAAGAATAGCAGCAATAGATATGATGATTTCAATATATCCGAGGTTAATTCATGGGATATGGCTTCCCACAATCACAATAGTATACCACAAAGGATATATAGCAGCAATCAATGAAATAAATAACATAAAAAAATCCACCACTGATTTAGGCGGACCTGCGTACCAGATTTTATGGGGTGTCAACTAGCCCACCCAAATTTGCATGGAAGGTTGTCTCCCGGGATTGACAGCAACAGTCAAAACATGCAGATTCTAGGCTGATTTTGCTCCCCTCTGGTCATGGAAGGTCCCTCCAATAGGTGATTGATTGGAGGCCAAGTTGAACAGCAGGGGAGACAAGGGGCAACCTTGCCGCGTGCCACGGCGCATAACCACCGGGCTGCTAATATGTCCATTAAGTAAGAGGGTAGTAGAGGGAGAATCGTATAAGTAGCGAATAATATCAATGAAGTCTTGGTGGAATAGTCTACGTTCTAAGACCTTGAATAGATGGGGCCAAAGTACTGTATCGAAGGCCTTAGTGGTGTCTATACTGACGAGTATATTCCTGGACTGGGGCGATTGAGCAGAAGCTATAACTGCAGCGACCGCCGCCCAAATTCCCTTAACCGAATGTGTTTTGCGAACAAAGCCAAACTAGTGATTAGTTAAAGTGTGGGGGAGAATAGTTTGTAGCCGATCTGCCAAAATCTTAGTAAATAGTTTTATGTCGGTATTTAATAACGTAATGGGCCTGTATGAGGTCACCAATTGTGGGTCCTGTGCGGGTTTAGGGATTAAAATAGTATGTGCTGTTGTGAAGTGATGAAAGGGGGGGCGATGTTGCAAAAGGCCGTTGAACAATTCCAGCAGAGTCGGAACTACGTGAGGCTGAAGGATCTTCTAAAATTCATTGGAGAGGCCGTCAGGGCCTGGAGACTTGTGCAATTTAAGTTTGGACATTGCCGAGACTAGTTCCTCCTCAGTGATAGCTCTCACCAGTAAGTCCGACTGTGCATTCATTATTGGTGGTACTACTGTGTTTGGTAGGAGCGTGGTATGGGTAGTTTCGCTGAAGGGGAGATCAGAGTATAAGTCAGCAAAATTAGATTCAAAATGATCTAATATGTCAGGGGAATTGGTAAGGAGTTGTCCCGAGGCTCGGTGTCTAACCGCTGTTATGAATTTGCGAGTGGTTTTTTTCCTAGCCATAGTTGCCAGTAGTCGACCGGGTTTATTTCCCCATTGGTAATATTTATGAGAAGAAAATACCACGTCACGCTTTGCTTGCGCTAACAAATGGTAATTTCAGAGTTGCTTAGCCTGTAGATAAAGCTGCAAAGACTCCTCAGTCTGAGGAGTAAGGTGACGCTGCAGTGTATCAGTTAATTCTGATTATAAAGCGTTGTAAATCGCCAAATTTTTCTTTTTCAATCTATGAACATACTCAATAATTTGACCCCTTAGAACTGCTTTAGCCGCACCCCAACGGATAGTTGGGCGGTCCCAATGTTCCAGGTTATCGTCTAAATAGTTGGCCCAATTCGTTATCAAAAATTTCCTAAAATCATCACAATTATAGAGATAACTCGGAAATCTCCAAATCCTGGAGCCTCCCGACTGAAGAGTTCTTTGCAGCGTCAATGTCACAGGAGCATGGTCCGATATCAAAATGTTGTGTATATCAGCTTGCGCGACTTGCGTAACTAGGGAGTCTGCAACCAAGATTGAATCAATCCTGGACCAGGATTTATGAACCCCGGAAAAGAAAGTAAATGATCTGTCAGAGGGATTGAGGAGGCGCCAAATATCAGTAAGCTGAAGGGAAACTTTTAACGTTTGGAGATGTGTCCAAAAAGAGGAACCAGAAGTACGCGGGACAGGACGTTTATCAATAGTGGGATCATCAACTGTATTCCAGTCGCCTCCCAGGATAAATTGAAAATTATCGCGTTGTAACAGCTGAGAGCTTAAATCTTGGAGAAAAGCAGCTGTCTCACCATTGGGTGCGTAGACATTAACCAGTGTGTATTTGTTACCCCAAATTTCCACATCCAAAATTAAATAACGCCCCTCCGGGTCAGTAACAGAGTTTAAAACAGTGTAGTGTAGGTGTTTGCTAAATAGGATTGCCACCCCCCTAGTCTTCCTCGTGTTATCTGCAGAAACACAGCTATCTATCCATGGTGCCCGAAGAGCAGAGGAGGCGCCCGACACCCAGTGGGTCTCTTGGAGAAATATAATTTGAGGTTTAAACCGCTTCAGGTGTGTGACAACTCTTTTACGCTTTATTGGGGAGTTAAGGCCGCCCACATTCCAGGATAAAATCTTAAAGCATGAATCTGATGAAGAGGTCCTTACACTAGGATCGGTCATTAGTCTATTAACCTACACCCACCCGAGGGTGACACTTCAGCGGGAACATCACGTCACAGAGTCGTCCTCCTCCTTCCCAGCGAGCGGAGAGGAACGACCGAAACCATACTGGACCATAGAGCTCAGGAACAGACCGGGTGAGGAAGGCACGGCACGGGCAGAACGAAAAAAAACAAAACAAAAAAAACACACATTGCTTCACATAACATTTTTTATTTTTTCCAAACCAAACTAATAACAACGCAAGTGCTAAACCCTCCGGTAGCACTGGCGAGAAACCTATCAGAAGTAAATGCAACATTTAAATTCCAGCTGAGTAGCATGTAATGAGACTAAATGTCTCTCTCATGTGAAAGTTAAACCGACTTATACCCCTTTCACATCGCACTAAAAACCCGGTATCGACACGCATATTGCCGTGTCGAAACGGGTCAGTGTGCGATGTGAAAGGTCCTTTTCAGAATTAGCGGGTCGCCTGACCCGGTAATTCAACCCGGTAAAAAAGAAGGGTTATTACCGGGTTGATTACCGGGTCAGGCGCAGTGTGAATGGGAGCCGTTCCGATGCGACACGGCCCCCATTCACAGCATAGGCAGAGGCGGCGCAGGAGATGAGCTCATCTCCCGGCACCGCCTCCACCCCCGCCCCTGCTGCGCCCTGCGCTGCTATGGCAACCGACCTGGTATATTGCCGGGTCGGAAAGCCAGCAACGGAGCGCAAATGCCGGATCCCACCCGGTAAGTACACGTTTCTCTTACCGGGTAGGATCCGGCATTTGCGATCTGAATGCAGCATTAGGGCGTAAAGTATAGAACAACAATATGCCTAGTATTGGTGTGGTGCGTTTCCAGGGTTCAACATGTGTGTAACATGGGATTTAGCAGTGGCAGGATCGACAAATAGCAGTGTGCGACCATTGTCATGAATGCGCAATTTAGCTGGATACATCAATGCGAATCTAGTATTGCTCTCATGGAGTATTTTGCAAACATCCGAGAATTCCCTTCTCTTCTGCGCAACAGAGGCCGAGAAATCCTGAAAAATCAAAATACGTTTTCCTTGCATTACCAATTGTGGGAGTTTGCGATAAGAGCGCAATACATGTTCCTTCATACGAAAGTCCATGAATTTCGCAATGACTGGCCTTGGCTTTATTTCAGCATCAGGTCGAGCAGGACCAATTCTATGCACCCTTTCAATATGTGATAAGAATGGGACATCTATAATTTCCAAAGCCAGGAATATATCAGTCGTTATAAAATCTGACAATTGTCTGTCTTTAACTGTTTCGGGGACGCCCACAAAGCGTAGATTCGATCTTCTATCCCTGTTTTCAAGCTCATTTATTTTTGCCTGCAAAGTTTTAAGAGAGGAATCTTGAGTGTTAGTGGATCGCTGGAGTGTGTGTATCTGATCTTCCCCATCACTAACCCGCTGTTCTAATGAGGTGATCCATGAGGTGTTATGGTGAATTTTCGCAAGTGTCGAATCAAGTAGTGTCTGTATCTGTTCAAGCCTTTTGTCAATTAAAGGGATATTTTCAAGTTTCTTGTCAATTTGGGGCATGAGAAGCCGGGAGAGCTCTTGGGCCATATGCATTAACGAGGGCTGATCAGGCAGCGCCTCCACCCCCTGAGTTTGGTCTCGGGAGGTTTTCCCGCCGTGTTCTTGTTCTTACTCATTCTTGTAGCGACTGAGGATTGGGAGGATCTAACCGCTGGAGTTTTATGGACGTATTTGTCCATCCCCCGGTCCGTAGACCACTCTGTGTAATAAGCTGGGGACTCTTATACAAACACACTGTAATATATGATAATAAAACACCTCACGTAAGGGCCTGAGTCAGAAGATATGTCAGAGCTACTCAGCTAGGGAGCAAAAACAAAATTTAACTAGACATTAACACACATATAATACAGGTAAAGGTAGTGCAGAGGCATTGCACCTTGAAACCTCCGGGTTGAAACCTATGTCAGGGAATAACAGTTGTGAGACAGATATTAGGAGAGATATTCTAAATTGCCCCAGGAGAAAGGCTTTGTAAAAGGTAACAGTGGATTAATATAGCCCATTAAATGTTAAAACTAGTTAGCCACCAGATGGCGATGTAGCCTCAGAAATTCTTGCACAGGGGCTACAGAGATTTCAATAAACTCATGTACCAGTGTCGCCTGAGGCAGCTTCCCACAATAGCAATAAGTACAGTATTAATGGTGGGCCAATAGGGAAAGAAAAAATAAGAATTTACTTACCGATAATTCTATTTCTCGGAGTCCGTAGTGGATGCTGGGGTTCCTGAAAGGACCATGGGGAATAGCGGCTCCGCAGGAGACAGGGCACAAAAAGTAAAGCTTTAGGATCAGGTGGTGTGCACTGGCTCCTCCCCCTATGACCCTCCTCCAAGCCTCAGTTAGGATACTGTGCCCGGACGAGCGTACACAATAAGGAAGGATTTATGAATCCCGGGTAAGACTCATACCAGCCACACCAATCACACTGTACAACCTGTGATCTGAACCCAGTTAACAGTATGATAACAGCGGAGCCTCTGAAAAGATGGCTCACAACAAATAATAACCCGATTTTTGTAACTATGTACAAGTAATGCAGATAATCCGCACTTGGGATGGGCGCCCAGCATCCACTACGGACTCCGAGAAATAGAATTATCGGTAAGTAAATTCTTATTTTCTCTATCGTCCTAGTGGATGCTGGGGTTCCTGAAAGGACCATGGGGATTATACCAAAGCTCCCAAACGGGCGGGAGAGTGCGGATGACTCTGCAGCACCGAATGAGAGAACTCCAGGTCCTCCTTAGCCAGGGTATCAAATTTGTAGGATTTTACAAACGTGTTTGCCCCTGACTAAATAGCCGCTCGGCAAAGTTGTAAAGCCGAGACCCCTCGGGCAGCCGCCCAAGATGAGCCCACCTTCCTTGTGGAATGGGCATTTACATATTTTGGCTGTGGCAGGCCTGCCACAGAATGTGCAAGCTGAATTGTATTACACATCCAACTAGCAAAAGTCTGCTTAGAAGCAAGAGCACCCAGTTTGTTGGGTGCATACAGGATAACAGCAAGTCAGTTTTCCTGACTCCAGCCGTCCTGGAACCTATATTTTCAGGGCCCTGACCACATCTAGCAACTTGGAGTCCTCCAAGTCCCTAGTAGGCGCAAGACACCACAATAAGCTGGTTCAGGTGAAACACTGACACCACCTTAGGGAGAGAACTGGGGACGAGTCCGCAGCTCTGCCCTGTCCGAATGGACAAACAGATATGGGCTTTTTTGAGAAAAAAACCACCAATTTGACACTCGCCTGGTCCAGGCCAGGTCCAAGAGCATGTTCACTTTTCATGTGAGATGCTTCAAATCCACAGATTTGACTGGTTTTAAACCAATGTGTTTTGAGGAATCCCAGAACTACGTTGAGATCCCACAGTGCCACTGGAGGCACAAAAGGGGGTTGTATATGCAATACTCCCTTGACAAACTTCTGGACTTCAGGAACTGAAGCCAATTCTTTCTGGAAGAAAAATCGACAGGGCCGAAATTTGAACCTTAATGGACCCCAATTTGAGGCCCATAGACACTCCTGTTTGCAGGAAATGCAGGAATCGACCGAGTTGAAATTTCTTCGTGGGGCCTTCCTGGCCTCACACCACGCAACATATTTTCGCCACATGTGGTGATAATGTTGTGCGGTCACCTCCTTTCTGGCTTTGACCAGGGTAGGAATGACCTCTTCCTGAATGCCTTTTCCCTTAGGATCCGGCGTTTCACCGCCATGCCGTCAAACGCAGCTGCGGTAAGTCTTGGAACAGACATGGTACTTGCTGAAACAAGTCCCTTCTTAGCGGCAGAGGCCATAAGTCCTCTGTGAGCATCTCTTGAAGTTCCGGGTACCAAGTCCTTCTTGGCCAATCCGGAGCCATGAGTATAGTTCTTACTCCTCTACGTCTTATAATTCTCAGTACCTTAGGTATGAAAAGCAGAGGATGGAACACATACACCGACTGGTACACCCACGGTGTTACCAGAACGTCCACAGCTATTGCCTGAGGGTCTCTTAACCTGGCGCAATACCTGTCCCGTTTTTTGTTCAGACGGGACGCCATCATGTCCACCTTTGGTAATTCCCAACGGTTTACAATCATGTGGAAAACTTCCCCATGAAGTTCCCACTCTGCCGGGTGGAGGTCGTGCCTACTGAGGAAGTCTGCTTCCCAGTTTCCATTCCCGGAATGAAACACTGCTGACAGTGCTATCACATGATTTTCCGCCCAGCGAAAAGTCCTTGCAGTTTTTGCCACTGCCCTCCTGCTTCTTGTGCCGCCCTGTCTATTTACGTGGGCGACTGCCGTGATGTTTTATCCCACTGGATCAATACCGGCTGACCTTGAAGCAGAGGTCTTGCTAAGCTTAGAGCATTATAAATTTACCCTTAGCTATATTTATGTGGAGAAAAGTCTCCAGACTTGATCACACTCCCTGGAAATTTTTTCCTTGTGTGACTGCTCCCCAGCCTCTCGGGCTGGCCTCCGTGGTCACCAACATCCAAAACTGAATGCCGAATCTGCGGCCCTCTAGAAGATGAGCACTCTGTAACCACCACAGGAGAGACACCCTTGTCCTTGGATATAGGGTTATCCGCTGATGCATCTGAAGATGCGATCCGGACCATTTGTCCAGCAGATCCCACTGAAAAGTTCTTGCATGAAATCTGCCGACTGGAATTGCTTCGAAGGAAGTCACCATTTTTTTTTTACCATGGCCCTTGTGCAATGATGCACTGATTTTAGGAGGTTCCTGACTAGCTCGGATAACTCCCTGGCTTTCTCTTCCGGGAGAAACACCTTTGTCTGGACTGTGTCCAGAATCATCCCTAAGCACAGGAGACTTGTTGTCGGGATCAGCTGCGATTTTGGAATATTTAAAATCCACCCCTGCTGTTGTAACAGTATCCGAGATAGTGCTACTCCGACCTCCAACTGTTCCCTGGACTTTGCCCTTATCAGGAGATCGTCCAAGTAAGGGATAATTAAGACGCCTTTTCTTCGAAGAAGAACCATCATTTCGGCCATTACCTTGGTAAAGACCCGGGGTGCCGTGGACAATCCAAACGGCAGCGTCTGAAACTGATAGTGACAGTTCTGTACCACGAACCTGAGGTACCCTTAGTGATAAGGGCAAATTTGGGACATGGAGGTAAGCATCCCTGATGTCTCGGGACACCATATAGTCCCCTTCTTCCCGGTTCGTTATCACTGCTCTGAGTGACTCCATCTTGATTTGAACCTTTGTAAGTGTTCACATTTTTTTAGATTTAGAATAGGTCTCACCTAGCCTTCTGGCTTCAGTACCACAATATAGTGTGGAATAATACCCCTTTTCTTGTTGTAGGAGGGGTAATTTAATTATCACCTGCTGGAAATACAGCTCGTGAATTGTTTCCCATACTGCCTCCTTGTCGGAGGGAGACCTTGGTAAAGCAGACTTCAGGAGCCTGCGCAGGGGAAACGTCTCGACATTCCAATCTGTACCCCTGGGATACTACTTGTAGGATCCAGGGGTCCTGTACGGTCTCCGCGTCATGCTGAGAGCTTGTCAGAAGCGGTGGAACGCTTCTGTTCCTGGGAATGGGCTGCCTGCTGCAGTCTTCTTCCCTTTCCTCTATCCCTGGGCAGATATGACTCTTATAGGGACGAAAGGACTGAAGCTGAAAAGACGGTGTCTTTTTCTGCAGAGATGTGACTTAGGGTAAAAACGGTGGATTTTCCAGCAGTTGCCGTGGCCACCAGGTCCGATGGACCGACCCCAAATAACTCCTCTTCCTTTATACGGCAATACACCTTTGTGCCGTTTGGAATCTGCATCACCTGACCACTGTCGTGTCCATAAACATCTTCTGGCAGATATGGACATCGCACTTACTCTTGATGCCAGAGTGCAAATATCCCTCTGTGCATCTCGCATATATAGAAATGCATCCTTTAAATGCTCTATAGTCAATAAAATACTGTCCCTGTCAAGGGTATCAATATTTTTAGTCAGGGAATCCGACCAAGCCACCCCAGCTCTGCACATCCAGGCTGAGGCGATCGCTGGTCGCAGTATAACACCAGTATGTGTGTATATACTTTTTATGATATTTTCCAGCCTCCTGTCAGCTGGCTCCTTGAGGACGGCCCTATCTATAGACGGTACCGCCACTTGTTCTGATAAGCGTGTGAGCGCCTTATCCACCCTAAGGGGTGTTTCCCAACGCGCCCTAACTTCTGGCGGGAAAGGGTATACCGCCCATATTTTCTATCGGGGGGAACCCACGCATCATCACACACTTCATTTAATTTATCTGATTCAGGAAAAACTACGGTAGTTTTTTCACATCCCACATAATACCCTCTTTTGTGGTACTTGTAGTATCAGAAATATGTAACACCTCCTTCATTGCCCTTAACGTGTGGCCCTAATAAGGAATACGTTTGTTTATTCACCGTCGACACTGGATTCAGTGTCCCTGTCTGTGTCTGTGTCGACCGACTAAAGTAAACGGGCGTTTTAAAACCCCTGACGGTGTTTTTGAGACGTCTGGACCGGTACTAATTGTTTGTCGGCCGTCTCATGTCGTCAACCGACCTTGCCGCGTGTTGACATTATCACGTAATTCCCTAAATAAGCCATCCATTCCGGTGTCGACTCCCTAGAGAGTGACATCACCATTACAGGCAATTGCTCCGCCTCCTCACCAACATCGTCCTCATACATGTCGACACACACGTACCGACACACAGCACACACACAGGGAATGCTCTGATAGAGGACAGGACCTACTAGCCCTTTGGAGAGACAGAGGGAGAGTTTGCCAGCACACACCAAAAACGCTATAATTATATAGGGACAACCTTATATAAGTGTTTTCCCTTATAGCATCTTTTTTATATATTTTTAACGCCAAATTAGTGCCCCCCCTCTCTGTTTTAACCCTGTTTCTGTAGTGCAGTGCAGGGGAGAGCCTGGGAGCCTTCCCTCCAGCCTTTCTGTGAAAGAAAATGGCGCTGTGTGCTGAGGAGATAGGCCCCGCCCCTTTTTCGGCGGCCTCGTCTCCCGCTCTTAACGGATTCTGGCAGGGGTTAAATATCTCCATATAGCCCCCGGAGGCTATATGTGAGGTATTTTTAGCCAAAAATAGGTTTTAATTGCCTCCCAGGGCGCCCCCCTCCCAGCGCCCTGCACCCTCAGTGACTGCCGTGTGAAGTGTGCTGAGAGGAAATGGCGCACAGCTGCAGTGCTGTGCGCTACCTTAAGAAGACTGAGGAGTCTTCATGCCGCCGATTCTGGACCTTCTTCTTGTTTCAGCATCTGCAAGGGGGCCGGCGGCGAGGCTCCGGTGACCATCCAGGCTGTACCTGTGATCGTCCCTCTGGAGCTAATGTCCAGTAGCCAAAGAAGCCAATCCATCCTGCACGCAGGTGAGTTCACTTCTTCTCCCCTAAGTCCCTCGTTGCAGTGATCCTGTTGCCAGCAGGACTCACTGTAAAATAAAAAACCTAAGCTAAACTTTTCTAAGCAGCTCTTTAGGAGAGCCACCTAGATTGCACCCTTCTCGGCCGGGCACAAAAATCTAACTGAGGCTTGGAGGAGGGTCATAGGGGGAGGAGCCAGTGCACACCACCTGATCCTAAAGCTTTACTTTTTGTGCCCTGTCTCCTGCGGAGCCGCTATTCCCCATGGTCCTTTCAGGAACCCCAGCATCCACTAGGACGATAGAGAAAAGAAAAGAAATAAAAGGGGAGAGTCCAGCAAGATACAGAAGGAAGAATAAGAGAGAGGCCTGGGTTCCCACACCTTAGAAGGAGAGACTGAGCACTTCGTTGGAAAGAGGTATGAGGTATTACAAGAAAGATTAGGGAGAGGCTCACCACAGGCAGGTATCAAGCAGTGTACAAGGGGGCTGTATAAGTTTCATGTAAATATGCAGTCCCGGATAGTAGGACCACGCAGCCCGTGGTCAGCGACGGGCAGAACCTCAAACCGCCATTATCCTCCAGAGTATTGTTCACTATGCCAGCTTGTACTCAAACACAGTTCCCAGCCTCTTATTCAAGCCACTCTCAAGGGGTCTAATCGAGCAGGCACAGGGCTCACCTCAGCGCTCACCGCCGCTGTAATGTCCAAGGGGCTGAAGAGGAGTCGCAACACCCCGGGCGCCGAGGGCAGCAGCGTCCACCCCCTAGGTATCAATCGGCCTCGGATCAGCAGGCTCTCACCTCACCCGCGTTGACAAGTGCCTCCCGTGATCCTCCGTCTCTGCTCCGCCAGCGCCCGTCACGGCAGCCGATCACCGCCGCGTCTCCCAGTCTCTCCTCCGGTCACCGCAGCACAGACGTGAAAAGCAGGGGGGGAGCCAGGTCAGCGTCCTCCGCTCCAGGGGCCGTCTCCGTCTCAGCGCCCCACCGCCGTCAGCCAAAACTCGTCCCGCCATACGGTCCCGTCCCCAGACACTTCCGCACAGCCTTGGGATCAGAAGCGGGGGGGAGCCGGGCCAGGTCCACCGCTCCAGAGATCGCCGCCGGTGCAGCGCTACACCGCAGCCAGCCGCGGGAGTCTGTACAAGCGTCCAGGGGCAGCAGGGGCAGTCGAGTATCAGGGAGCAGAAGCCGCCGGGTTGTCAGCAGGACACGGAGCCTCCGCACCTTCACAGAACGGATGGGTCACCACCAAAGGGCTGCAGGTAATGGGAGATCCCCTCATGAACGGCAGGGGATGGGTATTACCAGGCCTCCATTCTTCGCGCCAGAACCCACGCCGGCGGTCATGCAGGCCGTCTCCTTGAAGGCCAAACTTTGGGGGCATATAATCACGCTCCTACCCTTGCAGGGTATCTCCAGGTTCCCTACGATGTAGGGGTTGCTATAGAGGGTCTCTCAGGAGAATAGAGGGCGGATAGCAGGGGATGCTGGTGGATTTCCAACCTGCAAGCCGGAGCCCAGCTAAAAAGCAGCCATGCTGGATGGCCCGCCCACCGGAAGTCTCCCAGCACTCCTTTTGATATACACAATGATACTCAGATGCCCTCTGTATTTAAAAGGAAGAAATCTAAGGGCCCCTGGCTTTTTTACTGGGATAAATTCTATCTATCTATCTGTCTATATATCTGTCTATCTATCTATCTATCTATCTATCTATCTATCTATCTATCTATCTATCTATCTATCGTATATCACACATACAGACGTGCATTATCTATCTATCTATCTATCTATCTATCTATCTATCTATCTATCTATCTATCTATCTATCTATCGTATATCACACATACAGACGTGCATATATACATTTACAGAAACCCCCCCATGAAAATCCTGCGTTTGCCACTGGGACCGGTTGGAAAAACAGAAAATAAAGCCATCAGCCTGATGGTGCGGGCCTCCACCTGGGGGACCCCAGGGTGGCAGGGCCGACTTCTTCAGTTTGCACAGATCTGGCAGCAGTCTACAACAGATGCCTGGGTGTAGGAAGTGGTATCTTTAGGTTATGTTTCTGCCTTCAAGAAACACCCTCCTCAAAGATTTTTTGTACCAGCCCATCTCGGGTAGAGACGAAGGCCAGGGCTTTGTTAGAAGCAGTTCAGAAATTGCTTCAGTCAGGAGTAGTCATTCCAGTTCTTCCTGCACAATGAGGACAGGGTTTTTACTCCAACCTGTTTTTAGTTCAGAAGCCAAATGGGTCATTTCGGCACATTCTCAATCTTAAAGTACTGAACAGATACATTTGGGTACCTCGGTTTCACATGGAGACGTTACGTTCCATCATTTGGGCCATGGAGCCAGGGGATTATATGGTATCCCTGGATATACAGGATGCTTACCTACATGTTCCTATAGCACTGTCCCATCAGTGCTATCTCATGTTCGCTATCCTCCAACAGCATTTTCAGTTCCAGGCCCTACCTTTTGGGTTAGCCACAGCTCACAGAGTATTTACCAAGATTATGGTGGTAATGGCAGTTTATCTCCACCAGCAGAGGATAAGAATTTTTCCATACCTCGACGATCTTTTAATCCTGGCACAGATGTAGGAATTGCTCTTATGTCATCTGCAACAGACAATATTGTGTCTGCAGAACCACGGGTGGCTCATAAATTGGGCAAAATCGTCTCTGGTTCAGTCACAATGGATGACTCACTTGGGGGCTGTACTGGACAAGTCTTCAGAGAGTCATTTTATCTCTGAACAAGATACCCAAGGTCCAGTCAAGGATTCAGGACTTGTTACACAGTCAAAAGGTATCCATTCACGCAGCAATGCGCGTGATGGGTTTGATGGTGTCAACATTCGACATGGTGGAGTATGCACGATTCCACTCGAGGCCTCTGCAGCGTCTGATTCTTGCCAAATGGAATGGGTTGCATCAGACGATAAAAACACAGACTATGTTTCTTACTTTAAGAAGTAAGGAGGTCATTAGCCTGGTGGCTACAGACATCCCATCTGGACGAGGGGAGACCCTTTTGGATATTAGATTGGGAAATTCTTACGACAGATGCCAGTCTCTAGGGCTGGGGAGCAGTGTCAGGAAGGTTGTGTTTCAGGGGCAATGGACCAAGGAAGAAAGTTGCCTGCCAATAAACATATTGGAACTTCGGGCCATATACATGGCACTGATTCAGGCAAAGGACATTCTTCGGGGAAAACCAGTCCAGATCCGCTCGGACAAGGCGACGGCAGTAGCGTACCTCAACCATCAAGGAGGAACTCGCAGCCAAAAAGCGATGAAGGAGGTACGTCACATACTAATGTGGGCAGAACTTCATCATCCAGCCTTGTCCGCAGTGTTCGTTCCGGGAGTCCTAAACTGGGAATCGGCTTTCTCAGTCGACAAGCCATTCAGGCAAGCGAATGGGCTCTACACATGGAGGTCTTCCTGACTCTAGTAGACAGATTTCATGGTGTCCCGTCTGAACAACAAAATACTAACAAACGGGTCAAGAACAAAGGGTCCCAGAGCGATCTTTGTGGATTCCCTGTCGGTGAGATGGGATTTTCATCTGGCCTATGTGTTTCCTCCAATCACCCTATTATCCTGGGTGGTGAGAAAAACAAAGGTGCCGTGATACTAATAGCTCCGGCTTGGCCCAGAAGACATTGGTACACAGGTCTGCAGAGGATGCCATTGGATGTTCCACTTCTGCTCCCTTAACATCCAGATCTACTGATGCAGGGACCTGGTTATCACAGACATCTGGATCGACTGTCTTTGACGGAATAGCTCTTGAAACCTCTATCCTGAAGTCAAGAGGATTCTCACAACAGGTAATTCAAACTATGCTCAGAGCAAGGAAACCGTCCTTCCTCAGCTTGCATTTATCACTGAATATGGCAAACCTATATTCATTGGTGCAGTGAACGGAAAATGAACCCTAAATCTTTCAGAGTTTCCAGGGTCTTAGCATTTCTTCAGGCAGGAATGGATGAAGGTTTGAAGGTGGCTTCCTTGAGAGTGCAAGTACCAGCATTGACTGTATGGTTCCAAAAGAAAATTGCCAATTTACAAGATGTGCATACTTTTTTCCAGGGAATGCTGCACATTCAATCTCCTTTTGTTCCTCCTAAAGTGCCTTGGGACTTAAGTCTAATCCTGAAAGCTTTTTTAAGTTTTCCTGTTTGAACCACTTAATAAAGTGGATCTTTAATGGTTGACAGCTAAAGTTCTCTTTCTACTGGCTATGGCGTCAGCTAGAAGAGTATCATATTTAGGGGCATTATCATGTCATTCCCCATTTCTGATTTTTTATCCATATAAAGCAGTTCTAAGAACTAGATCTGGGTATCTTCCGAAGGTGGTGTCTAAATTCCACCTTAATGAAGAGATTGTAGTCCCGGATTTTCAAGTACCGGGCCTTTCTGCGGGAGATGCATCGCTGGACGTGGTCTGTGCATTAAGGATCTACGTGGATCGTACCACTGCCATCAGAAAAACAGATTCTCTCTTCATTCTCTACGGATTTCACAAGAGAGGATGGCCTGCTGATAAGCAGACACTGGCAAGATGGCTTCGGATGACGATTTCAGAAACATATTCTCAGGCTGATCTCCTGGATCCAGCTAATGTCTCTGTTCACTCTACTTGTAAGGTAGGTCCATCTTGGGCAGCACATGGTGCTTCAGCAGAACAGATATGTAAGGCAGCCACATGGTCTTCCATTAACACATTCATTAAACATTATGCCTTGGATACCTTTGCCTCTCATGACGCTGAATTCGGGCGAAGGATTCTCTTGTCCAATCAGAAGCGTCCCCACCACTAAATTGCTTTGGGAAATCCCATTGTTATCCTGTGGATAACCTGTGGACCCTGCCGGAGAAATATACGTTATGGTAAGAACTTACCATTGATAACGATATTTCTCCTAAGTCCACAGGATCCACAGGGATCCCACCCTGACATACCTGATTTGAGGATCCTTTTACTAACCTCTTCCTTCTTGTACGGAAGGGTGTGCATGTGTGTTTTTATAGCCTGATTAGGGCTATCTATGATGCCTTGAGCTTTGGAATACAACTGATTTACCTGCGCACGGAGGCGGGGATATATGGACGGGCCCGTTGCATGCTGGGAGGCTGGAAAAGCTTTGACCTATTGGTGCAAATCCGCTGTCGCTTCATCATATCCCATTGTTATCCTGTGGACTTAGAGGAGAAATACCGTTATCAACGGTAAGTTCTTACCATAATGTATATTTT
The DNA here is from genome assembly GCF_028390025.1 of Pseudophryne corroboree. Taxonomy (NCBI): domain Eukaryota; kingdom Metazoa; phylum Chordata; class Amphibia; order Anura; family Myobatrachidae; genus Pseudophryne; species Pseudophryne corroboree. The sequence continues at coordinate 98,221,130 of NC_086452.1, forward strand.
TATGTTACACCCCAATTGTGTGGTTTTTTTTAACAAATACATTTTTTTTTTTTTTTAATGTGGACCTTCCCTGCTGAAATTGTTTTTGGAGCCCACCTTGGTATAACTCACACATGGGGATAAAATGATGGTGACAACACATATATCGAGTCTTTGAGAGATACCCAGATATGCTTGAATACAACTGCCTTTCTCGTGAGTAGGGTATGCTTCATATTCATAGTTGAGAACGTTTCCCTGAATATAAAAGAAACCTTTATGTGCTTCAACCAAACCCATTGTTGTGTGAGTGGGGGTACGCTTACTTTTCTTCTAAAGGGGTTCATTACAAGTTGGTGCTTCTAACACTGTGTTGGATAAAGATACCTTTACATGCACAATTCATCGTATGGAATGTGAGTTGGAGTACGCTCCTCTGGTGGATGAAGCCCATATCCTTCCTGAGAATTTTTGCTGCATGCACCATACATTGAAAGACTTGATGTTGTTTTAAAAACTTTTCTACAGATCTTGTCCATCTGCAACCTCAGGTACGTATTTTGTGGTATAAGTTCATATTGGTAACAAGCGCCTCCTATTTCGAGTCACACAAATTTTTGTATAATGGACGTGTGTCCCTGTGTCATACATATAAACACTGACCCCCTCGGTCTGTTTTTTCCCGGTTCCTAGGGGAAGATGTACTAAGCCTTGAAAAGTGGTAACTTTCACGGGGGTTAAAGTACCAGCCAATCAGCTCCTAACTGCCATGTTACAGGCTGGGTTTGAAAAATGTCAGGAGCTGGTTGGCTGGTACTTTATCACTGTGAAATGTATCACTTTCAAGGCTTAGTACATCTGGCCCTTAGCGGACACTCGGCTGCTGGTGGCTCCGCTGCTCCTCATTCTCCCCTATGCTGTGGGTGTCCCTGGCTGACCGTCTGCTCCTGGATCTCCTCTACTCATGCAGAAATGTGACTGCGAGGTGTGGGAGCTGCAAGGAGGAAGACCGGATACATCAGCAGGGACTGGGAGCCAGTAAGCACTAACGGGCAGGCAGCTGCGGGTTAGGTTGTCAGTGCAGTCCACTCTTGAAGTTCGGTGCCACACGCGGCTGCATACCTGGTGTAATTGGTCAGCCGGCCCTTGTCCATATTTATTCAGATGCGGTCCCCACATTTGTGATAGCTGCTAATTGTCTCTCCGATTTCTTACAGGTTATTCACTGAAATGTATCTAGCTCAATTAGGCAGTAACAAATATAACAAGACCCCTAGCGCATCACTCCGATGCTCATTTCACCCAAGGTTTATTCATGCATAAGCCTCAGGCGAAATGCGCACCACTGGAACACACCTAGTTCCGTCCCTGAGTACTATCGCCCCCTTTGTTTGCTTCAACACATAGCCTAGGAGCCAGCTCTGGGTGCATGGCCATCTCCAATATTTCTGCTACAACTATCCTGGTCTGTGCATAGGATTTTCCAGTCATTTGTTTTAGAGTCGCCCCTCCCCCCAAATAATTTTTAAAAGTCATTTCCTGCGGTGTATTCAGTTATCGCAGTGTGGGGTTGGTCATATTTATCACACTCCACTCGCATCTGAGATGCGGATTATGATAACTATGCCCGTTAGTCACATAAAAATGCGCTTATAGTGTCCTAGGTACTTAGGATTAGTATTTTTTTGCAAAGGGTTTAGTATAAAGAATCAGATTAAGCAGTTGTGCATGAGGGGTTATTCAGAGATGGACACAGTTAACCCACTCACATGCCGGGGGGCATCCAACACAGGGCAAGGCCGCCCAGCATGTGTGTGCCGCTGCCCCGCGATGCGTGAGCAATTTAATTACAAACGCATTGATTTGAGGTTAACCCTGCCTGCGCTGGCAGGTGGTCCGGCGCCATTTTTGTTCTCAGAGCAGCTGCATGTGACGTCACGCAGCCACCCCGAAAACAGTCTGCGAAATGCCGCATCACCGCCCCCCCCCAACAGTTGCCACTGTCAGTTACCTTGCGGTCGCATCCTTCCTGGATGTGACCGCATGGTGAAGGGTTGCGCATGCGCATTATGGCCAGTGCATGTGCGCAGACCAGATGCGAACGCAGCGGCTGTGGCCATCTCTGAATAAGGCCCATGGTGCGGGTCAGATGTATCAGACCTCTGTCTTTTGCCTTTTTACCCAGACTGAGTACTGCTTTCTGAGTTTTTGTGTATTTAGGATCAATATTTTTGTTGCTGAGGCATTGGTATAGTCAGACGCATGGCACAGCTAAGTCACAAAGTCCGTGGGAGGCAAATTGGGCTATTTGGCGTAATTTGAGGATAGTTGCAGGGATAGATTAAGAGAGGAGGGGGCCCATGTGCAGTGTCTGAGTGGACCCTCTCCTTTCTCCATGGAGCAGTTGTGAGTAGACTCTACCACTGTGGTAGATATTCGTATGCCTATCCCAAGAATGTGTAAATCGCTCTATTGTCTTAGCCTCTACCAACTCTACACCAATGGATAGGTGTATCTGTACGTATCATCTTTGTCATGTGGGAGTGCTGGTAAAAGTATCAAATATCGGATGCAGGGACAGAGCTTACGAGAAAGCCCTGTCCCTGTGAATTCACTTACCGCAAATCTCAGGGTATTTTTCATGAAAAATACCAAAATTGTGTCCGAGCATGTGCTGCCACCGGGTAACCCCTCCCCCCCGAAAACCCTCCCCCTTTGATTACACGAACCTGCAGCCAGGATTGGTGATCCAGGAAGGCAGCCGGTCATCAGGTCCTGTGCTCCGCAGCATCAATTTACTGCACCAGGGGTCACAGCAGGAGCACAGCGATCCGATGGCCGGCTGCCCTCACCGGTTCACCGAACCCCTAGGTGCACGTATTTTTTATTTTTTTTATTTAAACAGTGCTCAGCCTGTGTGTCCATCAGACACACATGGCTGATCACAGGGGACAGATCCAAGCACTTCCTTCACTGCCAACAGGAAGAGAAGCCTGTGCAGGAGTCAGGAGGGAGGGAAGCCTTAATAACGCTAACTTGAGATAGCATTATTATCACAGAGATCTCTCCTGGGGGGGTTTTTACGATGTTTTTTTTGTAAATTTGGCCAAATTGCATTTCCCATTACAAGTATGGGAAAATTCCAATTGGAATGTGGATTTAAGGGCTTGGAGGAGAATTTGCTATTGCTCATCCAATTACTTCTGGTGATACTAATATAATGTGAAAAGGGTGTAAAAACACCTTTTTCACATTACTTCAGTAAAAAAATAATTTGTATTAATCTGCCATAAAGCTGGGTAGACTCTAGAGCAATGTGTATCCCAGCTACGGTGTGATGTGATTTAAAAATAAATTGCGCCACTATACACCCTGCAGGATCCAGTGTATCATTACAGCATTCATTCATGTGCAATCGCAGGTATGCAATGCATACGATAAATTGTTCTGATGCGCGTCAAAATGATATAGCGTATTATTTATTGCTTAATGGGGGGTGTAGTATGCTATGCCGGTGGCCAGGCTCCCGGCGCCGGCATACCGACAGCTGGGCGAGTGCAAATGAGCCCCTTGCAGGCTCGCCACGCTATCTATTCTTCCTCCAAGGGGTCGTGGACCCCCAAGAGGGAGAAAAGGTGTCGGAATGCCAGCTGTCATGATTCCGGCGCCGGTATACTGTGCGCCGGGATCCCAACAACCGGCAAACTGAAGCCCACCCCTTAATGTGTACACAGCTTAGGGCGCTAAATTCTGGAAACAGTATGCAAGCACAGGAATCGCTCTATGTGGCTGCTGGCAGTGTCTCACATCATAGTTGTATGATGACACATCTGTTTGTGTACTACACACATGAATGCAATAGCTGCTTCCGCATACACATTAACACCCCCATATTTGCCCCCCTCCCCTCTCTGCTATGAGCCAGAGTTATCCCTCCATATCTGCAATGTCCCGGGTGTCAGAGGGAGGACGCCGGATCGGGAGAGCAGCATGGCAGCAGGAGACCAGCAGATAATACCAAGCACGGGAGGCACTCGATTATACCAGTTGTCGGAACAGCAGAACAAACAAACTACACCGCCTGAGAAACCTCCCTCCTAGGATTCTTTACTGCCCGCCCCGCGGAGGTAACACTATAGTTAGTACTTTTACCGCAAGCATCGGTCTCCGGAAAGATGGCCGCTATCTGCAGACCACACAGTCTGATTCTGGCACTTTCTAGAACTGTTACCTATTGGAAAAGGCCCAGTGAGGGCGTGAGAGCGGCGGTGACGTCCCTCTCGGCGGCGGAAGGTTCCAGAGTTCTGTGGCTTCCCTGCTGCTGGTTGCTGCCGCTCAATAGATCCGGTTTCTTCCTGGGATTGGCGGCGGTGCTTCATCATAACCTCTCCGCGATGGACTCTGCTGCTCTACTGGAGGTGAGAGGTCTTACATGATAACAGTAGCTACCTCGCATGAGGGTGGTCAGTTACTGGGGGATCACTGAGATCCCAGCATGGACACAAGTGCTGACTCTGACATCCCTAAGGATGGTGCACCCTAGTGTCCAGTATCTAGAAGCCAGACAGTCAGCTGAAGTCTTCAGATGCTGTGGGACTACAAGTGCTAGCGTGCAAGGCATCATTACTACTAGTATATCAAATATTTTGATTGCTTAACATGAGGGGGCAGATGTTTATTTGGAAGCCTTATCTGCAGCTTACCCACATCTGCAATGCTGGAATTCCCAGTGGTGTCTGACTACTTGGGTCCATACACTTCAGTGTTACTTGTAATGAGAGTTGGATGCCTCCCATAGGGTCCAATGACCGTGTGACAATCGTCACGAGCAAAACTACAACATCAGCTGGTTGTTATTATAATTCAGCCTCTAGCCTGTATACAGAGAAATGCTTTCATTCTTTTATTCTAAATGCAATCATTCTATTTGGGGCACAGTTCTATCAAGAAGCCACAAGTGACTTGATTTCAGGTGAAGGGACAGGTCCATCATGTCGGAGTACCTGTATTTCCAAACCATGTGTATTGTACAGTATTTCAGGGGTCTCCACCCCTTCCGCACGTGACAGTGGTATTTATAAGTACAGCCTGGACATAGTGAAAGCTACAGGCTTGATCAGGCAGCAAGATGACAGAGGCTTACGTTTATGCAGGTGTGTGTAAGATCTGCATTTAAATGAACTTTGTAGAGAAGTTCTTACAATAAAGTCATTTGTCCCCAGCTTCAGAAGGATCTGGAAGAAGTGAAGCAGCTGCTGGCGATGGCTACGAGGAAACGAGTGCGGGATGTGCTACTTGTGGAACAACGGAAGCTGGAGACAGATATATTGTTTAAAGCGCAGCAACAGATAGGGGACTCTGTGGAAGTGCAGAAGCCGTCTGCGATTGTGCCTCCTATGTCCAGCTGTTATACAGTGAAAATCAACAACTACGGTAAATGCAACCAACCCCCCCCACACACACACGCACACACAGCCTCCCATACCCAGAATGTGGTTTCACTTTCTATCTTAAACTAAAGCCAGTGAATGCAGGAGAAAGGGGCCATCGTGTGCCAAGCCAGTTTTGATGAATATTCAGCCTGTCTGTTCTTCAAGCATCAGAGTGACATTAGTTCCTAGTAAAATGATAGGTCGTAATTGCTGCACTCGTAGACATCCGGTACATTCTGTAAGACCGGGCAAGTTTTAATTAGTGGCCATTTGTCAAAATCTGCACAAGGTGACTGAGGTCCTAGAACTGTATTACATCTGTAAAGAAGGCTCAGTAGCAGTGGGACATATTTGGCCAAAACAGGCATCCCCATGGTTGACCCCCAACCAGTCCTGGGAACCTGTCTTTATACGCATTTTAATAAATGCTGTCATCTGGGGCAGATCCATCCCTTTTAATTATATTTCTCTGACGTCCTAGTGGATGCTGGGAACTCCGTAAGGACCATGGGGAATAGCGGCTCCGCAGGAGACTGGGCACAACTAAAGAAAGCTTTAGGACTACCTGGTGTGCACTGGCTCCTCCCACTATGACCCTCCTCCAGACCTCAGTTAGATTTTTGTGCCCGGCCGAGCTGGATGCACACTAGGGGCTCTCCTGAGCTCCTAGAAAGAAAGTATATTTTAGGTTTTTTATTTTACAGTGAGACCTGCTGGCAACAGGCTCACTGCAACGAGGGACTAAGGGGAGAAGAAGCGAACCTACCTGCTTGCAGCTAGCTTGGGCTTCTTAGGCTACTGGACACCATTAGCTCCAGAGGGATCGACCGCAGGACCCGTCCTTGGTGTTCGTTCCCGGAGCCGCGCCGCCGTCCCCCTTACAGAGCCAGAAGCAAGAAGAGGTCCGGAAAATCGGCGGCAGAAGACTTCAGTCTTCACCAAGGTAGCGCACAGCACTGCAGCTGTGCGCCATTGCTCCTCATGTGCACCTCACACTCCGGTCACTGATGGGTGCAGGGCGCTGGGGGGGGGGGGCGCCCTGAGCAGCAATATTAAGACCTTGGCTGGCAAAATAATCACAATATATAGTCCCAGAGGCTATATATGTGATAAATACCCCTGCCAGAATCCATAAAAAAGCGGGAGAAAAGTCAGCCGAAAAAGGGGCGGAGCTATCTCCCTCAGCACACTGGCGCCATTTTCTCTTCACAGTGCAGCTGGAAGACAGTCCCACAGGCTCTCCCCTGTAGTTTTCAGGCTCAAAGGGTTAAAAAGAGAGGGGGGGCACTAAAATTAGGCGCAATATTGTGTATACAAGCAGCTATTGGGGAAAATTCACTCAGTTATAGTGTTAATCCCTACATTATATAGCGCTCTGGTGTGTGCTGGCATACTCTCTCTCTGTCTCCCCAAAGGGCTTTGTGGGGTCCTGTCCTCAGTCAGAGCATTCCCTGTGTGTGTGCGGTGTGTCGGTACGGCTGTGTCGACATGTTTGATGAGGAGGCTTATGTGGAGGCGGAGCAGATGCCGATAAATGTGATGTCGCCCCCTGTGGGGCCGACACCAGAGTGGATGGATAGGTGGAAGGTATTAACCGACAGTGTCAACTCCTTACATAAAAGGCTGGATGACGTAACAGCTGTGGGACAGCCGGCTTCTCAGCCCGCGCCTGCCCAGGCGTCTCAAAGGCCATCAGGGGCTCAAAAACGCCCGCTCCCTCAGATGGCAGACACAGATGTCGACACGGAGTCTGACTCCAGTGTCGACGAGGTTGAGACATATACACAATCCACTAGGAACATCCGTAGCATGATCTCGGCAATAAAAAATGTGTTACACATTTCTGACATTAACCCAAGTACCATTAAAAAAGGGTTTTATGTTTGGGGAGAAAAAGCAGGCAGTGTTTTGTTCCCCCATCAGATGAGTGAATGAGGTGTGTGAAAAAGCGTGGGTTCCCCCGATAAGAAACTGGTAATTTCTAAAAAGTTACTGATGGCGTACCCTTTCCCACCAGAGGATAGGTTACGCTGGGAGATATCCCCTAGGGTGGATAAGGCGCTCACACGTTTGTAAAAAAAAAAAAAAAAGGTGGCACTGCCGTCTTACGATACGGCCACTTTGAAGGTACCTGTTGATAAAAAGCAGGAGGCTATCCTGAAGTCTGTATTTACACACTCAGGTACTAGACTGAGACCTGCAATTGCCTCAGCATGGATAGTGCTGCTGCAGCGTGGTCTGTGACCCTGTCAGTCAGGGATACTATTTTGCTAACATAAGAGCATATTAAAGACGTCGTCTTAAATATGAGGGATGCACAGAGGGATATTTTGCCGGCTGGCATCCAGAATTAATGCAATGTCCATTCTGCCAGGAGGGTATTAGAGACCCGGCACTAGACAGGTGATGCTGACTTTAAAAGGCACATAGAGATTCTACCTTATAAGGGTGAGGAATTGTTTGGGGATGGTCTCTGGGACCTCGTATCCACAGCAATAGCTGGGAAGAAATTTTTTTACCTCAGGTTTCCTCACAGCCTAGGAAAGCACTGTATTATCAGGTACAGTCCTTTCGGCATCAGAAAAGCAAGGGGGTCAAAGGCGCTTCCTTTCTGCACAGAGACAAGGGAAGAGGGAAATAGCTGCATCAGTCAGCCAGTTCCCAGGATCAAAATTCTTCCCCCGCTTCCTCTGAGTCCACCGCATGACGCGGGGGCTCCACAGGTGTAGCCAGGTGCGGTGGGGGCGCGTCTCGAGAACTTCAGCGTCCAGTGGGCTCGCTCACAGGTGGATCCCTGGGTTCTGCATGTAGTATCACAGGGATACAAGCTGGAGTTCAAGGCGACTCCCTCTCGCTGTTACCTCAAATCAGCAAGCTATACTTCCAGCAGGTGAAAATCAAGGTACCCCTTCTTCAACAAGGCCGGGGTTACTATTCCACAATGTTGTGGTACCGAAACCAGACGGTTCGGTGAAACCCATTCTAAAATTGAAATCCTTGAACACTTATATACGAACGTTCAAGTTAAAAAATGAAATCGCTCAGGGCGGTTATTGCAAGCCTGGACGAGGGAGATTACATGGTATCTCTGGACATCAAGGATGCTTACCTGCATGTCCCCATTTACCATCCTCACCAGGAGTACCTCAGTTTTGTGGTACAGGTTTGTCATTGCCAATTCCAGACGTTGCCGTTCGGTCTGTCCACGGCACCGAGAGTATTTACCAAGGTAATGGCTGAAATGATGATACTCCTTCGAAAAAAGGGTGTTTTTAAATTATCCCGTACTTGGACGATCTCCTGATAAAGGCGAGGTCCAAGGAGCAGTTATTGGTCGGGGTAGCACTATCTCGGGAAGTGCTACAACAGCACAGCTGGTTCCTACGACACGTCTACTGTTCCTGGGGATGGTTCTGGACACAGACTAGAAAAAAGTGTTTCTCCCGGTGGAGAAAGCTGAGGAGCTGTCATCTCTAGTCAGAGGCCTCCTGAAACCAAAACAGGTGTCGGTGCATCACTGCACGCGAGTCCTGGGAAAAATGGTAGCTTCCTACTAAGCAATGCCATTCGGCAGGTTCCATGCAAGACTTTTCAGTGGGACCTGTTGGACAAGTGGTCCGGATCGCATCTTCAGATGCATCGGCTGATAACCCTGTCTCCAAGGACCAGGGTATATCTGCCGTGGTGACTGCAGGGTGCTCATCTTCGAGAGGGCCGCAGATTCGGCATACAGGACTGGGTTCTGGTGACCACGGATGCTAGCCTTCGAGGCTGGGAGGCAGTCACACAGGGAAAAAACTTCCAGGGACTATGGTCAAATCAGGAGATTTCCCTACACATAAACATTCTGGAACTGAGGGCCATTTACAATGCCCTAAGTCAAGCAAGACCCCTGCTTCAAAACCATCCGGTACTGATTGTCAGACAACATCAAGGCGGTCGCCCATGTAAACCAACAGGGCGGCACAAGAAGCAGGATGGCGATGGCAGAAGCCACAAGGATTCTCCGATGGGCGGAAAATCATGTGTTAGCACTGTCAGCAGTGTTCATTCCCGGAGTGGACGACTGGGAAGCAGATTTTCTCAGCAGACACGACCTCCACCCGGGAGAGTGGGGACTTCATCCAGAAGTCTTCCAAATGATTGTACACCATTGGGAAAGGCCACAGGTGGACATGATGGTGTCCCGCCTCAACAAAAAGCTAAAAAGATATTGCGCCAGGTCAAGGGACCCTCAGGCGATAGCTGTGGACGCTCTGGTAACACCGTGGGTGTACCAGTCGGTGTATGTGTTCCCTCCTCTGCCTCTCATACCCAAGGTACTGAGAATAATAAGAAGGAGAGGAGTAAGAACTATACTCGTGGTTCCGGATTGGCCAAGAAGAGCTTGGTACCCAGAACTTCAAGAAATGATCTCAGAGGACCCATGGCCTCTGCCGCTCAGACAGGACCTGCTGCAGCAGGGGCCCTGTCTGTTCCAAGACTTACCGCAGCTGCGTTTGACGGCATGGCGGTTGAACACCGGATCCTAAAGGAAAAAGGCATTCCGGAGGAAATCATTCCTACGCTGATTAAGGCTAGGAAAGATGTGACCGCAAAACATTATCACCGCATATAGCGAAAATATGTTGCTTGGTGTGAGGCCAGGAAGGCCCCAACAGAGGAATTTCAACTGGGTCGATTTCTGCACTTCCTACAGTCAGGAGTGACTATGGGCCTCAAATTGGGTTCCATTAAGGTCCAGATTTCGGCTGTGTACATTTTCTTCCAAAAAGAACTGGCTTCACTGCCTGAAGTTCAGACTTTTGTTAAGGGAGTGCTGCATATTCAGCCTCTTTTTGTGCCTCCAGTGGCACCTTGGGATCTCAACGTGGTGTTGAGTTTCCTAAAGTCACATTGGTTTGAGCCACTTAAAACCGCGGATCTAAAATATCTCACGAGGAAAGTGGTCATGCTTTTGGCCTTGGCTTCGGCCAGGCGTGTGTTAGAATTGGCGGCTTTGTCATGTAAAAGCCCTTATCTGATTTTCCATATGGATAGGGCAGAATTGAGGACTCGTCCCCAGTTTCTCCCTAAGGTGGTATCAGCGTTTCACTTGAACCAACCTATCGTAGTGCCTGCGGCTACTAGGGACTTGGAGGATTCCAAGTTACTAGACGTAGTCAGGGCCTTGAAAATTTAAGGTTTCCAGGACGGCTGGAGTCAGGAAAACTGACTCGCTATTTATCCTGGATGCACCCAACAAGCTGGGTGCTCCTGCTTCGAAGCAGACGATTGCTCGCTGGATTTGTAGCACAGTTCAGCTTGTGCATTCTGCGGCTGGACTGCCGCATCCTAAATCTGTAAAAGCCCATTCCACGAGGAAGGTGGGCTCTTCTTGGGCGGCTGCCCGAGGGGTCTCGGCTTTACAATGTTGCCGAGCTGCTACTTGGTCAGGGTCAAACACGTTTGCAAAATTCTACAAATTTGATACCCTGGCTGAGGAGGACCTTTAGTTCTCTCATTCGGTGCTGCAGAGTCATCCGCACTCTCCCGCCCGTTTGGGAGCTTTGGTATAATCCCCATGGTCCTTACGGAGTTCCCAGCATCCACTAGGACGTCAGAGAAAATAAGATTTTACTCACCGGTAAATCTATTTCTCGTAGTCCGTAGTGGATGCTGGGCGCCCATCCCAAGTGCGGATTGTCTGCAATACTTGTATATAGTTATTGCCTAACTAAAGGGTTATTGTTATGAGCCATCTGTTGAGAGGCTCAGTTATGTTTCATACTGTTAACTGGGTATAGTATCACGAGTTATACGGTGTGATTGGTGTGGCTGGTATGAGTCTTACCCGGGATTCAAAATCCTTCCTTATTGTGTCAGCTCTTCCGGGCACAGTATCCTGACTGAGGTCTGGAGGAGGGTCATAGTGGGAGGAGCCAGTGCACACCAGGTAGTCCTAAAGCTTTCTTTAGTTGTGCCCAGTCTCCTGCGAAGCCGCTATTCCCCATGGTCCTTCCGGAGTTCCCAGCATCCTCTACGGACTACGAGAAATAGATTTACCGGTGAGTAAAATCTTATATATATATATATAATATATGAACCCAATAAGTAAGGAGGCACTCAGAGACTTCCAGTTGCAAAAAAACGTTTTAGTGAAAACACTGCAAGTTACAACATGATCAACGTTTCGGGGCCCGTAGCCCCTTCTTCAGGCCCCGAAACGTTGATCATGTTGTAACTTGCAGTGTTTTCACTAAAACGTTTTTTTTTGCAACTGGAAGTCTCTGAGTGCCTCCTTACTTATTGGGTTCATGCATGGAGGTGGAAACCTCAGAGGATGGCACCTGAGCCAGAAAGCCCACGGAGGCTCTCCGAGTGCCGGCCACCTATGACGTGTGTGTGTGTGTGTGTATATATGTATATATATATATATATATATATATATATATATATATATATATATATATATATATACACACACACCACACACACACTTTTTTTTTTTTTTTTACCTCAGATGTGATACATTCAGAACAACCTCAGTTATATGACTCCATAGTATGTTATACAGCGTGTGGTCATTTAAAGATTGTCTTCTATAGTTGTGTTGGATGAAAATGTGCCCGTGTATCATACTTTACACGAAAGGATTTTGTCATTTGGTTATGTCCATTATGACCACTAACTAATGGGGTCACTAGCCTTTGGAGTCAGGGCACGCTCTTTGACTGATTAGTCTTTATTATTTTATTCTATCTAAATTGAAATTCCCTCTACACCTGTAGCGGGAGGACTGTAGGGTATACTTGGGTGTGATATGTAAAGTCGACCACACTTAGGTTGACAGTGTCTAGGTCGACCACTGTTTGTCGACAGGGACTCCATGTCGACACGTACTAGGTCAACATGACAGAAGGGCGACATGAGTTTTTGCACTTTTTATCGGTATCGTTTTCTCCGTAAAATGACCGGGATCCCCAATTAGTGCACCCTGTCCCCTCGCATGGCTTGCTTCGCTCAGGTTACCATTCCCAATTGTAGTCCACATGGATTGTACAGTATGAAAATGTTAAAAATGAAAACAAATGTGAAAAACTCATGTCAACCTTTTGTCATGTTGACCTAGACAGTGGTGACCTAAGTGTGGTGGACCTAGAGACCGGATACTGGTGTACTTCAGGTGAATTCACGTGTCAGTGTGGGGTCTATTTACTAAGCCTTGGAAGGAGTTAAAGTGGATGGAGGCAAAGTACCAGCCAATCAGCTCCTAACTGCCATTTTTCAAACCCAGCCTTTGACATTGCAGTTAGGAGCTGATTGGCTGGTACTTTACCTCCGTCCACTTTATCTCTGTCCAAGGCTTAGTAAATAGAACCCTTGATCCTTACCATTCTGTGTTGTAAGAATGGGGCAGCACAAATGTTTTCACCTAGTTATTATTAGAAGACTATAATAATATAGCACCTACAATTTAAGTAGCTGTGTACAGAGAATATAGGTCATTCATATCCGTCCCATTGGAACTACGCAACATACAAATGCACACACATATACACATTTTTGTCAGAATCCATTTAACCTACCGGTGTGGGCGGAAACCCACGCTAACACGGGGAGAGCGTACAAGCTCAGCACAAATGTGCCATGACTGAGAATTAATAACCTCAGTACAGTGAGGCAGTAATGCTGACCACTACGTAACCGTGCTTGTTTTAGAATTACATTAATCTGAAAATATATGGAAATATATTCTTGCAAGAATAAGAAGAAAGCTGAGTGAGTTGGAAGATGCTCGGGAGATCTTAGACAACATGGTGTTGTTGGGAGTAAGGTCTGCTCACATGCAGTCGTGCTGCTGTTGTAACTCTTCTTTTTTTTTTTTAAAGTGTCAATAAAATTCCGCCTGATGCTCACTGAACAGGGACATAGGTGACAATCTGTTATTCTGCTGATGTAAGAACTGCAATATCTGTGTCTTGCTGCAGGGTGGGATCAGTCTGACAAGTTTGTGAAAATCTACATTACTTTGAATGGAGTTCAGCACATCCCAGCTGATAATGTGCAGGTCCAGTTTGCAGAAAGGTAAACCTCCCATACAGAACGCTCATTAATATTCTCCGGCTTTGAGTTAAGTGATGCATACAATATACTGAGGAGAGGGAATCAAAATGCAGAGAATAAATTCAACTGTTATGGTAGAGAAAAAGATTCTGCTGGATCCTTCCACATGCAGAGCAAGCCCTTCACCCAAGTACTGGGCTCACGGCATCTCTGCCATTGTGATTCCCAAGTGGAGCAGTACATAGGTAAAATGCAGCTTTTGGTTATTGAAATAACCAGTCACTCTCTCTATAAAAAGTTTGTACAACTAAATAAACATAATATGAGGCACCTCCTATTGCTTTTGTGTAGGCGTCCAAAATAATTACACTGAATTTGAATTGATAAATGTAATGTAATACTGGCGATTGGGATCCCGGCAGTCAGGAGACCGACGCTGGAATCCTGGCGCGAGTGCGAGTTTCCTCACAGCCTCGCTGCGCTCGCCTGGTTGCAATAGACACTAATGTATTCCCCTTCGGGTGGTGGCGTGGACCACCACACAAGTGGAAAGTCGGGATTCCGACCGTCGGCATTTTGCCAGCTATCGGGATCCCGCCAGCCAGTAAATTAACGGTATGTATAAGGCACAACCTCGTAGTGAGTGGGTTTTTGGACTTTATGTATCCGGGTGAAGGATGAGAAATAAACAAGGTCATGTTTGGTCAACGAACCATACTGTATATGGCCTGTCCAGCCAACGTTTACTACTTGAATTCCTCATTATCTGCTTATATTCTTCTGTCCTGAGTACTGAAACTATTCTGATGTTTTCTGAGTATGAGAGATACGTGTATAAGTGAAGGTTAGTTTTATGAACCTATGGAGTTTAGTGTCTGATCTGCAACTATATTTCTCTGACGTCCTAAGTGGATGCTGGGACTCCGTAAGGACCATGGGGAATAGCGGCTCCACAGGAGACTGGGCACAACTGGAAAGAAAGCTTTAGACTACTGGTGTGCACTGGCTCCTCCCACCATGACCCTCCTCCAGACTTCAGTTAGAATCTTGTGCCCGGCTGAGCTGGATGCACACTAGGGGCTCTCCTGAGCTCCTAGAAAGAAAGTATATTTAGGTTTTTTATTTTACAGTGAGATCTGCTGGCAACAGACTCACTGCAGCGAGGGACTAAGGGGAGAAGAAGCGAACCTACCTAACAGGTGGTAGTTTGGGCTTCTTAGGCTACTGGACACCATTAGCTCCAGAGGGATCGACCGCAGGACCCGACCTTGATGTTCGTTCCCGGAGCCGTGCCGCCGTCCCCCTTACAGAGCCAGAAGCATGAAGAGGTCCGGAAAATCGGCGGCAGAAGACTTCGGTCTTCACCAAGGTAGCGCACAGCACTGCAGCTGTGCGCCATTGCTCCTCATGTACACCTCACACTCCGGTCACTGATGGGTGCAGGGCGCTGGGGGGGGGCGCCCTGAGGGCAATATTACACACCTTGGCTGGCAAATATACACCATATATAGTCCCAGAGGCTATATAGGTGTAAATTAATACCCCTGCCAGAGTTTCAAAAACGCGGGAGAAGTCCGCCGAAAAAGGGGCGGGGCTAACTCCCTCAGCACACTGGCGCCATTTTTTCCCTCACAGCTCCGCTGGAAGGAAGCTCCCTGGCTCTCCCCTGCAGTCTACAACTACAGAAGGGTAAAAAAGAGAGGGGGGGGCACTAAATTTAGGCGCAGTGTATAATATATATATATATATGTATATATATATATACACACATATATACATATATATACACACATATATACATATATATATATATATATATATATATATATATATATATATATACACACATATATATATATATATATATAGCAGCTATAAGGGGATATAATTCAGTTAGTCCCTGTATTATATAGCGCTCTGGTGTGTGCTGGCATACTCTCTCTCTGTCTCCCCAAAGGGCTTTGTGGGGTCCTGTCCTCTGTCAGAGCATTCCCTGTGTGTATGCGGTGTGTCGGTACGGCTGTGTCGACATGTTTGATGAGGAGGCTTATGTGGAGGCGGAGCAAATGCCTGTAAATGTGATGTCACCCCCTGCGGGGTCGACACCTGAGTGGATGGTTCTGTGGAAGGAATTACGCAACAGTGTCGACTCCTTGCATAAAAGGTTTGACGACATACCTACTATGGGACAGCCGGCTTCTCAGCCTGTGCCTGCCCAGGCGTCTCAAAAGCCATCAGGGGCTCTAAAACGCCCGCTACCTCAGATGGCAGACACAGATGTCGACACGGATACTGACTCCAGTGTCGACGACGATGAGACTAATGTAACTTCCAATAGGGCCACACGTTACATGATTGAGGCAATGAAAAATGTGTTGCACATTTCTGATGTTACCCCCGGTACCACAAAAAAGGGTATTATGTTTGGAGAGAAAAAACTACCAGTAGCTTTTCCTCCATCTGAGGAGTTAAATGACGTGTGTGAACAAGCGTGGGCTTCTCCTGATAAGAAACTGGTCATTTCTAAGAGGTTACTAATGGCGTACCCTTTCCCGCCAGAGGATAGGTCACGCTGGGAAACATCCCCTAGGGTGGATAAAGCGCTCACACGCTTGTCAAAGAAGGTGGCACTACCGTCTCCGGATACGGCCGCCCTGAAGGAATCTGCTGATAGAAAGCAGGAGGCTATCCTGAAGTCTATATATACACACACATAGGTGTTATGCTGAGACCAGCTATTGCGTCAGCATGGATGTGCAGTGCTGCAGCTGCGTGGTCAGATTCCCTGTCGGAAAATATTGATACCCTAGACAGGGACACTATATTGCTAACCGTAGAGCATATTAAAGACGCACTTTTATACATGAGGGATGCACAGAGGGATATTTGCCGACTGGCATCCAAAATTAGTGCAATGTCCATTTCTGCCAGGAGAGGGTTATGGACTCGGCAGTGGACAGGAGATGCAGATTCCAAAAGGCACATGGAAGTTCTGCCTTATAAGGGTGAGGAGTTGTTCGGGGATGGTCTCTCGGACCTCGTTTCCACAGCAACAGCTGGGAAGTCTAAATTTTTACCCCATGTTCCCTCACAGCCAAAGAAAGCACCGTATTATCAGGTACAGTCCTTTCGGCCCAATAGGGGCAAGCGGGTTAAGGGCGCGTCCTTTCTGCCCAGAGGCAGAGGTAGGGGGAAAAAGCTGCAGCATACAGCCAGTTCCCAGGAGCAAAAGTCCTCCCCCGCTTCCTCTAAGTCCACAGCATGACGCTGGGGCTCCACAGGCGGAGCCAGGTACGGTGGGGGCCCGTCTCAAATATTTCAGCAATCAGTGGGCTCGCTCACGGGTGGATCCCTGGATCTTTCAAATAGTATCTCAGGGGTACAAGCTGGAATTCGAGACGTCTCCCCCCCCCCCCCCGCCGTTTCCCTTAAATCTGCCTTACCAACCACTCCCTCAGGCAGGGAGGCAGTGTTACAGGCAATTCACAAGCTGTATTCACAACAGGTGATAGTAAAGGTGCCCCTACTTCAACAAGGACGGGGTTACTATTCCACAATGTTTGTGGTACCGAAACCGGACGGTTCGGTGAGACCCATTTTAAATTTGAAATCCTTGAACACATATATACAAAAATGCAAGTTCAAGATGGAATCGCTCAGGGCGATTATTGCAAGCCTGGACGAGGGGGATTACATGGTATCACTGGACATCAAGGATGCTTACCTGCATGTCCCCATTTACCATCCTCACCAGGAGTACCTCAGATTCGTGGTACAGGATTGTCATTACCAATTCCAGACGTTGTCGTTCGGTCTATCCACGGCTCCGAGGGTCTTTACCAAGGTAATGGCCGAAATGATGATACTCCTTCGAAGGAAGGGAGTTTTAATTATCCCGTACTTGGACGATCTCCTGATAAAGGCGAGGTCCAGGGAGCAGTTGTTGGTCGGGGTAGCACTATCTCGGGAGGTGCTACAACAGCACGGCTGGGTTCTAAATATTCCAAAGTCACAGCTGATCCCTACGACACGTCTACTGTTCCTGGGGATGGTTCTGGACACAGAACAGAAAAAAGTGTTTCTCCCGGAGGAGAAGGCCAAGGAGCTGTCATCTCTAGTCAGAGGCCTCCTAAAACCAAAACAGGTGTCGGTGCATCACTGCACGCGGATCCTGGGAAAGATGGTAGCTTCCTACGAAGCAATTCCATTCGGCAGGTTCCATGCAAGAACCTTTCAGTGGGACCTATTGGACAAGTGGTCCGGATCGCATCTTCAGATGCATCGGCTGATAACCCTGTCTCCAAGGACCAGGGTGTCTCTGCTGTGGTGGCTGCAGAGTGCTCATCTTCAAGAGGGCCGCAAATTCGGCATACAGGACTGGGTCCTGGTGACCACGGATGCCAGCCTTCGAGGCTGGGGGGCAGTCACACAGGGAAGAAACTTCCAAGGACTATGATCAAGTCAGGAGACTTCCCTGCACATAAATATTCTGGAACTGAGGGCCATTTACAATGCCCTAAGTCAGGCAAAACCCCTGCTTCAAAACCAGCCGGTACTGATTCAGTCAGACAACATCACGGCGGTCGCCCATGTAAACCGACAGGGCGGCATGAGAAGCAGGACAGCGATGGCAGAAGCCACAAGGATTCTCCGATGGGCGGAAAATCACGTGTTAGCACTGTCAGCAGTGTTCATTCCGGGAGTGGACAACTGGGAAGCAGACTTCCTCAGCAGGCACGACCTCCACCCGGGAGAGTGGGGACTTCATCCAGAAGTCTTCCAAATGATTGTAAACCATTGGGAAAGGCCACAGGTGGACATGATGGCGTCCCGCCTAAACAAAAAGCTAGAAAGATATTGCGCCAGGTCGAGAGACCCTCAGGCGATAGCTGTGGACGCTCTAGTGACACCGTGGGTGTACCGGTCGGTTTATGTGTTCCCTCCTCTTCCTCTCATACCAAAGGTACTGAGGATAATAAGAAGAGGAGTAAGAACTATACTCATTGTTCCGGATTGGCCAAGAAGAGCTTGGTACCCGGAACTTCAAGAAATGATCTCAGAAGACCCATGGCCTCTGCCGCTCAGACAGGACCTGCTACAGCAGGCGCCCTGTCTGTTCCAAGACTTGCTGCGTTTGACGGCATGGCGGTTGAACACTGGATCCTGAAGGAAAAGGGCATTCCGGAGGAAGTCATTCCTACGCTGATTAAAGCTAGGAAAGAAGTTACCGCAAACCATTATCACCGCATTTGGCGAAAATATGTTGCGTGGTGTGAGGCCAGGAAGGCCCCAACGGAGGAATTTCAGCTAGGTCGATTTCTGCACTTCCTGCAGTCAGGGGTGACTATGGGCCTAAAATTGTGTTCCATTAAGGTCCAGATTTCGGCCCTATCGATTTTCTTCCAGAGAGAACTGGCTTCACTACCTGAAGTTCAGACTTTTGTTAAGGGTGTGCTGCATATTCAGCCCCCTTTTTTGCCTCCAGTGGCACCTTGGGATCTCAACGTGGTGTTGGATTTCCTAAAGTCACATTGGTTTGAGCCACTTAAAACCGTGGATTTGAAATATCTCACGTGGAAAGTGGTCATGTTGTTGGCCTTGGCTTCGGCCAGGCGTGTATCAGAATTGGCGGCTTTGTCATGTAAAAGCCCTTATCTGATTTTCCATATGGATAGGGCAGAATTGAGGACTCGTCCCCAGTTTCTCCCTAAAGTGGTATCGGCTTTTCATCTGAACCAACATATCGTGGTGCCTGCGGCTACTAAAGACTTGGAGGCTTCCAAGTTGTTGGACGTAGTCAGGGCCCTGAAAATCTATGTTTCCAGGACAGCTGGAGTCAGAAAGACTGACTCGCTATTTATCCTGTATGCGCCCAACAAGTTGGGTGCACCTGCTTCAAAGCAGACTATTGCTCGCTGGATCTGTAGTATGATTCAGCTTGCACATTCGGTGGCTGGACTGCCGCATCCTAAATCAGTGAAAGCCCATTCCACGAGGAAGGTGGGCTCTTCTTGGGCGGCTGCCCGAGGGGTCTCAGCTCTACAACTTTGCCGAGCAGCTACTTGGTCGGGGTCAAACACATTTGCAAAATTCTACAAGTTTGACACCCTGGCTGAGGAGGACCTAGAGCTTGCCCATTCGGTGCTGCAGAGTCATCCGCACTCTCCCGCCCGTTTGGGAGCTTTGGTATAATCCCCATGGTCCTTACGGAGTCCCAGCATCCACTTAGGACGTCAGAGAAAATAAGAATGTACTCACCGGTAAATCTATTTCTCGTAGTCCGTAGTGGATGCTGGGCGCCCATCCCAAGTGCGGATTGTCTGCAATACTTGTATATAGTTATTGTTTAACTAAAGGGTTATTGTTGAGCCATCTGTTGAGAGGCTCAGTTGTTATCATACTGTTAACTGGGTATTGTATCACGAGTTATACGGTGTGATTGGTGTGGCTGGTATGAGTCTTACCCGGGATTCAAAATCCTTCCTTATTGTGTCAGCTCTTCCGGGCACAGTATCCTAACTGAAGTCTGGAGGAGGGTCATGGTGGGAGGAGCCAGTGCACACCAGTAGTCTAAAGCTTTCTTTATAGTTGTGCCCAGTCTCCTGCGGAGCCGCTATTCCCCATGGTCCTTACGGAGTCCCAGCATCCACTACGGACTGCGAGAAATAGAATTACCGGTGAGTAAATTCTTATTTTTTGATATGATCACGCAATCGTGTCATTGTCCTGTGTTACGTGAACCTTTGTTCACAATTTACCAATATGAGCTGGCTTGGCAGACGGTAGTCTCACTGTCAGCGTTTAAGGGGTATATTTACTAAAGTGTGAGGTTTTTTTTAGAAGTGGAGTTGTTGCCCATAGCAACCAATCAGATTCCACTTAACATTTATCTGGCTGCTTCTAGAAGATAATAGCTAGAATCTGGTTGCAACATCTCCACTTCTAAATAAAAAACCCTCACACCATAGTAATTATACCCCTAAGTCTGTGATATCATTACAAGTCCCTGCGTCTGTTTATCTAAATCATTTCTTCTCTGTTTTATTCTCCTGTTGTGGATACATGACTCCATGTTTTGTTGTTCAGGTCCTTTGAATTATTAGTGAAGGATCTAAATGGGAAGAATCACACCATGACTGTCAACAACCTGCTGAAGCCCATTTCTCCTGAAAATAGCTCCAAAAAAGTGAGTATATTTTGTGATTTAAGGGGGGGGGGGGGGGGGGAGGAGATGTATTAAGCCTGGAGAAGTGATAAAGCGGTGATAAGTGCAAGGCGATAACGCTCCAGCCAATCAGCTCCAATATGTAAATTTACATATTGGATGCTGATTGGCTGGAGCGTTATCGCCTTGCAATTATCACTGCTTAATACATATGCCCCATTCTACTTAATCAATATAAAAATTATATATAATGTGTAGACTTGTTACATTACAATTGGTTCCCACTGAATCACTCGCTTCTACTGTGACACCAGAGTCCCCATCCCTACTAGACAATACCCTGGAGACAGGGAGCATTCTCACAAACTTAGATCCTTCAGCAATCCAAATAAAATCTTTAGGGTTTTCTTTTTCCCTTTTTTTGGGGATTAGTGAGGGTTTCACCTTGGGTATTATAATGTATAATCTAGCCTTAATACTCTGCCTGGTGCAAATTGCCTGTTTGTCTAGAAGGAACAATTCTGAATATCATACCCCAAATAAAACCTTTTCTTTAAACATCGTTATTGAAAAAGAAATGTTTTTAGTTTATCATGACAATCGGTTACGTGAGAGATCGCATTGCTCATCTCTGGAAGGATGTCTAGTAGTTGGGTAGCAGCAGCCAGATGTGGAAGTGTAGGTTTGGGGAGCACATGTGTGACATGTTCTTATTTCATGCAATGGCAATAGCTAAGACTTTGCCTGTCACACACACAAGTATGAGGACTGATCCGCAACAGTAAAACCGAGGAGCACTTTACAGATCATATATATAAAATAGGGTATGTGTTCCTCCACGACAGGTGCCCCATTCTCAGAATTATTTTTTTTTTTTAAATGTTGTGCAATGATCTTTGCAATTTATTATATTTAAAAAATAATGTATCTCTTACGTCCTAGTGTATACTGGGGTCTTGTACTTTAGTACCATGGGGTATAGATCGGGTCCACTGGAGCCTGGCACTTTAAAAAAACCTTTAGTGTGTGTGTGTTGGCTCCTCCCCTCTATGCCCCTCCTACCAGACTTAGTTTAGAAAAAATGTGTCCAAGGAGCCGGGTGCATCTCTCTGGAGCTCCAGAGATTTTCCTTTATTTTTATTTCTCTGACGTCCTAGTGGATGCTGGGAACTCCGTAAGGACCATGGGGAATAGACGGGCTCCGCAGGAGACTGGGCACTCTTAAAAGAAAGATTAGGTACTATATCTGGTGTGCACTGGCTCCTCCCTCTATGCCCCTCCTCCAGACCTCAGTTAGAATCTGTGCCCGGCCAGAGCTGGATGCACCTAGTGGGCTCTCCTGAGTTCACTAGAAAAGAAAGTTTTTGTTAGGTTTTTTATTTTCAGTGAGATCTGCTGGCAACAGACTCACTGCTACGAGGGACTGAGGGGAGAGAAGCAAACCTACCTGCTTGCAGCTAGCTTGTGCTTCTAAGGCTACTGGACACCATTAGCTCCAGAGGGATCGAACACAGGGCCCGACCTCGATCGTCCGTTCCCGGAGCCGCGCCGCCGTCCCCCTTGCAGAGCCAGAAGACGGAAGATAAAGATGAAAAACGGCGGCTGAAGACTCCTGTCTTCATTAAGGTAGCGCACAGCACTGCAGCTGTGCGCCATTGCTCCCATAGCACACCACACACTCCGGTCACTGTTGGGTGCAGGGCGCTGGGGGGGGCGCCCTGGGCAGCAATTAGTTTACCTTTATGGCACAAATAGCACATAATACAGTGTATAACACTGTATATGTGCAAAAACCCCCGCCATTAACATTATAAAAAGCGGGAGAAGCCCGCCGCTGAGGGGGCGGGGCTATCTTCCTCAGCACAGCCAGCGCCATTTTCCTTCACAGCTCCGCTGGAAGGACGCTCCCCAGGCTCTCCCCTGCAGTATCCAGTACGACAAGGGTAAAACAGAGAGGGGGGGGGCACATAAATTTAGGCGCAAATTTGTGTTAATAAGCAGCTATTGGGAAAAATCACTCAGTATAGTGAAAATCCCTGTGTTATATAGCGCTGTGGTGTGTGCTGGCATACTCTCTCTCTGTCTCCCCAAGGGACTTTGTGGGGTCCTGTCCTCAGTCAGAGCATTCCCTGTGTGTGTGCGGTGGGTCGGTACGGATGTGTCGACATGTTTGATGAGGAGGGCTACGTGGAGGCGGAGCCGATAAGTGTGATGTCGCCCCCTACAGGGCCGACACCGGAGTGGATGGATATGTGGAAGGTATTAACCGACAGTTTCAACTCCTTACATAAAAGGTTTGATGACGTAACAGCCTTGGGACAGCCGGCATCTCAGCCCGCGCCTGCCCAGGCGTCTCAGAGGCCATCAGGGACTCAAAAACGCCCGCTAGCTCAGATGGCAGACACAGATGTCGACACGGAGTCTGACTCCAGTGTAGACGAGGATGAGACAAATGTACAATCCACAAGGGCCATCCGATGCATGATTATGGCAATGAAAAATGTGTTGCACATTTCTGACATTAACCCGGTTACCACAAAAAAGGGTATTATGTTTGGGGAGAAAAAGCAGCCAGTGACTTTTCCCCCATCTGATGAATTAAATGATTTGTGTGAAGAAGCGTGGTGTTCCCCTGATAAGAAACTAGTGATTTTTAAGAGGTTACTGATGGCGTACCCTTTCCCGCCAACGGATAGGTTACGCTGGGAGACATCCCCTAGGGTGGACAAGGCGCTCACACGATTATCTAAAAGGGTGGCACTGCCGTCTCAGGATACGGCCGCCCTAAAGGAGCCTGCAGATAGAAAGCAGGAGGCTATCCTGAAGTCTGTATATACACACAGGTACTATACTGAGACCTGCTATTGCTTCAGCCTGGATGTGTAGTGCTGCAGCAGCATGGTCTGATACCCTGTCAGACAACATTGATTCCCTCGACAGGGATGCTATTTTGCTAACCATAGAGCATGTAAAGGACGTAGTCTTGTATATGAGGGATGCACAGAGGGACATTTGCCGGCTGGCATCTAGAATTAATGCAATGTCCATTTCTGCCAGGAGAGTATTATGGACTCGGCAGTGGACAGGTGATGCTGATTCTAAAAGGCACATGGAGGTTTTGCCTTATAAGGGTGAGGAATTGTTTGGGGACGGTCTCTCGGACCTCGTATCCACAGCAACAGCTGGGAAGTCGACTTTTTTACCTCGGGTTTTCTCACAGCCTAAGAAAGCACCGTATTATCAAGTACAGTCCTTTCGGCCTCAGAAAGGCAAGCGGGTCAGAGGCGCATCCTTTCTGCCCAGAGGCAGGGGTAGAGGAAAGAAGCTGCACCAGACAGCCAGTTCCCAGGAACAAAAATCCTCCCCTGCTTCCACTAAGTCCACCGCATGATGGAGCCAGGTGGAGCCAGGTGTGGTGGGGGCGCGTCTTCGGAACTTCAGCGACTAGTGGGTTCGCTCACAGGTGGATCTCTGGGTTCTACAAGTGGTATCTCAGGGATACATGCTGGAGTTCGAGGCGACTCCCCCTCGCCGTTACCTCAAATCAGCCTTGCCAGCGGCTCCCAGGGAAAGGGAGGTAGTACTGGCGGCTATTCACAAGCTGTACCTTCAGCAGGTGATAATCAAGGTTCCCCTCCTTCAACAGGGACAGGGGTTACTATTCCACAATGTTTGTGGTACCGAAACCAGACGGTTCGATGAGACCCATTCTAAATTTAAAATCCTTGAACACTTATGTAAGGAAGTTCAAGTTCAAAATGGAATCGCTCAGGGCGGTTATTGCAAGCCTGGAAGAGGGGGATTTTATGGTGTCGCTGGACATCAAGGACGCTTATCTGCATGTCCCCATTTACCCACCTCACTAGGAGTACCTCAGGTTTGTGGTACAGGACTGTCATTACCAATTCCAGACGTTGCCGTTTGGTCTGTCCACGGCACAGAGGGTATTTACCAAGGTAATGGCCGAAATGATGATACTCCTTCGGAAGAAGGGAGTTATAATTATCCCGTACTTGGACGATCTCCTTATAAAGGCGAGGTCCAAGGAGCAGTTGTTAGTCAATGTAGCACTATCTCGGGAAGTGCTGCAACAGCACGGCTGGATTCTGAATATCCCAAAGTCGCAGCTGATTCCTGCGACGCGTCTGCTGTTCTTGGGCATGATTCTGGACACAGAACAGAAGAAGGTGTTTCTCCCGGTGGAGAAGGCCCAGGAATTGTCATCTCTGGTCAGGGACCTCCTGAAACCAAAACAGGTGTCGGTGCATCACTGCACGCGAGTCCTGGGAAAGATGGTAGCTTCTTACGAAGCAATTCCCTTCGGCAGGTTCCATGCAAGGATCTTTCAGTGGGATCTGTTAGACAAGTGGTCCGGATCGCATCTTCAGATGCATCGGCTGATCACCCTGTCCCCGAGGGCCAGGGTGTCTCTGCTGTGGTGGCTGCAGAGTGCTCATCTTCTCGAGGGCCGCAGATTCGGCATACAGGACTGGGTCCTGGTGACCACGGATGCAAGCCTACGAGGTTGGGGGGCAGTCACTCAGGGAAGGAACTTCCAAGGACAGTGGTCAAGTCAGGAGACTTCCTTTCACATAAATATTCTGGAACTGAGGGCCATTTACAACGCCCTGAGTCAAGCAGAACCCCTGCTTCAAAACCAACCGGTGCTGATTCAGTCAGACAACATCACGGCGGTCGCCCATGTAAACCGACA
Source organism: Pseudophryne corroboree (assembly GCF_028390025.1). Classification (NCBI taxonomy): domain Eukaryota; kingdom Metazoa; phylum Chordata; class Amphibia; order Anura; family Myobatrachidae; genus Pseudophryne; species Pseudophryne corroboree. Next base: position 98,246,466 of record NC_086452.1, read on the forward strand.
GGGCGGCCCAAGAAGCAGGATGGCGATGGCAGAAGCCACAAGGATTCTTCGATGGGCGGAGAATCACGTGCTAGCACTGTCAGCAGTGTTCAACAAAAAGCTAAAAAAAATATTGCGCCAGGTCAAGGGACCCTCAGGCGATAGCTGTGGACGCACTAGTGACACCGTGGGTGTACCAGTCGGTTTATGTGTTCCCTCCTCTTCCTCTCATACCCAAGGTACTGAGGATAGTAAGAAAGAGAGGAGTAAGAACTATACTCATCGTTCCGGATTGGCCAAGAAGAACTTGGTACCCAGAACTACAAGAAATGATCTCAGAGGACCCATGGCCTCTGCCTCTCAGACAGGACCTGTTACAGCAGGGGCCCTGTCTGTTCCAAGACTTACCGCGACTGCGTTTGACGGCATGGCGGTTGAACACCGGATCCTAACGGAAAAGGGCATTCCGGATGAAGTGATTCCTACGCTGATAAAGGCTAGGAAAGACGTGACAGCACAACATTATCACTGTATATGGCGAAAATATGTTGCTTGGTGTGAGGCCAGGATGGCCCCTACAGAGGAATTCCAGCTGGGTCGATTCCTGCACTTCCTACAGTCAGGAGTGACTGGGCCTAAAATTAGGATCCATAAAGGTCCAGATTTCGGCCCTATCTATTTCTTTTTCATCCACTAGGGGTCACTGGAGTACTCTTGGGATATGGACGGCTTAGCAGAACAAAGGCACTGAATATTTAAATTTAGAACTCTCCACCCCTCCATATCCCAGAGTACCTCAGTGTACGACCTCAGTGTTTTTTCTGTGCTCAAAGCACTAACATCGGCTTGTGGGAGTTCCCACACTTTGTGGAAGATTTTATTAATTTTTCATTTTTACTTTTTCATTTTTACAATAGCACATCCCTTCCCAGTTTCTGGAAAAACATGGGTCCGGGATAGTGCCGCTGCACGGGCAGCGCATGGCGTGTCGGTCCTCACAAAGAGCACCCTCACAGCCACAGGCAGCCCACTGTCTGTAACAGCTGGACGGAGCTTACACATAGAAGCCCCGTCGCAGCATGACTGGAGATGACTGAAAAGCTGGACGGAGCTTACACATAGAAGCCCCGTCACAGCCATGACTGGAAAGCTGGACGGAGCTTACACATAGAAGCCCCGTCACAGCCATGGAACAGTGATCAAACAGCTGAACGGAGCTTACAGGAAGAAGCCCCGTCGCAGCTATGACCGGAGAGTCTGAGCTTAGAAGCCGTCACAGACCTTCTACAAAGGTAGGCTGGGGAAACGGAGCGGTCAGCGCAGGCTGCCGCCCCGCTGTGTGGGGTCCGTTAGGTGCGCCGCTCACCACCGCACTGCCAATTAGTCAGCCGCTCCGTCCAGCGCTCTGTCTGCCGCTCCGTTCTCCCGGCCCCAGGCGCTCCGTCCTCCCGGGCCGCCAGGCGCACCGTCAGCGCTGTATGGAAAGTGCAGCGCCCAGAGGGGGAGACCCGCCGCAGCTTAGCTACCGACAGCTACGCGCCCCGGCCAGCCGCCCTCCGCTACTTTGGATGTCTCTCACCTCCCTGCAATGAGCGTCCCGGCTCACCACTAACTACAGGGAGGACAGAGAAGGGGGGTGGACCTGGCTGATTTCAGCGCGGCTGCAAGGGGAAATAGCAGGCTGCCATATCTAGAATGCAAACTGCAGGCAGTGTTTATATTAACTAAATTGTGACCTGCCTATGATTATGCATGGTATAATAGGATATTAAGATGTATTGTAACCTGCATGTGTGCATGGGATTATTATCATTGAATAATAGTCTATTGAGCCTATATTAACACCTGTCCTGTGATTATCACTGTATAATAGGCTATTGAGCCTATATTAACACTGCAGCAGGTATTGTAACCTGTCCTGTAATTTTCAGTGTAAGCATGGCATGGGGGCCATTTTAATCTGGTTTCCTGTTTCTTCCAGTTTGTAATTCCAGAACATTCCTGCCATACATCTCTACTCCACACGGAGGCGCAGGGGTGTTAGTGGGAATTTTGGTTCAGGTTTCACATAGGCTAGCCATGTGAACTGTATTTCGACATATATATATATATATATATATATATATATATATATATATATATATATATATATATATATATATATATATATATATATATATATATATAATATATATATATTACACACTTTAAGTAAAGACTTTACTGGATGTCTGCTCTTTGGCTATTGTGTCTGTGTGTATAAGGTGTAAGGCTCCAACACAGACTAAAAACACAATGTCTGTACATAAAACTACCACAGATTCAGTTGTTTTGTAGGTTTCCACTCCGGAAGCCTGTTTCATTCCCAGATTGACAATTCAAATTGACTCCGTTCAACAGGAGCGGTAAGATCGCAGTCTCGGAAGTTACTCCGCCAGCTCTAACGGAGAAGTCTCAGCCTTTCCAAAGGTCCAACTTCCCTTTGGGTACCAGGGTGTTAATTTAACTGCTTTTCTAATTTAATGCAGTCTGACAATTCTCTGTCAAACCTCACAGCGATAACTACGAGTGAGAAGGGCACATTAAACCAGCAGTAAGATAGTGCGGGGTTTGTGCAACTATACATTGCTAATGACCAGTGAGTCAATGTCTCAAATTTACAGAGACTAAGGAGACTTCTAACATCTAATCCGTCGAATTTAATAAACGACAGATTTTCAATGAATTTCTTATTTAGAATATCTGACTAAGATTTAAGTCTATTTACCCGTTTCCACATCTAAATGGGAGAATCCGCCATTGGTGAATTCGTCTGTATCAAACATTATAAAGACCCAAGATACATTTGGGTCACTAGGCGCTCTATGTATGGAAACAATGACGATCACGTTAGATTTATCGTTAATAAGAAGCTGCAAAGTATCTCTGTAAAGCTTCTGCTGACGCCTATTACCTCGATTATCGCTTTTTAGCGTCACTAGTTTCAGCACGACAAGGCCAGAAGTTGTTTGGTACTTAATTTGATATTCAGGCGGAAATACTTTGGTCCGGCGTTTAAAGTCTTTAGAATCAGTCTTTTCAAGGCTCTGGTACGACTTGTAACGCCAGGGCGCTATAGTCAACAAGCCAGTGGCTTGACGGCCTCTTAGGCCATCTCGAATTTCCAATTGTGGAAGCGCCCCTTTACACGTTACATTTGCCGGGTTGCCAGACATCCACTCATGGATGTGTCCGCTATTTAAAGGTTAAAAGACTGCCTCTGTCGGACGAAATTCGGAGTTTTGGCAGGTTGCCATTCAGTCTCTGCTGGTTGCAGCTGTTTTTATTTCCAGGCCTGGTACACCAACAGAGTCAGGGTTACTTATTCCCCTCTGTTTGGGGTACCGAAGCCGGAGGGCTCCGTCGCAGTCTCAATCAGCAAGTCACTTACTACAGTTTGAAAATGGATTTCTGCGGTTAGTATTGGCATATTTGGAGCCACAAGATTGCATGATTGAGCTTGAGCTGCAGAATGCGTATTTACCCATTCCGGTTTGGTCACCGCATCACAGGTTCTTGCGTTTTGCAATACGCCACAACCATTAACCGTTTACAGGTTCTACCGTTTGGCCTCATGTCAGAGCCTCGGGTATTCACCATAGTGATGTTGGTATTCACCAAAGTGATGTTGGTAATGATAGCTCATCTCAGAGCCCTGGCAGTGACAATCGTTCCATACTTAGACAATCTGCTCATAAGAGCTCTGTCTCAACAGAGGTTTCTCTTACTTGCGCTACTAAAGTACACTACGGTTGCAGTGTCAAGTTCAAAAACAATCGCATCTAATTCCGTCTGAACGACTTCAATTCCTAGGTATGATTATAGATACGGTAAATCAAAGATATTTACCTACTACACCAGAAGGAACAGATTATACCATCTAGTACAATTAGTGCAAAAGCCACGCACAGTATCAGTACATTGGTGTATTCGCCTATTAGGAACAATGATGTGTTTTCAAGGCGCTTTAGTTCGCCGGGTTTCACTCGCGTTTCCCACAGGGGGCGGAGGTGTCTATACTCTGGGCGAGAGTCTCAGAGGTTGAGGAGTTGTAGTTAAAAAGGTCAGCGACAGGGGTTCTAAAACGGATCACGACAGTTTGCTGTCTATGAATGTCCTGGAACTCTGTGCAATTTACAATGCACTACATGCTTCGCTTTCAGTCTGTCCAAGTGCAGTCAGACAACGCAACGGGAGTTGCATACACAACAACCAGGGAGGACCGAGAGGCCGCATCGCAATGCGGAAGGTAGCTCGAATCCTCAAGTGCCCAGAACACCATAAGGTGATGTTGTCGACGGGGTTCATTCCGGGAGTTGACATCTGTTAGACAGAATAATCTCACCCGTCGGGATTTTTCATCCAGAAAACTGGGCATTAAATCCAGAGGTGTTTCACATGTGGATACACAGGTGGGGTTAACCTCAGGTATACATGATGGCATCTTGCCACAATTACAAACGCTCAGTATGTGTACAGAACGACAGATCACAAGGGCAGTGGCGGTGGAAGCTCTCACAATCGCGTGGTCGTACAGCCTCGTGTATCTGGCTCCACCGTTTTCCGCGCCTCTCTCCGTTGCTAAAACGGATCATAAGACAGTTCGTGACAGTCATACTAGTGATATCTCATGGGTTTCGGAGAGCTTGCTTCTCTAATCATACTCGCACACGATCTTTGCCCGCTCATAATACGTCCAACCTGTTACAACAGGGACCGTTCTTTTACCCCTATTTACCTATGTACCGCGGCTGCGGTTGACGGGGTGGTGGTTCAGACCGCCCTCTTAAGAAAAGAGATAGGGCATTACAGTATTGGTTATACCAACCATGTTACGAGCTAGGAAGCCGCTTACGGCAGCTCATTATTACAAAATTTCGTGTGTCTATATAGGTGGGTGTGAAGCTCGGAAGTTCCGACTTCATCTTTCAAGTTACCCGTATTCTGTTATTTTACACACGGGGTGGAATGGAAAACTGCGTTTATCTGCACTAAGGGTGCAGGTATCTGTGTGGTCAATTTATTTTCAAAGACGTTTGACTCTATTGCGTCGGTACACAGCTTTCTACAAGGTGTCATCAAAGTGCAGCCTCCATTTATCCCATCTACAGCGCCATGCGACTGGAAGCTGGGTTCAGATTTCTTACAGTTTTCATATTTTGAACCCTTACAACAAATGGGGATTAAGTTTCTCACTTGGAAAACGTTTTTCTTCTAGCCTTAGCTTCGGCAAGGGTTTTGTTCTCACATTTGGGTGCCTTGTATTCCAAGCCACCATATTTGGGTTTTCTCATAACAAAGCAGAACTTCGGACGAATTCCGATTTCTTATTTTTCACATCAATAAACCAATAGTGGTTCCTGTGTTGACAGCACATTCTAGAATTCTGAATGTGGTACACGCATTACGCGTCTATATGTCCCGAACGTCTACAGTTCGTAATACGGATACGTTGTTTGTTATCTAGGATGCTGCCAACTGGGGTTAGCCAGTTTCTCAGCAGACATTATCCAGTTGGATAAAAATGACTACAAGTCAGGTTTACTTTAAGGCTAAGTTACAGTCGCCTACGTCAGTAATAGCTCATCCCACAGGTTCTGTGGGAATGTCATGATCAGCTGGTCGTGAAGCGTCTACGACGCGGCTACATAGTCTTCAGTGCACACGTGTGTGCGCGTTTACACGTTATGAAACGGTTGCGGCATCAGCATCTAGCTTTGGCCGCCTACTGTTACAGGTGTCAAACAGCTCTCCCGCCCACGAGGGAAGCTTTGGTACGTCCCAAGAGTACTCCAGTGACCCCTAGTGGATGAAAAAGAAAATAGGATTTTGGTACTTACCAGGTAAATCCTTTTCTTTGAATCCATAGGGGGCACTGGACGCCCACCCAGAGCAGTTTTACCTGGGTTGTATTAAGCTCAGAGGAGCTTATGGTAACACATTTTCACCGATTGGTTCAAATTATCAAGTTCTATCGGTTATGGTGTCAACGGTTTAGTTGACAGTAACGTTATGGGTCAACTTTGTGGTTGTCCGTTATGTTATAGGAATTCTCCATTGTCAACCTCTCTATATAGTTCCTGTTCGCTCAGTAAAAAACACTGAGGTCGTACACTGAGGTACTCTGGGATATGGAGGGGTGGAGAGTTCTAAATTTAAATATTCAGTGCCTTTGTTCTGCTAAGCCGTCCATATCCCAAGAGTACTCCAGTGCCCCCTATGGATTCAAAGAAAAGGATTTACCTGGTAAGTACCAAAATCCTATTTTTCTTTCAAAAAGAACCTGATTCACTGGCTGAAGTTCAGACGTTTGTTAAGGGAGTGCTGCATATTCAGCCCCCTTTTGTGCCTCCAGTGGCACCTTGGGATCTTAACGTTGTGTTGGATTTCCTGAAATCCCACTGGTTTGAGCCACTTAAGACCGTGGAGCTAAAATATCTCACGTGGAAAGTGGTCATGCTATTGGCCTTCGCTTCGGCTAGGCGTGTGTCAGAATTGGCGGCTTTGTCGTGTAAAAGCCCTTATCTGATCTTCCATATGGACAGGGCAGAATTGAGGACTCGTCCCCAATTTCTCCCTAAGGTGGTATCAGCGTTTCATTTGAACCAACCTATTGTGGTGCCTGCAGCTACTAGGGACTTGGAGGACTCCAAGTTACTAGACATAGTCAGGGCTTTGAAAATCTATGTAGCCAGGACGGCTGGAGTCAGGAAAACTGACTCGCTGTTTATCCTGCGTGTGCCCAACAAGCTGGGTGCTCCTGCTTCAAAGCAAACTATTGCGCGCTGGATCTGTAACCCGATTCAGCAAGCTCATTCTGCGGCAGGATTGCCGCATCCTAAATCGGTAAAAGCCCATTCCACAAGGAAGGTGGGCTCTTCTTGGGCGGCTGCCCGAGGGGTCTCGGCTTTACAGCTTTGCCGAGCTGCTACTTGGTCGGGTTCAAACACATTTGCTAAGTTCTACAAGTTTGATACCCTGGCTGAGGAGGACCTTGCCTTTGCTCATTCGGTGCTGCAGAGTCATCCGCACTCTCCCGCCCGTTTTGGAGCTTTGGTATAATCCCCATGGTCCTTACGGAGTTCCCAGCATCCACTAGGACGTCAAAGAAAATAAGAATTTACTCACCGGTAATTCTATTTCTCGTAGTCCGTAGTGGATGCTGGGCGCCCGTCCCAAGTGCGGACTCTCTGCAATACATGTATATAGTTATTGCTTAACTAAGGGTTATTGTTATGAGCCATCCGTTTAGTGAGGCTCAGTTGTTGTTCATACTGTTAACTGGGTATGGTTATCACAAGTTGTACAGTGTGATTGGTGTGGCTGGTATGAGTCTTACCCTGGATTCCAAATCCTTTCCTAGTAATGTCAGCTTTTCCGGACACAGTTTCCCTAACTGAGGTCTGGAGGAGGGGCATAGAGGGAGGAGCCAGTGCACACCAGATATAGTACCTAATCTTTCTTTTAAGAGTGCCCAGTCTCCTGCGGAGCCCGTCTATTCCCCATGGTCCTTACGGAGTTCCCAGCATCCACTACGGACTACGAGAAATAGAATTACTGGTGAGTAAATTCTTATTTTTAGTTTAATATTTTCAGGTAGCTCTGGTTGGCAACCAGGCTACCTGCTTCGTGGGACTTAGAGATGGGATCGAACCAACCTACTGAGGGTTAATGGTTCGTAATCCCAGCTGACAGGACACTGAGCTCCTGAGGTACTGATCACACACTGTTAGTATGTGTGCCCACACCAGCAGCTAGCCGCCAACAGATACTGAAGTTACAAGGTGCGGTGAGTGTTACACCGGGGTCCCGGTAAGCGGGTCCCCGGTGCAGTTTTGGCGGCAAGTCACGTGGTGGTCACGGGCCCAGAGCTGCGGTGCCCGCCGCGGACAAACTGGCTCAGGGCTGTTAAGCACCGCAGTGCTCACTGTCTCAAGGCTTGTGTGTACTGTACAATGCATATTATGCTGTTCGTTATATGTGGCCAGTATAAACTGTCCAAGGGGCGGGGCTTCCCAGAGCGGGACCAGCGGGGGGAAGGCGCCATTTCCTGCTGCTGCGGATCTTCATGGCTGCATGCACGCTGCTCCTCCAGGACCCACGCTGCTACAGACTGCAAACTGGTACCAGGGGGTCATAGAAAGGGGGTGGCACGCCAGCGGTAGTGCCGCTGCACTTATATCAGGTCATACACATACTTCAACACATGGTGCTGCTGTGTTCTGTGTGCTGATGTCCGCTCCTCAGTGTCACTCCAGGGGCTCTCTAGGGTCTGTGTGGAGGTGTTGGTCAGTGGACTGCGCTGTATTACTATTGTGTAAGATGTCTGTTGACATGGTTATGTGTGCTGCTTGTAACTCTACCCCGTCTTCAGCGGGGTCACTCGTGTGAGCAATGTTCCTTGGGGGTAATTCAGAGTTGATCACAGCAGCAAATTTGTTAGCAGTTGGGCAAAGCCATGTGCACTGCAGGTGTGGCAGATAAAACATTTGCAGTGAGAGTTAGATTTGGGTGGGTTATTTTGTTTCTGTGCAGCGTAAATACTGGCTGCTTTATTTTTACAATGCAATTTAGATTTCAGTTTGAACATACCCCACCCAAATCTAATTCTCTCTGCACATGTTATATCTGCCCCCCCTGCAGTGCACATAGGGGGTAATTCCAAGTTGATCGCAGCAGGATTTTTGATAGCAATTGGGCAAAACCATGTGCACTGCAGGGGAGGCAGATATAACATGTGCAGAGAGAGTTAGATTTGGGTGGGTTATTTTATTTCTGTGCAGGGTAAATACTGGCTGCTTTATTTTTACACTGCAAATTAGATTGCAGATTGAACACACCACACCCAAATCTAACTCTCTCTGCACATGTTATATCTGCCTCCCCTGCAGTGCACATGGTTTTGCCCAATTGCTAACAAAAATCCTGCTGCGATCAACTTGGAATTACCCCCATGGTTTTGTCCAACTGCTAACAAATTTGCTGCTGCGATCAACTCTGAATTAAGCCTCTTATCTCCACAGGGACCCAGCTCACAGGCACCTGATTGGTTAGATAGCTTTAAAAGCATGATTCAGAATGTAAATTCAGAATTGGCTGCAGCTAAAAGAGAGAGGCAGGTGTTAAAACACTCTATTGATTGTGAGGCTAAAGCAGCAGATACCAAGAAGCCTTCTCAGCTCCCTCTAGTGGTTTCACATAAACGCTCACTGCCACAGGTGCTTCGGTCTGATTCTGATCAGCCTGATGTAGATGATGATGATGATGAGGACAGCTCTCTGTCCCCTGTGGTGGGGGCTCTCATTTTTTGCTGTAAGAGAGGTCCTTCACATACCGGATCAGGAGGCAGAACCAGATGAGGAGTTGTATTGTAATGTTAGTACTAAGACCTCAGCAACTTTTCCTGTGTCTAAAGAATTAAACTCCCTGCCCAGGGAGGCTTGGTTAAACCCTGATTAAAAATTTTTTAACATTCCTCAGAGGTTTTTATCTACTTTTCCCCTTCCAGCTGAGGACAGGAAGGTATGGGAACCCCCCCCCCCGTCAGTCGATACGTCTGTATCCAGACTAAGAAATTGGAACTGCCGGTGCCAGGGGCTATGGGGGTCATTCCGAGTTGTTCGTTCGTTATATTTTTCTCTCAACAGAGCGATTAGTCACTAATGCGCATGCGCAATGTCCGCAGTGCGATTGCGCCAAGTAAATTTGCTATGCTATAGGTATTTCTCTGACGTCCTAGTGGATGCTGGGACTCCGTCAGGACCATGGGGAATAGCGGCTCCGCAGGAGACAGGGCACAAAATTTAAAAGTTTGACCACTAGGTGGTGTGTACTGGCTCCTCCCCCTATGACCCTCCTCCAAGCCCCAGTTAGGTTTTTGTGCCCGTCCGAGCAGGGTGCAATCTAGGTGGCTCTCCTAAAGAGCTGCTTAGAAAAAGTTTGTTAGGTTTTTTATTTTCAGTGAGTCCTGCTGGCAACAGGCTCACTGCAACGAGGGACTTAGGGGAGAAGAAGTGAACTCACCTGCGTGCAGGATGGATTTGCTTCTTAGGCTACTGGACACTAGCTCCAGAGGGACGATCACAGGTACAGCCTGGATGGGTCACCGGAGCCGCGCCGCCGACCCCCTTGCAGATGCCGAATAGAGAAGAGGTCCAGAAACCGGCGGCAGAAGACGTCTCAGTCTTCATGAGGTAGCGCACAGCACTGCAGCTGTGCGCCATTGCTCTCCGCACACTTCACACCAGCGGTCACTGAGGGTGCAGGGCGCTGGGGGGGGGCGCCCTGGGCAGCAATGTAATATACCTATTCTGGCTAAAATATATCACATATAGCCCCTGGGGCTATATGGATGTATTTAACCCCTGCCAGGTTCCAAAAAAAACGGGAGAAGAAGCCCGCCGAAAAGGGGGCGGGGCCTATTCTCCTCAGCACACAGCGCCATTTTCCTGCCCAGCTCCGCTGCGAGGAAGGCTCCCAGGACTCTCCCCTGCACTGCACTACAGAAACAGGGTAAAAACAGAGAGGGGGGGCACTTATTGGCGATATTTATAATATTTGAGCTGCTATAAAGGGAACACACTTATTAAGGTTGTCCCTATATATATTTATAGCGCTTGGGTGTGTGCTGGCAAACTCTCCCTCTGTCTCCCCAAAGGGCTAGTGGGGTCCTGTCTTCTATCAGAGCATTCCCTGTGTGTCTGCGGTGTGTCGGTACGTGTGTGTCGACATCTATGAGGACGATGTTGGCGTGGAGGTGGAGCAATTGCCTGTAATGGTGATGTCACCCCCTAGGGAGTCGACACCAGAATGGATGGCTTTGTTTATGGAATTACGGGATAGTGTCAGCACGCTACAAAAGTCGGTTGACGACATGAGACAGTCGGCAAACCAGTTAGTACCTGTCCAGGCGTCTCAGACACCGTCAGGGGCTGTAAAACGCCCTTTACCTCAGTCGGTCGACACAGACACAGACCCAGACACTGACACTGAATCCAGTGTCGACGGTGAAGAAACAAACGTATTTTCCAGTAGGGCCACACGTTATATGATCACGGCAATGAAGGAGGCTTTGCATATCTCTGATACTGCAAGTACCACAAAAAGTGGTATTATGTGGGGTGTGAAAAAACTACCGATAGTTTTTCCTGAATCAGAGGAACTGAATGAAGTGTGTGATGAAGCGTGGGTTACCCCAGATAGAAAACTGCTAATTTCAAAGAAGTTATTGGCATTATACCCTTTCCCGCCAGAGGTTAGGGCGCGCTGGGAAACACCTCCTAGGGTGGATAAGGCGCTCACACGCTTATCAAAGCAAGTGGCGTTACCGTCTCCTGATACTGCCGCCCTCAAGGATCCAGCTGATAGGAGGCTGGAGAATACATTAAAAAGTATATACACACATACGGGTGTTATACTGAGACCAGCAATCGCCTCAGCCTGGATGTGCAGTGCTGGCGTGGCTTGGTCGGAGTCACTGTCTGAAAATATTGATACCCTGGATAGGGACAGTATTTTACTGACTATAGAGCAGTTAAAGGATGCATTTCTTTATATGCGAGATGCACAGAGAGATATTTGCACTCTGGCATCAAGAGTAAGTGCGATGTCCATATCTGCCAGAAGAAGTTTATGGACGCGCCAGTGGTCAGGTGATGCGGATTCCAAACGACATATGGAAGTATTGCCGTATAAGGGGGAGGAATTATTTGGGGTCGGTCTATCGGATCTGGTGGCCACGGCAACGGCCGGAAAATCCACCTTTTTACCCCAGGTCACCTCCCAGCAGAAAAAGCCGCAGGCTTTTCAGCCGCAGTCCTTTCGTTCCTATAAGAACAAACGAGCAAAAGGACATTCCTATTTGCCCCGAGGCAAAGGAAAGGGTAAGAGACTGCAACAAGCAGCTCCTTCCCAGGAGCAGAAGCCCTCCCCGGCTTCTACAAAGGCGTCAGCATGACGCTGGGACCTTACAAGCAGACTCAGGGGCGGTGGGGGGTCGCCTCAAACATTTCAGCGCACAGTGGGCTCACTCGCAGGTGGACCCCTGGATCCTGCAGGTAGTATCTCAGGGTTACAGGTTGGAATTCGAGAAGTCCCCTCCTCGCCGTTTCCTAAAGTCTGCTTTGCCAACGTCTCCCTCCGACAGGGCGACGGTATTGGAGGCCATTCACAAGCTGTATTCTCAGCAGGTGATAGTCAAGGTACCCCTCCTACAACAGGGACAGGGGTATTACTCCACGCTATTTGTGGTACCGAAGCCGGACGGCTCGGTAAGACCGATTCTAAATCTAAAATCTCTGAACCTGTACATACAAAAATTCAAGTTCAAGATGGAGTCACTCAGAGCAGTGATAGCGAATCTGGAAGAAGGGGATTTTATGGTGTCCTTGGACATCAAGGATGCTTACCTTCATGTTCCAATTTGTCCTTCACACCAAGGGTACCTCAGGTTCGTGGTCCAAAACTGTCATCAGTTTCAGACGCTGCCGTTTGGATTGTCCACGGCACCCCGCGTCTTTACCAAGGTAATGGCCGAAATGATGATCCTTCTTCGAAGAGAAGGCGTCTTAATTATCCCTTACTTGGACGATCTCCTGATAAGGGCAAGATCCAGAGAACAGCTGGAGGTCGGAGTAGCACTAACCCAAGTAGTGCTCCAACAACACGGGTGGATTCTGAATTTTCCAAAATCCCAACTGATCCCGACGACACGTCTGTTGTTCCTAGGGATGATTCTGGACACTGTTCAGAAAAAGGTATTTCTTCCGGAGGAGAAAGCCAGGGAGTTATCCGATCTAGTCAGGAACCTCCTAAAACCAGGAAAAGTATCTGTGCATCAATGCACAAGAGTCCTGGGAAAAATGGTAGCTTCTTACGAAGCGATTCCATTCGGCAGATTCCATGCAAGGGCCGCAGATTCGGCATACAGAACTGGGTCCTAGTGACCACGGATGCCAGCCTGAGAGGCTGGGGAGCGGTCACACAGGGAAGAAACTTCCAGGGCGTGTGGTCAAGCCTGGAGACGTCTCTTCACATAAATATACTGGAGCTAAGAGCAATCTACAATGCTCTAAGCCTGGCAAAACCTCTGCTTCAGGGTCAGCCGGTGTTGATTCAGTCGGACAACATCACGGCAGTCGCCCACGTAAACAGACAGGGCGGCACAAGAAGCAGGAGGGCAATGGCAGAAGCTGCAAGGATTCTCCGCTGGGCAGAAAATCATGTGTTAGCACTGTCAGCTGTGTTCATCCCGGGAGTGGACAACTGGGAAGCAGACTTCCTCAGCAGACACGATCTGCACCCGGGAGAGTGGGGACTTCATCCAGAAGTCTTCCACATGATTGTGGTCCATTGGGAAAGACCAATGGTGGACATGATGGCGTCCCGCCTCAACAAAAAACTGGACCGGTATTGCGCCAGGTCAAGAGACCTTCAGGCAATAGCTGTAGACGCTCTGGTAACACCATGGGTGTACCAGTCAGTGTATGTGTTTCCTCCTCTGCCTCTCATACCAAAAGTACTGAGAATTATACGGCAAAGGGGAGTAAGAACGATACTCGTGGCTCCGGATTGGCCAAGAAGAACTTGGTACCCGGAACTTCAGGAGATGCTCACGGAAGATCCGTGGCCTCTACCTCTAAGACGGGACCTGCTTCAGCAGGAACCGTGTCTATTCCAAGACTTACCGCGGCTGCGTTTGACGGCATGGCGGTTGAACGCCGAATCCTAAGGGAAAAAGGCATTCCGGAAGAGGTCATCCCTACCCTGGTAAAAGCCAGGAAGGAGGTGACTGCACAACATTATCACCGCATTTGGAGAAAATATGTTGCGTGGTGTGAGGCCAGGAAGGCCCCGACGGAGGAATTTCAACTGGGTCGATTCCTACATTTCCTGCAAACAGGATTGTCTATGGGCCTCAAATTAGGGTCCATTAAGGTTCAAATTTCGGCCCTGTCGATTTTCTTCCAGAAAGAATTGGCTTCAGTTCCTGAAGTCCAGACTTTTGTAAAAGGAGTACTACATATACAGCCCCCGGTTGTGCCCCCAGTGGCACCGTGGGATCTTAATGTAGTTTTGGATTTTCTCAAATCCCATTGGTTTGAGCCACTCAAATCGGTGAAATGGAAATATCTTACATGGAAAGTAACCATGCTACTGGCCCTGGCTTCAGCCAGGAGAGTGTCAGAATTGGCGGCTTTATCGTATAAAAGCCCATATCTGATTTTCCATTCGGACAGGGCAGAACTGCGGACGCGTCCTCACTTGCTGCCTAAGGTGGTTTCAGCGTTTCACCTGAACCAGCCTATTGTGGTGCCTGCGGCTACTAGCGATTTGGAGGATTCCAAGTTGCTGGACGTTGTCAGAGCATTGAAAATATATATTTCAAGGACGGCTGGAGTCAGAAAATCTGACTCGCTGTTTATACTGTATGCACCCAACAAGCTGGGTGCTCCTGCTTCTAAGCAGACGATTGCTCGTTGGATTTGTAGCACAATTCAACTTGCACATTCTGTGGCAGGCCTGCCACAGCCTAAATCTGTCAAGGCCCATTCCACAAGGAAGGTGGGCTCATCTTGGGCGGCTGCCCGAGGGGTCTCGGCATTACAACTCTGCCGAGCAGCTACGTGGTCAGGGGAGAACACGTTTGTAAAATTCTACAAATTTGATACCCTGGCTAAGGAGGACCTGGAGTTCTCTCATTCGGTGCTGCAGAGTCATCCGCACTCTCCCGCCCGTTTGGGAGCTTTGGTATAATCCCCATGGTCCTGACGGAGTCCCAGCATCCACTAGGACGTCAGAGAAAATAAGATTTTACTTACCGATAAATCTATTTCTCGTAGTCCGTAGTGGATGCTGGGCGCCCATCCCAAGTGCGGATTGTCTGCAATACTTGTACATAGTTATTGTTACAAAAAAATCGGGTTGTTATTGTTGTGAGCCGTCTGTTCAGAGGCTCCTACGTTTGTCATACTGTTAACTGGGTTCAGATCACAAGTTGTACGGTGTGATTGGTGTGGCTGGTATGAGTCTTACCCGGGATTCAAAATCCTTCCTTATTGTGTACGCTCGTCCGGGCACAGTATCCTAACTGAGGCTTGGAGGAGGGTCATAGGGGGAGGAGCCAGTACACACCACCTAGTGGTCAAACTTTTAAATTTTGTGCCCTGTCTCCTGCGGAGCCGCTATTCCCCATGGTCCTGACGGAGTCCCAGCATCCACTACGGACTACGAGAAATAGATTTATCGGTAAGTAAAATCTTATTTTTACTCACGGCATTACAAGGTTTTTTCTTCGTTCTTGTGATCGTAATGTGATTGACAGGAAGTGGGTGTTTCTGGGCGGAAACTGGCCGTTTTATGGGTGTGTGCGAAAAAACGCTACCGTTTCTGGGAAAAACGCGGGAGTGGCTGGAGAAAAGGAGGAGTGTCTGGTCGAACGCTGGGTGTGTTTGTGACGTCAAACCAGGAACGAAACTGACTGAACTGATCGCAGTTGCCGAGTAAGTGTGGAGCTACTCAGAAACTGCTAAGAAGTGTCTATTCGCAATTTTGCTAATCTTTCGTTCGCAATTTTGATAAGCTAAGATTCACTCCCAGTAGGCGGCGGCTTAGCGTGTGCAAAGCTGCTAAAAGCAGCTTGCGAGCGAACAACTCTGAATGAGGGCCTATATCCCTTAAAGAGCCAGCTGACCGTAAAATTTAGACTATGCTCAAGGCAATATATATATGCTCGTCCATTTCAGCTGGACAAATGGTCGGGGTCTCACCTTCACGTGCATCAGGAAGTGACCTTGTCTCTGAAAGCCCGGATTTTTCTATTTATGGTGGCTACAAGTGCTTCACCTGGTAGAGGGTAGGAGTTTTTCAATATCCAATCATGGATGCTACTGACAACGGATGCCAGCCTCCGGGGTTGGGGGGGCTGTGACCCAAGGGGCCCAGTTCCAGGGGATATGGTCAAGTCAGGAATCTGCCGATAAACATTCTGGAACTGAGGGCTATTTATAATGCTCTTCTGCAGGCTTCTCACCTCCTGAAGGATCAGTTGATACAGGTTCAGTCGGACAACGCCACGGCGGTGGAGTACATAAACCAAGGGGGAACAAGAAGCAGAGCGGCGATGAGAGAGGTATCAAAGATCCTCTGGGCAAAAGGCCAATGCAAGGGCCATCTCAGCCATGTTCATCCCAGGAGTGGACAACTAGGAAGCAGACTTCCTCAGCAGACACTACCTCCATCCGGGGGAATGGGGCCTACATCCCCAGGTGTTTCAACAGTTAATTTACCGGTGGGGCTGTCCGCAGAAAGATCTGATGACCTCTCGACTCAACAGGAAGTTGGGCCGTTACTGTTCCAGGACGAGGGATCCGCAGGCGGTTGCGACACTGTGAATGTACCAGTTTGTATACCGGTTCCCTCCTCTACCATTAATCCAAAGGGTTCTCAAAAGGCTAAGAAGGAAAGCGTTAAAGCAATTGTAATTGCCCCGGATTGGCCTCGACGGGCGTGGTAATCGGACCTCCTAACCATGGCTCTGGAAGATCCCTGGCCTCTACCGCTCCGAGACGATCTTCTTCAACAAGGTCCGTTCGTCTATCCAGACTCACAGCGGCTACGTTTGACGGCTTGGAAGTTGAGAGGGAAATTCTAGCTAGAAAAGGTCTTCCCTCCAGGGTCATTTCCACCATGGTCCAGGCCAGGAAGATGGTTAAGTAAAAACATTACCATCATATTTGGAAAAAGTATGTTTCCTGGTGAGAGGGTAGAAAGGTTTCTCCCGTGGAATTTCGGATTGGTCGTTTTCTACTTTTCCTGCAAGCGGGTGTGGATTTGGGCCTACGGTTGGGCTCCATCAAAGTCCAGATTTCTGCACTCTCTATTATCTTCCAGTTGTTGCCAGTAGTGCAGACTTTTCTTAAGAAAGTTCTTCATATGCAACTGCCCTTTGTGTCTCCCATGGCTCCATGGGACCTCAATGTGGTTCTATCCTTTCTCCAATCGGACTGGTTTGAACCCTTACATAGGGTGGAGTTAAAATTTCTCACCTGGAAGACGGTGATCATATTGGCATTGGCGTCTGCCAGGCGTGTCTGTGAATTGGGGGCCTTATCCTGTAAGAGCCCTTATTTGATTTTTCATGAAGACAGGGCGAAACTTAGGATCCATCCTCAGTTTTTGCCGACAGTGGTGTCAGCTTTTCATGTGAATCCGCCTATTGTAGTTCCGGTTTTGTCTGACGCTTCTGTTGGTCCTGAGTCCTTGGATGTGGTCAGGGCTCTGAAGATTTAAGTCAAAAGGACGGCTCGTCATCGGAAATCTGACTCGCTGTTTGTCCTTTATGATGCCTCCAAGATTGGTCGGACAGCTTCTAAGCAATCTATTGCTCGCTGGCTCAGGTTGACCATTCAACAGGCCTATACTTCGGCGGCTCTGCCTTTGCCGATGTCTATTCAGGCCCACTTGACGAGGTCTGTGGGCTCTTCCTGGGCGGCTGCCTGGGGTGTCTCGGCCTTAGTTGTGCCGAGCTGCTACTTGTTCTGGTTCGAACACGTTTGTTAAATTCTGTAGGTTTGATACCGTGGCCAAGGATGACCTTCATTTTGGTGAGGCGGTTTTACAGGGGTCTCGGCCCTCTCCCACCCGTTTGGGAGCTTTGGGACTTCCCCATGGTACTAAAGTACAAGACCCCAGTATCCACTAGGACGTAAGAGAAAATAGGAATTTAATACCTACCGGTAATTCCTTTTCTCCTAGTCCGTAGTGGATACTGGGCGCCCGCCTAGGTGCTTCGTTCCTGCTTACCTGTGTAAGTATTTGGTTGGACCGGCATTGTGGTCCCGTTATGTTGTTGGGGTAGCCGTGCTATCCTGGTTAGTGTTGCTATCCTCTGTTCTGGTTAGCGCCCTCCTTTCGTTTCTGGTTGTGTGTTGGCTTGTTGCCTCACTGCTGTTGTATTGTTTGTTCTCTCATGTTATGTCAGTATCCTCGGGCACAGTTTTCCTAGACTGAGTCTGGCAGGAGGGGATATAGAGGGGAGGAGCCAGCACACACATACACACATTAAAGGTTTTTTAAAGTGCCAGGCTCCAGTGGACCCGATCTATACCCCATGGTACTAAAGTACAAGACCCTAGTATCCACTACGGACTAGGAGAAAAGGAATTACCGGTAGGTATTAAATTCCTATTTTCTGTTACTATTATCACTTATATGTAGTGCACCACAAATGATCCACAGAAAGTACATAGGGGTGAACAGAGAACACATTTAACACTAGTAAAGTACAGACAACAAGGGGGGAATTCAAATGTTTGAAAAGTCAGTTGGGTGTCTGTTTTTTCCGGTCTATTAGATAGGAAAAAACAGACACCCAACTGACTTTTCAAACAATTGAATATACCCCCAAACACGTAATTCCACAATATAAAATGATACCATGATCAATCCACAAGTATAAACACATAGGATGGTATTCAATTGTTTTGCGCCTTCGATTTCGCGTCTAAAGCAATGGGAGATCACTGGGAGCAGTTCAGTTGTTTTTTATTTTCCGTGCCCATTAAGGTCTGCTTTAGGCACATAGGGTGAGATTCAAATGATATATCATGCCCAATTTCCTTTCAAAAATGATCTCCGTTATCGCGCATATTGTGCCCATAGTAATCCAGTTTAGCTGCGTAAAGGGTTGGGTGCCTTGCTACTCCGGAGGTAGCGAGCTGAAATAATGATACAATGTCCCTGAGGGTAGAAACAGAACGGGTGTGGAAAGGGGTGAAAAGAATTGAATCCCGCCCATAAAGCGGCTAAATACAACCAAAAGTCCTTGGCGCGATCGCGAAAAATGCCATTTGGGGAGCCCAAAAGGGTTACTTTTCTTGCAATTAAGCTCACCACCCCCGGGAGGTGGTGTACGAGCTGAAATGCAGACGCCGGCAGCCATTGCGCCCAAATGGAGGTGTAATTGAATAGCTCTGTTTTTTGGGTGCCATTTAGTCGCTGGCGGCGGGATAAGATTTGAAACTCGAATCTGGCCCATAGAGTGGCATCCACAGCTATTGATAAGACAGTGCGCATCACTGAGGAGGAGCATCTGTGTAAGGTACGCTGTTGCTCAGTGAGATGACAGCAGTGTTGGGGAGTAAAACACAAGGGAAGAGGGCCCTGCTTATGAGCGCTAACATTGTAGAGGATGTGGGCATCCTTGTTGGGAACAAATCAAAGGAGTAATTAGCACCTTGGCCAAACCATATTACACTGTAAGGTGGGTCAGATTCAAAATAGCTGACCAATTCAGAGTTGCATTTGCACCCCTTGCATTGTTCCAGGATTTCCCATCCCTGCATACGCCCCAATGTCTGTAAAACATATACAAGATTCGGAACAGTAATGCAAAACCTCTTAAGTTGAGAGATCACACAACCACCAACCACTCAGCTGCCTATTTTGTGTTTTTCTTTTCAATGAAACACAAACCTTTTTAATCGTGAACCCGGGAAAAAGGAATGGAAGTGGAACTTTATTTAAAAGCAATAGTTCTACAGGTATTTCTTTTATGAGTTTTGTGACTACATAATAAAATTGTCATTTGTTTGATGGTTACAGGTAAAGACAGATACTGTGCTGATAATGTGCAGGAAGAAAGCTGAAGGCAAATGGGAATTTTTGACACAAGTTGAGAAACAAACAAAGGAAAAAGAGTGAGTACTGTAAAGTATTTAGAAATGTTGTGTTCTGACGCCCTGTTATAGTGGGTAATGGCTCTCCAGGAGCTGGAGAGGAAGATCTGGGCTTCCTACTTAAGTCTGAATGAGTGGCGCAAGCACTCACAATATGATGCCAGGATTCGTGGCATAATTTTATATAGGGAAGGACCCTATATATATATCTGCATCCATTATTACAGCAATATATAAACTGACACCATAAATTCCACGCGTAATGTCCTAGTCTGAATCCATTCAAAATGTATCAGATCAGTCTTGGGACAGTCGATAAATTAGGGATGGCCATCGAATGGTTCATCATCAATGGTAGGAAACCCATCAACATGTAACCATTGATAGGTGTCAGTGCTGTGAATGAGGAAAGCCAGTCAGGGAAGGGGGTGGGGCTAAGCCAGATGCTCCATTGTCAGGGAAGAAAATGCCATCACTGCATCTTTCATTCGTGATGGTTAACCATCATACCTCTGCCATTGATGGCAAAACCGTTAAGGGTTGCTAACAACCGTCAATGGCCATTCCTACCGTAAATCTGGTTAGTAGATGACTGCTATCGGCCTGTGAGAGTAGTTGGCAGACATCGGCAAAGTATGATATCTCTACCAGCTATTTTCAAAGTTTTATGGTTCTATTATAAATCATGTCCTGAATATATTCCTACCATATTTATTTTCTCTAGCAAACCATCACTGGACACGGATGGAGACCCCAATGCAGGTCTTATGAATGTTTTGAAGAAGATCTATGACGATGGAGATGATGAAATGAAGAGAACATTGAATAAAGCGTGGGCGGAATCTCGAGAGAAACAGTTAAAGGGTGACATGGATTTCTGATGAGAGAGTCTTGTCATCACTTTGCCTTAAATAATTCCTCAGTACAGGGACAGACCTTGCTTTAATACCAGTAGAGTTGATCTCTACAATTCCATTGTTTACAATCCAGTTCCTTCCCAGCATGTACCGAGTGCGGTTTCTGTATCTCATTCTGACTGGACTATTAAATGCCACACAAACATTTTAGCCATACTGTCCTAGTTTCCTGTCTTTGGGTTCAGTCAGTGTCCACCTGTGTCTTGTTGATTGTTTTTTGGGGAGGGGGGTAGGATTTATTTTGTAAAAAATGTGAAGGAATTAGAAATGTTTTCCTTGTCTATTAAATTCTGCCAAATAAGGACAGCGATTTCATTTTTGCCTGTTTTTGTTTGGTGATGCAAACTGTTTTGGCCTGTATCCTGTAAAATCAATTAACATCAATCAAAATCAATTAACATTTTCCTGTACTACAAGAGAACCGAAACTAGAAATAGACAGTGGGGCATATTTATTAAATATATTTATCGAGGCAATAAGAAATTAAATAACCCCTGGATGTATCAAATAACAGGAGCTACAACAGGGGTTCATCCCTGCGATGTGTTAAAACAAGTGAGGTGATCCATCACTTGTTACGGAATCTGGCACGCTTCTGCGTAGCTGTTAAGCACACGTGTGGGCAGCCATTGCCTGGGGGGGGATCCTACAGATCGCTCTCATGGTAAATTGTGCATTACAGTATGTAGCCCATAGACTACAATGGTGTTAGCTACCGGGACCAAGCTTCAGAATGCAACATAAATCAGGAAAGAAAGCAGCCCTCATAGAAACCTATGGGTGCTGATATTGAGCTCACCGTAAATACATTCATGGGATTCAGGGGATTTGAAGGTTACCCACAGAAAGCACCTGCAAATATTCATTGATAAATAGGCCCCATTGTCCTTAAATGTGGGTTCTGGTCTCGCTCCATTAACATTCTAAATTCTCAATTGAAATTAGTTACACTAACATGTATAACTTAACCTAAGTAATGATTTTCCTGTACTATAATCATAGTAATTCAGTAAACGACAATATATTTACACAAGTGACAAATATATATGAACTAGAACCATTATTTGGAGTGTAGCAATGTCTCTTGCTCTTGTGTTATGTGTTGGAATACATAATGACAAGTGTTCTCATACAAGCAACTTGTTTTAAACTTAAATTTATAAACCTGTATGAATTTACCCCCCCACCATCCTATTTACTATAGTATAAAAGGAAATTAAAAGTCACCTTGGACTTCTGTGACCTATATAAAGCACTCAGGAATAGATGTATTAACCTGGAGATGGCATAAGGAAGTGATAAAGCAGTGTTAAGTGCAAGGTGATAATGCACTAGGCAATCAGCTCCTAAGTGTTAATTTACATATGGGAGCTGATTGGCTGGCGTGTTTATTACCTTGCATTTATCACTGGTTTATCACTTCTTTATGCTTTCTCCAGGTTAATACATCTACCCCACTGTGCGCCATGCCTCTTGCTGGCTTTTAATATTCATCTATTATACAGTATGGGGTTACACTATTCCCTTTATAATTGATATGAAACAGTGTAAATATAAGTATTTTAGAATTCAAAAGACGTTATGTGACTCGAACAGGACAAAGCTGCAACTAGTTGACTGAATTACATATCCGCATTTGCTATACTGACTGTTATTTATTTCTACATGGAACACTTCCACAATGAGTCCTGTGACACTGCATTAACGCACACCCGGAAGCCCTGCACCTGTAAGCAGTGTGAAACTGTGTTTCAATGTAAAAGAAAAATCAGGATTTTGGTACTTACCGATAAATCCCTTTCTCCGATTCCACAGGTGACACTGGAGAGCAGTCACAATGGGGATATAGTAGGCAGTAACTGGGAGCTGGCACTTTAAAACTCTAAAACTGTGGCTATCTCCTCCCCTACTATGTCTTCCCCACCCCCATTCCCCCAAGCAAGTCTACGTAAAACTGTGCCCGAGGAGAGCTGGAAGAGACCAGCGTTAAAGTAGAAGAGGTTAACGAAGCCCTGTAAACCAGGGCAACACTAAAAACAAACCTGGAAACCTATTAGAAAAAAAGGTTAACCTGAACAAAACAACCAGTCACACAGTGACCTGCAAACCGTGAAAGTGAAAAAGGAAGAAACAGCGCTGGGTGGGCGTCCAGTGTCCCCTGTGGAATCGGAGAAAGGGTATTATCAGTAAGTACCAAAATCCTGATTTCTCCTTTATCGACTAGGGGACACTGGAGAGCAGTTACAATGGGGACGTCCCAGAGCTCCCAAGACGGGAGGGAGAGCGCTGAGAGTCCTGTAAAACCACTCTGCCAAACTGTGATGCAGAGGCCGCAAAAGTGTCAAACCTGTAAAACGTGACAAACGTGTGTTGGCCCGACCAAGTAGCTGCACGACATAAAGTAGACCTGGAGACCCCGCGGGCGGCCGCCCACGAGGGCCCTACAGAGCGCGTAGAGTGCGCTGAAATTGAAGACGGAGGCTCTCGCGAAGCTGCCAAATAAGCTTGTCTGATGGTCAGCCGAATCCATCGGGACGTCTGCTTAGAAGCCGGGCAGCATCGTATAGAACAAATAAGGAGTTCGACTTCCGAATAGCCGAAGTCCGTTCCACATAGATCTTGAGCTCCCTGACAACATCCAACGATCTGAAATCCGAGGAGTCCTCCGAGAGGGCCGGAACCAAAAGTGGCTGATTGATGTGAAAATCGGACATAACCTTCGGTAGAAAAAACATGCGAGTACGGAGCTCAGCCCTATCTGCATGAAACACCTGGTAAGGAGGTCGACGAGAGAGCCCCAAGTTCCGACACCCGTCTGGCCAGAGCCAGGAGAAGGACCACCTTCCAGGTGAGATATTTCATCTCTACCGACTCCAGAGGCTCAAATAACGAAGACTGCAGAAAAGAGTGGACCAGTTTGAGGTCCCATGGTGCTGTCGGAGGGCGAAAGGGAGGTTGTATTCGTAGACGGTTGATGTACGCTACCGTCGTGGCGTTGTCGGATTGAACTCTGACTGCTCGACCGTGCAAACAGGTGATATGCCTGAAGTAGGGCATTGTACACTGCCTGTAGCTCGAGAATGTTTATGGGGAGAGCGGATTCGTTAAACGACCAGCGCTCCTGAAAACAATGTTCGAGGGTCACCGCCCCCCAGCCTCGCAGGCTTGCGTCTGCGGTGGAGAGTCCAATCCCAAACGCCGAACAGCCTTCCTTCCAACAGATGCGTCGAATGGAGCCACCAGAGGAGCAATGGCCGTGCTTTTGGAGACAGCGTTACCCGCTGATGAAGGAATAGATGAGACCCTGACCACTGATGTAGAAGACACTGTTGAAAAGGTTGAGAGTGGAAGCGTCCGTATGGAAGAGCTTCGAACGCCACTACCATCTTCCCCAGAAGGCGAATGCACAGATACACTGATACCCGACGGTGTCGAAATACCGACCTCACCAGCGTCTGAAGAGACAGGATCTTGTCCTGAGGAAGGAAAACTTTCTGACTGACCGTGACGAGAATCATCCCCAAGAACAGCAACCGTTGTGAGGGGCATAAGTGAGACTTCGGGAAGTTCAGGATCCACCCGTGCCGAATCAGAAGGTCCTGGGTTATCCGGATATTCTGAAGCAACAGGTCTGCAGAATGTGCCTTTATTAGCAGATCGTCCAGATAGGGGACAATCGTCACACCCTGCTTCTGAAGTAGGGCCATTATGACCGCCATGACCTTTGTGAACTCTCTGGGAGCAGAAGAGAGACCAAACGGAAGGGCCTGGAAATGAGCGTCTTGTATCGCGAACCGGAGAAAAGCCTGATGAGGAGGCCAAATGGGAACATGTAAGTATGCATCCTTGTTGTCTAAGGATGCCAGAAACTCGTTTTGCTCCAACCCCGCAATAACAGACTGGAGGGACTCCATCTTGAACTTGAATACCCTCAAAAACGGATTGAGATCCTTCAAGTTCAGAATTGGCCTGACCGAGCTGTCCGGCTTCGGTACGAGAAACAGGCTTGAGTAATAGCCCTGTTTCCGATGATGAGAGGGAACAGGGATGAGTACCTTTGCGGACAGAAGCTTCTGAACCGCTGCCTGCAAGGCTACTCTTCTGTCATTGTAAACTGGCAAACCCGTGGTGAAGAAACGCTGAGGCGGCCGGGTTTGAAAATCGAGTTTGTAACCGCAAATGACGAGATCCCTGACCCAAGCATCTGGACAGGATTGTACCCAAGCCTCCCTGAAATTCCACAGACGAGCTCCCACCCTGTGGTCTCCCAGGTGGGAGGGAAGTCCGTCATGCGGTGAAGGATTTAACCTCTGACTGGGCGGAGGCTGTGGAACCTCTGCCTCTATGGCCACGGGAGACAGAAGCTCCGCCCCTGGCCTGGCCTCGAAACCTGTAAGAGGCACGAAAGGAAGGACCCGAATAGGCCCTCCTAGAGGCTGGAGCAGCAGAGGGAAGATAAGTCGACTTACCACCAGTGGCCTGAGAAATCCAGGCATCCAAATCCTTTCCGAATAGGACCTCTCCCATAAAGGGCAACGCTTCAGCTGCCCTTTTGGATTTAGCATCCGCCTGCCACGGCCGCAGCCAGAGAGCTCTGCAGGCAGAAATTGCCAAAGTGGAAATCTTAGCTCCGAGGATACAGACGTCCTTGGAAGCCTCGCAAAGATAAAGGGCTGAATCGCGACTGTGTTCTGCCAACTGTATCAGTTTATCCGCAGGCAAATCGTCACGAAGTCCAGATGACAATTGTTCCGCCCAAGCTTCCATCGCCTTGTTGACCCAGCAACCTACCTGTGCTGGGCGATGTAACACCCCCGCCGCCGAGTAAATAGTCTTCAAGGTGGTTTCCAACTTCCTATCAGACACTTCCTTCAGCGAAGTCGCTCCAGGAACCGGCAGAACCGTCTTCTTCCACAGACGAGACAACGAAGGATCCACAATCGGAGAGGTCTCATAACGCTTCCTGCTATCTGCGGTAAAAGGATAGGAAGACAACATTTTCTTCAATACCTGAAATTTTGCATCCAGATGTTTCCAAGCTGCCGTCATGAGCGCATCCACCTCCTCCAAAACTGGAAAGATCACCGGCAGTCTTTGGTTGGTGCCAAACCTTGAAGGACGTAGGTGTCCTGCTCAGTCTCCTCCACCTGTAATGCTGAGCAAATAGCAGTAATAAGCGCCTCAATACCCTGAGCTACTGGTTCAGAGTCCTCATAAACCTGATCGTCATCAGTATCCTGTACCTCTACCACTGCCTCTTCCAATAGAGGCATATCATCGTCAGTCAAGTAACACTGAGGCTAGCAATCTCTTTTTTTGAAACTTGTGGAGGGGAACTAAAGGAAGGGAGTACCGCCTTAGGGAGCCCTTCATCTGATTTCGCCAGGGAACGAGCCCATGCTGGTTCAGGCTCAGGTATCGGGACAAGTTGTTGGAACCGGGCCACCTCTCTATCTTCCCGAGAGCCCTCTGTTCCCTAGTTAACAGGGACATAACCTCTGTGAGCTGTGTAGTCCAAACCGGAGTGTTCGGCGGCTGTGATGAGGGCTGAGCAGATGGCTTCGACCCACAATCCTCACATAAAATGGAATTTTCAGACTGTCCCTGGGTGAATTTTGCAGAACACTTCTGACATTGGAAAACCTTCTGTGCTGCCTTGGAGCCCTTTCCAGCCATAGCAGCACCTGTCACACTCCCCCCCCCACACACAGCAATAGGCAGGGGATCAGTACTAAATGCCGCCAGCCGGAATCCCGGCGGTCGAAATACCGACGCCGGAATCCCGACCACACAATCCCGACAGGGGTGGCGAGCGGAACGCAGCCGCTTGCAGGCTCGCTACGCTCGGCACACTATTATATTCTCCCTCTATGGGTGTCGTGGACACCCACGGAGGGAGAATATGTCGGGCTTGTGGCGGTCGGGATTCCGGCGTCGGTATTTCGACCGCCGGGATCTTGACCGCATCCCATAGGCAGAAGGGAGAGAGAGGGAGAGCAGGAAGAAGTGCAGCCACAGCAGCCCTATGAATCTTGCACAGTATGGTGCAGTGTCAGGCACTATCAATAAATTACAGGTGCCTCACACGATCCCTTAGCGCCCCCAGTCCCCACTAAAACTGCTCACTGCATCCAGGGATGAAACTGCTGAGTCCTCTCTCTGCGATGCAGCGTTGTAAAATGGCCGGGGCCGTAGGGAGCTGAGAGCCCAGAGCGGGATTAAGCTCCCCCCCACCCCCCATAATGGCGCCTAATTCAAAGATGCAAAGGCGCTAGTGCACCGTAGTGGTCCTGTATTCCCCGCTGGCAATGTGGGCCGCCTGTCATACTTACCGCTGCCCTGCTGCCGGAGTCTTCCGCTGATGGAGTGGCCCTGACACGCGCCGCACGCAGCGGTGTCCGGCCAGCTCCAGAGAGCTCAGTGTCTCCTTCAGCCGGGGACCATCCCAAGCCGCATGCAGCTGCGGTGGGATGGGACCCTGCCAGTCTGTAAAGAAAGAAGAAGAAAATTAAAGACTGGCTTAGGGGGGGGGGAACATAGTAGGGGAGGAGCTAGCCACAGTTTTAGAGTTTTAAAGTGCCAGCTCCCAGTTACTGCCTACTATATCCCCATTGTGACTGCTCTCCAGTGTCCCCTAGTGGATGAAGGAGAATGGGGCCTATTCAATTACAGTGCCTTGCTAACGTATTCACCCCCCACCCCCTTGGCTTTTTACCTATTTTGTTACATTACAACCTGTAATTTTATATTTTTTTAATCTGAATTTTTCATATGTCCTAGAGGATGCTGGGGTCACATCAAGAACCATGGGGTATAGATGGGATCCACAGGAGACATGGGCACTTTAAGTCTTTCAAAGGGGTGTGAACTGGCTCCTCCCTCTATGCCCCTCCTCCAGACTCCAGTTTAGAATCTGTGCCCAGGCAGACTGGATGCACACTGAGGAGCTCTACTGAGTTTCTCTGAAAAGACTTTAAGTTAGGTTTTTTATTTTCAGGGAGCACTGCTGGCAACAGTCTCCCTGCTTCGTGGGACTTAGGGGAGAGAAGTCAGACCTACTTCTGTGAGTTAAAGGATCTGCTTCTTTGGCTACAGGACACCATTAGCTCCTGAGGGTTTGGAACACTAGGTACGCCATGGGGTTCATTCCCAGAGCCCGCCGTCACCCCCCTTGCAGAGCCAGAAGACAGGTGAGTAGAAGAAGATCAGAAGACTTCAGTGACGGCTTTGAGGTACCGCGCTGCGCGCCATGCTCCCACACACAACAGCACTGCAGGGCGCGGGGGGCGCCCTGGGCAGCATATAAACCTCATTTATCTATCTGGCAAAAGCGGACAAGGTGCCTGGGCACTGTCCGGACCCCCGCCAGTGTCAAAAAGTTTAAAAATGAGCAGGTCTGAAGCGCGCCAGTAAGGGGGCGGGGCTTAGCCCTCACAGCACGGCGCCATTTCCCTTCACATGGCTGCAGAGACGCTGGTCCTTCCTCACACTGCTGTAATAAGTAACAGGGTGGAAAACGGGGGGGGGGGAGACAGCGATTTTGGTGCATTATACTAGTTTATAAAAGCGCTGCAGGTCTGGGTCATTGGCTGTAGTGTTCAGAGCGGGTTTTGGGTGCTGGGGTGTGGGCTGGCTATATCTCCCTCTGTGTCTCTCTGACAGGCTTTGCTGTAGGTCTATCCCCTATAGGTCCAGTGTATCTGCGTGTGGTGGGTGCACGTGTGTCGGCATGTCTGAGGCGGAGTGCTCCTCCCAGGAGGAGACTGTGTTGGGGACACAAAAGGCTGTGGGAGTGACCCTGTCGGCACTGCCGACACCGGATTGGGTGAATGTTTTGAGTGCTTTGAATGCAAATGTGGCTCTGATTAATAAAAGATTGGATAAATCTGAGTCTCAGAACCAGGCTTGGAAGAAATCCGTAGAGGATGTGTTGTTTCAAGTCCAGACCCCTTCGGGGTCACAAAAACGTTCATTTGCCCAGCTGACAGACACGGACACCGACACGGACACTGACTCAAGTGTCGATTATAGTGATGCCAGATTAGATCCAAAACTGGCAAAGAGCATTCAGTACATGATTGTGGCTATAAAAGATGTATTATATATCACTGAGGACCCTGCTGTTCCTGATACTAGGGTCTGTATGTATAAAGGGAAGAAACCTGAGGTCACTTTTCCTCCCTCTCATGAACTGAACGCACTTCGTGGAAAGGTTTGGGAAAATCCTGACAAAAAGTTTCAGATTCCCAAAAGGATTGTAGTGGCGTATCCGTTTCCCTCTGGGGATAGGGAAAAATGGGAGCCACCCCCCATTGTGGACAAGGCTTTATCACAGCTGTCCAAAAAAGTGGCTCTTCCATCCCCTGACACGGCAGCCCTAAAGGATCCTGCGGATCGTAGGCAGGAAAATACATTGAAATCCATTTATATTTCCACGGGTACGCTACTCAGACCAGCCATTGCATCTGCATGGGTGAGTAGTGCTATCGAAAAATGGGCAGATAACCTGTCATCTGATTTGGAAACCCTGGATAGGGACAACATTCTTCTGACGCTAGGTCATATCAGGGACGCTGCGGTCTACCTAAAGGAAGCTGCAAGAGATATTGGCCTCTTGGGTTCACGGGCCAATGTCATGGCAGTCACAGCTAGGAGAGCATTATGGATTTATCAATGGAATGCTGATGCTGATTCCAAAAAAGCTATGGAGTCTCTACCGTATAAAGGTGGTGTATTGTTTGGTGACGGCCTCGCTGAGTTGGTATCTACGGCTACCGCGGGTAAGTCATCACTTTTACCTTATGTGCCTGCACCACAAAAGAAAGCACACCAGTATCCGATGCAGTCCTTTCGGCCTATAAATACAGAAAAGGCCGAGGGTCTTCCTTTCTTGCTACTAGAGGAAAGGGAAACGGTAAGCGATCACCGGCTTCTGCCAAGTCCACCGCATGACGCTGGGGCTCCTCTGCGGGAGTCCGCACCGGTGGAGGCACGTCTAAGGCTCTTCAGTCAGTTCTGGGCTCGTTCGGGCCTAGACCCATGGGTTTTAGAAATAGTGTCCCAAGGGTACAAACTGGAGTTTCAAGACGTCCCCCCTCACCAATTTTTCAAATCAGCCTTACCAGCTTCTCTTCCAGACAGGGAAGTGGTATGCGCCGCGATACAAAAATTGTGTCACAATCAAGTCATTGTCAGGGTTCCCCCGTCACAACAGGGAGAAGGCTTTTATTCAAGCCTGTTTGTGGTTCCGAAGCCAGACGGCTCAGTCAGACCAATCCTGAACCTCAAATCCCTCAATTTCTACCTAAAAAAATTCAAATTCAAGATGGAATCTCTCCGGGCTGTGATTTCCAGTCTGGAGGAGGGGGATTTTATGGTGTCAGTAGACATAAAGGATGCCTACTTACATGTTCCCATTTATCCTCCACATCAGGCTTACCTGAGGTTTGCAGTTCAGGATTGTCATTACCAATTTCAGACGTTGCCGTTTGGTCTGTCCACGGCTCCGAGGGTTTTCACCAAAGTAATGGCCGAAATGATGGTTCTCCTGCGCAAACAAGGAGTCACAATTATCCCGTACTTGGACGATCTCCTGATAAAGGCGAGATCCAGGGACCAATTACTGCAGAACATTACGCTCTCCCTGACAATACTGCAGCAACATGGTTGGCTCCAAAACTTGACAAAATCGTAGTTGGTCCCGACGAGACGGCTGTTGTTTTTGGGAATGATTCTGGCCACAGAATTACAGAGAGTTTTTCTTCCAGAGGAAAAGGCTCTGGAAATTCAGAACCTGGTCAAGCAAATTCTGAAACCAGCAAGGGTATCGATCCATCAATGCACTCTGTTGCTGGGAAAGATGGTGGCGGCCTACGAGGCCATTCAGTTTGGCAGATTCCATGCCAGAGTGTTTCAGTGGGACCTATTGGACAAGTGGTCCGGGTCCCATCTGCACATGCACCGAAGGATAACCCTGGCCTCCAAGACCAGAAACTCACTCCTGTGGTGGCTACACAGCTCTCACCTCCTAGAGGAACGCAGGTTCGGGGTCCAGGACTGGATCGTAGTAACCATGGATGCGAGTCTCCGAGGCTGGGGAGCAGTCACGCAGGGGGAAAACTTCCAGGGAAAATGGTCAAGCCAGGAAATGTGTCTACACATAAACGTGCTGGAGTTAATGGCCATTCACAATGGCCTTCTGCAAGCAGAACATTTTCTTCGCAATCGGCCCGTCTTAATTCAGTCAGACAACATAACAGCAGTAGCGTACATAAACTGACAGGGCGGAACAAAGAGCAGAGCGGCAATGACAGAGGCCACGAAGGTGCTCCGTTGGGCGGAAAGGCATGCAAGCGCTCTATCAGCGATCTTCATTCCAGGAGTAGACAACTGGGAAGCAGACTTCCTGAGCAGACACGATCTCCATCTAGGAGAGTGGGGTCTTCATCAAGAGGTCTTTGCAGAAGTGACAAGTCTTTGGGGAATTCCTCAAATAGACATGATGGCGTCTCGCCTCAACAAGAAACTTCAGAGATATTGTTCCAGGTCAAGAGACCCTCAAGCAATAGCAGTGGACGCCCTAGTGACACTGTGGGTGTTTTGGTCGGTGTACGTGTTTCCTCCGCTTCCACTCATTCCAAAAGTGATAAAGATCGTAAGAAGAACAAGGGTTCAAGCGATCCTCATTGTTCCAGACTGGCTAAGAAGGGCTTGGTATCCAGAGCTTCAGGAATTACTCATAGGAGATCCCTGGCCTCTTCCCCTGAGGGAGGATCTGTTACAGCAGGGGCCGTGCGTGTTCCAAGACTTACCGAGGCTTCGTTTGACGGCTAGGAGGTTGAACGCCGGATTCTAGCCCGAAAGGGTATTCCCAAGGAAGTCATCCCCACTCTTATTCAGGCAAGGAAAGGAGTAACATCTACACATTACCACCGTATTTGGAGAAAGTATGTGTCTTGGTGTGAATCCAAGAAGGCTCCTACGGAAGAATTTCAGTTAGGGCGGTTTTTCCATTTTTGGTGTGGATGCGAGCCTAAAGTTGGGCTCAATTAAAGTTCAAATTTCAGGTTTATCGGTTTTCTTCCAAAAACAATTGGCCTCCCTTCCAGAAGTTCAGACCTTCGTGAAAGGCGTATTGCACATCCAACCTCCTTTTGTGCCTCCTGTGGCAACATGGAATCTTAACGTGGTGTTGCAGTTCCTTCAATCTCATTGGTTTGAACCTTTACAGGAGGTAGAGTTGAAATTCCTTACTTGGAAAGTGGTCATGCTGTTGGCCTTGGCATCCGCAAGGCGGGTGTCTGAATTGGCGGTCTTGTCTCACAATAGCCCTTATTTGATCTTCCATGAAGATAGAGCAGAATTGAGGACTCGTCAGCAGTTTCTGCCGAAAGTGGTATCATCATTCCATTTGAACCAACCTATTGTGGTGCCAGTGGCTACTGACGCCTTGCTGGAATTTAAGCTTCTCGATGTAGTAAGAGCTTTGAAAATTTATGTCGCCAGAACGGCTCAGTTTAGGAAAACAGAGGCTCTGTTTGTCTTGTTTGCTCACAATAAAATTGGGGCTCTTGCTTCCAAGCAGACTATTGTGCGCTGGATCTGTCATACGGTTCAGCAGGCTCATTCTACGGCTGGATTGCCATTACCGAAATCAGTGAAGGCCCATTCTACCAGAAAGGTGGGCTCATCCTGGGCGGCTGCCCAGGGGGTCTCGGCATTACAACTTTGCCGAGCAGCTACTTGGTCGGATTCAAACACCTTTGCGAAGTTCTACAAGTTTGATACCCTGGCTAATGAGGACCTCGTTTGGTCAATCGGTGCTGCAGAGTCATCCGCACTCTCCCGCCCGTTCTAGAGCTTTGGTATAAACCCCATGGTTCTTGATGTGACCCCAGCATCCTCTAGGACATATGAGAAAATAGGATTTTAATACCTACCGGTAAATCCTTTTCTCTTAGTCCGTAGAGGATGCTGGGCGCCCGTCCCAGTGCGTACTGTATCTGCAGTTATTAGCGGTGGTTGCACACATGTTGTGTTACGTTTATAGTCAGCCTGTTGCTGATGTGGTTCATGCCGTTAACTTGCGTGTTGTTAAATGCCATGTTGTACGACGTGCTTGAGGTGTAAGCTGGTATGTATCTCACCTTAGTTTAACAATAAATCCTTTTCTTCGAAATGTCCGTCTCCCTGGGCACATTTCCTATAACTGGAGTCTGGAGGAGGGGCATAGAGGGAGGAGGCAGTTCACACCCCTTTGAAAGTCTTAAAGTGCTGGCAGGGAAGACACAAAGTGCGCTGTCTACTGTGCGCTCCCCCACACGCGGCTGAAGGTCCTCGTCCTCCTCCTCCATCATCCATCATCCATCGAGCAATAGTCTGCTTAGAAGCAGGTGCACCCAACTTGTTGGGCGCATACAGGATAAAAAGCGAGTCAGTCTTCCTGACTCCAGCTGTCCTGGAAACATAAATTTTTAGGGCCCTGACTACATCCAACAACTTGAAAGCTTCCAAGTCATTCGTAGCCGCAGGCACCACGATAGGTTGGTTCAGATGAAAAGCTGACACCACTTTGGGGAGAAACTGAGGACGAGTCCTCAATTCTGCCCTATCCATATGGAAAATCAGATAAGGGCTTTTACATGACAAAGCCGCCAATTCTGAAACACGCCTGGCCGAAGCCAAGGCCAATAACATGACCACTTTCCACGTGAGATATTTTAAATCCACGGTTTTCAGTGGCTCAAACCAATGTGACTTTAGGAAATCCAACACCACGTTGAGATCCGAAGGTGCCACTGGAGGCACAAAAGGGGGCTGAATATGCAGCACTCCCTTAACAAAAGTCTGAACTTCAGGTAGTGAAGCCAATTCTCTCTGGAAGAAAATCGATAGAGCCGAAATCTGGACCTTAATGGAACCCAATTTAAGGCCCATAGTCACCCCTGACTGTAGGAAGTGCAGGAACCGGCCCAGCTGAAATTCTTCCGTTGGGGCCTTCCTGGCCTCACACCACGCAACATATTTTCGCCATATGCGGTGATAATGGTTCGCGGTTACTTCTTTCCTAGCTTTTATCAGCGTAGGAATGACTTCCTCCGGAATGCCCTTTTCCTTCAGGATCCGGTGTTCAACCGCCATGCCGTCAAACGCAGCCGCGGTAAGTCTTGGAACAGACAGGGCCCCTGCTGCAGCAGGTCCTGTCTGAGCGGTAGAGGCCATGGGTCCTCTGACATCATTTCTTGAAGTTCCGGATACCACGCTCTTCTTGGCCAATCCGGAACAATGAGTAGTTCTTACTCCTCTTCTCCTTATTATCCTCAGTACCTTTGGTATGAGAGGAAGAGGAGGGAACACATAAACCGATCGGTACACCCACGGTGTTACCAGAGCGTCCACAGCTATCGCCTGCGGGTCTCTTGACCTGGCGCAATATTTTTCTAGCTTTTTGTTTAGGCGGGACGCCATCATGTCCACCTGTGGTTTTTCCCACTGGTTTACAATCATTTGAAAAGACTTCTGGATGAAGTCCCCACTCTCCCGGGTGGAGGTCGTGCCTGCTGAGGAAGTCTCCTTCCCAGTTGTCCACTCCCGGAATGAACACTGCTGACAGTGCTAACACGTGATTTTCCGCCCATCGGAGAATCCTTGTGGCTTCTGCCATCGCCGTCCTGCTTCTCGTGCCGCCCTGTCGATTTACATGGGCGACTGCCGTGATGTTGTCTGACTGGATCAGTACCGGCTGGTTTTGAAGCAGGGGTTTTGCCTGACTTAGGGCATTGTAAATGGCCCTTAGTTCCAGAATATTTATGTGCAGGGAAGTCTCCTGACTTGACCATAGTCCTTGGAAGTTTCTTCCCTGTGTGACTGCTCCCCAGCCTCGAAGGCTGGTATCCGTGGTCACCAGGACCCAGTCCTGTATGCCGAATCTGCGGCCCTCTTGAAGATGAGCACTCTGCAGCCACCACAGCAGAGACACCCTTGTCCTTGGAGACAGGGTTATCAGACGATGCATCTGAAGATGCGATCCGGACCACTTGTCCAACAGGTCCCACTGAAAGGTTCTTGCATGAAACCTGCCGAATGGAATCGCTTTGTAGGAAGCTACCATTTTTCCCAGGATCCGCGTGCAGTGATGCACCGACACCTGTTTTGGTTTTAGGAGGCCTCTGACTAGAGATGACAGCTCCTTGGCCTTCTCCTCCGGGACAAACACTTTTCTCTGTTCTGTGTCCAGAACCATCCCTAGGAACAGCAGGCGTGTCGTAGGGACCAGCTGTGACTTTGGAATGTTTAGAATCCAGCCGTGCTGTTGTAGCACTTCCCGAGATAGTGCTACCCCTACCAACAACTGCTCCCTGGACCTCGCCTTTATCAGGAGATCGTCCAAGTACGGGATAATTAAAACTCCCTTCCTTCGAAGGAGTATCATCATTTCCGCCATTACCTTGGTAAAGACCCTCGGAGCCGTGGAGAGACCGAACGGCAACGTCTGGAATTGGTAATGACAATTTTGTACCACAAACCTGAGGTACTCCTGGTGAGGATGGTAAATGGGGACATGTAGGTAAGCATCCTTGATGTCCAGCGATACCATGTAATCTCCCTCGTCCAGGCTCGCAATAACCGCCCTGAGCGATTCCATCTTGAACTTGAATTTTTTGATATATGTGTTCAAGGATTTCAAATTTAAAATGGGTCTCACCGAACCGTCCGGTTTCGGTACCACAAACATTGTGGAATAGTAACCCCTTCCTTGTTGAAGTAGGGGCACCTTTACTATCACTTGTTGTGAATACAGCTTTTGAATTGCCTGTAACACTGCCTCCCTGCCTGAGGGAGTGGTTGGCAAGGCAGATTTGAGAAAACGGCGGGGGGGGGGGAGACGTCTCGAATTCCAGTTTGTACCCCTGAGATACTATTTGAAGGATCCAGGGATCCACCCGTGAGCGAGCCCACTGCTTGCTGAAATGCTTGAGACGGGCCCCCACCGTACCTGGCTCTGCCTGTGGAGCCCCAGCGTCATGCTGTGGACTTAGAGGAAGAGGGGGAGGACTTTTGCTCCTGGGAACTGGCTGTATGCTGCAGCTTTTTCCCTCTACCTCTGGGCAGAAAGGACGCGCCTTTAACCCGCTTGCCCCTATTGGGCCGAAAGGACTGTACCTGATAATACGGTGCTTTCTTTGGTTGTGAGGGAACATGGGGCAAAAATGTAGACTTCCCAGCTGTTGCTGTGGAAACGAGGTCCGAGAGACCATCCCCGAACAATTCCTCACCCTTATAAGGCAGAACTTCCATGTGTCGTTTGGAATCTGCATCACCTGTCCACTGCCGAGTCCATAACCCTCTCCTGGCAGAAATGGACATTGCACTAATTTTGGATGCCAGCCGGCAAATATCCCTCTGTGCATCCCTCATGTATAAAAGTGCGTCTTTTATATGCTCTACGTTCAGCAAAATAGTGTCCCTGTCTAGGGTATCTATATTTTCTGACAGGGA
Organism: Pseudophryne corroboree; assembly: GCF_028390025.1. NCBI lineage: Eukaryota > Metazoa > Chordata > Amphibia > Anura > Myobatrachidae > Pseudophryne > Pseudophryne corroboree. The sequence continues at coordinate 98,282,575 of NC_086452.1, forward strand.
ATCTGACCACGCAGCCGCAGCGCTGCACATCCAGGCTGAAGCTATAGCCGGTCTCAGTATCACACCTGTGTGTGTATAATAAGATTTTACTTACCGATAAATCTATTTCTCGTAGTCCGTAGTGGATGCTGGGACTCCGTAAGGACCATGGGGGGATAGCGGCTCCGCAGGAGACAGGGCACAAAATAAAAGCTTGAGATATCAGGTGGTGTGCACTGGCTCCTCCCCCTATGACCCTCCTCCAAGCCAGTTAGGATACTGTGCCCGGACGAGCGTACATAATAAGGAAGGATATTGAATCCCGGGTAAGACTCATACCAGCCACACCAATCACACCGTACAACTCGTGATCTGAACCCAGTTAACAGTATGATAAATTTAAAGGAGCCTCTGAAAGGATGGCTCAACAATAATAACCCGAATTTTTTGTAACAATAACTATATACAAGTATTGCAGACAATCCGCACTAGGGATGGGCGCCCAGCATCCACTACGGACTACGAGAAATAGATTTATCGGTAAGTAAAATCTTATTTTCTCTAACGTCCTAAGTGGATGCTGGGACTCCGTAAGGACCATGGGGATTATACCAAAGCTCCCAAACGGGCGGGAGAGTGCGGATGACTCTGCAGCACCGAATGAGAGAACTCCAGGTCCTCCTCAGCCAGGGTATCAAATTTGTAGAATTTAGCAAACGTGTTTGCCCCTGACCAAGTAGCTGCTCGGCAAAGTTGTAAAGCCGAGACCCCTCGGGCAGCCGCCCAAGATGAGCCCACTTTCCTTGTGGAATGGGCTTTTACTGATTTTGGCTGTGGCAATCCTGCCACGGAATGTGCAAGCTGAATTGTACTACAAATCCAACGAGCAATCGTCTGCTTTGAAGCAGGAGCACCCAGCTTGTTGGGTGCATACAGGATAAACAGCGAGTCAGTTTTCCTGACTCCAGCCGTCCTGGAAACATATATTTTCAAGGCCCTGACAACGTCCAGCAACTTAGAGTCCTCTAAGTCCCTAGTAGCCGCAGGTACCACAATAGGTTGGTTCATGTGAAATGCAGAAACCACCTTAGGTAGAAATTGAGGACGAGTCCTCAATTCCGCCCTGTCAGAATGAAAATTTAGGTAAGGGCTTTTACATGATAAAGCCGCCAATTCTGACACACGCCTAGCTGAAGCCAAGGCCAACAGCATCGACACCTTCCACGTGAGATATTTTAAATCTACCGTAGACAATGGTTCAAACCAGTGTGATTTTAGAAATCTCAACACAACATTGAGATCCCAAGGTGCCACTGGAGGCACAAAAGGAGGCTGTATGTGCAGCACCCCTTTCACAAAAGTCTGAACTTCAGGTACTGAAGCCAGTTCTTTCTGGAAGAATATCGACAGGGCCGAAATTTGAACCTTAATGGACCCTAATTTTAGGCCCATAGACAGTCCTGTTTGCAGGAAATGCAAGAAACGACCCAGTTGAAATTCCTGTGTAGGGGCCTTCTTGGCCTCACACCACGCAACATATTTACGCCAAATGCGGTGATAATGTTTTGCGGTTACTTCCTTTCTGGCTTTTACCAGAGTAGGGATGACTTCTTCTGGAATGCCCTTGTCCTTCAGGATCCGGCGTTCAACCGCCATGCCGTCAAACGCAGCCGCGGTAAGTCTTGGAACAGACAAGGCCCCTACAGTAGCAGGTCCTGTCTTAGAGGTAGAGGCCACGGTTCGTCCGTGAGCATCTCTTGAAGTTCCGGGTACCAAGACCTTCTTGGCCAATCCGGAACCACGAGTATAGTTCTTACTCCTCTCCTTCTTATGATTCTCAATACTTTCGGTATGAGGGGCAGAGGAGGGAATACATACACTGACTGGTACACCCACGGCGTTACCAGAGCGTCCACTGCTATTGCCTGAGGGTCCCTTGACCTGGCGCAATATCTGTCCAGTTTTTTGTTTAGACGTGACGCCATCATGTCCACCTTTGGTCTTTCCCAACGGTTTACAATTTGGTGGAAGACTTCTGGGTGAAGTCCCCACTCTCCCGGGTGAAGGTCGTGTCTGCTGAGGAAGTCTGCTTCCCAGTTGTCCACTCCCGGAATGAACACTGCTGACAGTGCTATCACATGATTTTCCGCCCAGCGAAGAATCCTTGCAGTTTCTGCCATTGCCCTCCTGCTTCTCGTGCCGCCCTGTCTGTTTATGTGGGCGACTGACGTGATGTTGTCCGACTGGATCAACACCGCCTGACCCTGAAGCAGAGGTTTTGCTTGAATTAAGGCATTGTAAATGGCCCTTAGTTCTAGAATGTTTATATGAAGAGATGTTTCCATGCTTGACCACAAGCCCTGGAAATTCCTTCCCTGTGTGACTGCTCCCCAGCCTCTCAGGCCGGCATCCGTGGTTACCAGGATCCAATCCTGAATGCCAAATCTGCGGCCCTCTAGTAGATGAGCCCTCTGAAGCCACCACAGGAGAGACACCCTTGTCCTTGGCGACAGGGTTATCCGTTGATGCATCTGAAGATGCGATCCGGACCATTTTCCCAGTAGATCCCACTGAAAAGTTCTTGCATGGAATCTTCCGAATGGAATCGCTTCGTAAGAAGCCACCATTTTCCCAGGACCCTTGTGCACTGATGCACTGAGACCTGTCCTGGTTTTAGGAGGTTCCTGACTAGCTCGGATAACTCCCTGGCCTTCTCCTCCGGGAGAAACACCTTCTTCTGGACTGTGTCCAGAATCATTCCTAAGAACAGTAGACGTGTCGTTGGAATCAGCTGCGATTTTGGAATATTTAGAATCCATCCGTGCTGACTTAGCACTACCTGAGATAGTGCCACTCCGACTTCTAACTGTTCCTTGGTTCTTGCCCTTATCAGGAGATCGTCCAAGTAAGGGATAATTAAGATGCCTTTTCTTCGTAGAAGAATCATCATTTCGGCCATTACCTTGGTAAAGACCCGAGGCGCCGTGGACAATCCAAACGGCAGCGTCTGAAACTGATAATGACAGTTTTGTACTACAAACCTGAGGTACCCTTGGTGAGAAGGATATATTGGGACGTGGAGATAAGCATCCTTGATGTCCAGCGACACCATATAGTCCCCCTCTTCCAGGTTCGCTATCACCGCTCTGAGTGACTCCATCTTGAATTTGAACCTTTTTATGTAAGTGTTCAAAGATTTTAGATTTAATATTGGTCTCACCGAGCCGTCCGGCTTCGGTACCACAAATAGTGTGGAATAATACCCCTTCCCCTGTTGTAAGAGGGGTACCTTGATTATCACCTGCTGGGAGTACAGCTTGTGAATGGCTTCCAGAACTGCCTCCCTGTCGGAGGGAGACTTTGGTAAAGCAGACTTCAGGAACCGATGAGGAGGAAACGCCTCGAATTCCAGTTTGTACCCCTGTGATACTACCTGTAGAATACAGGGATCCACTTGCGAGTGAGCCCACTGCGCGTTGAAATACTTGAGACGGGCCCCCACCGTGTCTGAGTCTGCTTGTAAAGCCCCAGCGTCATGCTGAAGACTTGGCAGAAGCAGGGGAGGGCTTCTGCTCCTGGGAAGCGGCTGCATGGTGCTGCCTTTTTCCTCTTCCTCTGCCCTTGGGCAGAAAAGAGTGACCTTTTGCTCGCTTGTACTTATGGGAACGAAAGGACTGAGTTTGAAAAGACTGTGTCTTTTTCTGTTGATGTGAAGTAACCTGGGGTAAAAAGGTGGATTTTCCAGCCGTTGCCGTGGCCACCAGGTCTGTTAGACCAGCCCCAAATAACTCCTCCCCCTTATACGGCAATACTTCCATGTGCCGTTTGGAATCTGCGTCCCCTGACCACTGTCTGGTCCATAATGCTCTTCTGGCAGAGATGGACATTGCGCTTACTCTTGATGCCAGGGTACAAATATCCCTCTGCGCATCACGCATATATAGCAATGCATCCTTTAAATGTTCTATAGTTAACAGAATATTGTCCCTATCCAGGGTATCAATATTCTCAGTCAGGGAATCCGCCCATGCGACTCCAGCACTGCACATCCAGGCTGATGCGATTGCTGGTCGCAGTATAACACCAGTATGTGTGTATATACTTTTCAGGATATTTTCCAGCCTCCTATCAGCTGGTTCTTTGAGGGTGGCCGTATCAGGGGATGGTAACGCTACTTGTTTAGATAAACGTGTGAGCGCCTTATCTACCCTAGGGGGTGTTTCCCACCGTGCCCTAACCTCTGGCGGGAAAGGGTATAGTGCTAATAACTTATTAGAAAATTAGCTGTTTTTTATCGGGGGAAACCCACGCTTTATCACACACCTCATTTATTTCCTCAGACTCTTAGGGCCCCTGAGGGTGTCTGAGACGCCTGAACAGGCACTAATTGATTTGCCGGCTTTCTCATGTCGTCAACAGTTTTTTGTAAATTGCTGACATTATCACTTAATTGCTTAAACACAATCATCCAGTCAGGTGTCGACTCCCTAGGGGGGTGACATCACTAACACAGGCAACTGCTCCGCCTCCACCTCATTTTCCTCCTCATACATGTCGACACACGCGTACCGACACACAGCACACACACCGGGAATGCTCTGATAGAGGACAGGACCCCACTTAGCCCTTTGGAGAGACAGAGGGAGAGTCTGCCAGCACACACCCAGCGCTATATATATATATACAGGGATAACCTTATATAAGTGTTAATCCCTTATAGCTGCTGTTAATCTAGTTATTTGCTGCCAAAATGCCCCCCCTTCTCTTTTTTACCCTGAATCAGATGCAGTACTGCAGGGGAGAATCAGGGAGCCGTCCTTCCAGCGGAGCTGTGAGGGAATAATGGCGCCAGTGTGCTGAGGAGATAGGCCCCGCCCCTTCACGACGTCCTTAACTCCCGCTTTTTTGTGTAAAATGGCAGGGGAAAAAATACATCCATATAGCCCTGGAGCTATATGTGATGTATTCCTTTTGCCAGCTAAGGTATATGTGTGTTATATTGCGTCTCAGGGCGCTCCCCCCCAGCGCCCTGCACCCTCAGTGACCGGAGTGTGAAGTGTGCTGAGAGCAATGGCGCACAGCTGCGGTGCTGTGCGCTACCTTAGTCTTGAAGACAGGATGTCTTCTGCCGCCGCTTTCACCGGACCTTCGTCTCTTCTGGCTCTGTAAGGGGGACGGCGGCGCGGCTCCGGTGACCCATCCAGGCTGAACCTGTGATCGTCCCTCTGGAGCTAACGTCCAGTAGCCTAAGAAGCCCAATCCACTCTGCACTCAGGTGAGTTCGCTTCTTCTCCCCTTAGTCCCACGATGCAGTGAGCCTGTTGCCAGCAGGACTCACTGAAAATAAAAAAACCTAACTAAACTTTTATTCTAAGCAGCTCTGGAGAGCTACCTAGTTTGCACCCTTCTCGGCCGGGCACAAAAATCTAACTGGCTTGGAGGAGGGTCATAGGGGGAGGAGCCAGTGCACACCACCTGATATCTCAAGCTTTTATTTTGTGCCCTGTCTCCTGCGGAGCCGCTATCCCCCCATGGTCCTTACGGAGTCCCAGCATCCACTTAGGACGTTAGAGAAATATAGATTTCAGGATAGCCTCCTGCTTTCTATCAGCAGATTCCTTTAGGGCGGCCGTATCCGGAGACGGTAGTGCCACCTTCTTTGACAAGCGTGTGAGCGCTTTATCCACCCTAGGGGATGTTTCCCAGCGTGACCTATCCTCTGGCGGAAAAGGGTACGCCATTAGTAACCTCTTAGAAATTACCATCTTTTTATCAGGGGAAGCCCACGCTTCTTCACACACTTCATTTAACTCTTCAGATGGAGGAAAAGCTACTGGTAGTTTTTTCTCTCCAAACATTATACCCTTTTTTGTGGTACCGGGGGCAACATCAGAAATGTGCAACACATTTTTCATTGCCTCAATCATGTAACGTGTGGCCCTACTGGAAGTTACATTAGTCTCTTCGTCGTCGACACTGGAGTCAGTATCCGTGTCGACATCTGTGTCAACCATCTGAGGTAGCGGGCGTTTTAGAGCCCCTGATGGTTTTTGAGACGCCTGGGAAGGCACAGGCTGAGAAGCCGGCTGTACCACATTAGGTATGTCGTCAAACCTTTTATGTAAGGAGTCGACACTATCACGTAATTCCTTCCACAGCACCATCCACTCAAGTGTCGACCCCGCAGGGGGTGACATCACATTAACAGGCATCTGCTCCGCCTCCACATAAGCCTCCTCATCAAACATGTCGACACAGCCGTACCGACACACCGCAAACACACAGGGAATGCTCTGACAGAGGACAGGACCCCACAAAGCCCTTTGGGGAGACAGAGAGAGAGTATGCCAGCACACACCAGAGCGCTATATAACACTGGGATCCCACTATCAATGAGTGTTTTCCCTATAGCTGCTTTTTTATATATATTACATATATATATATATATATATCTATACTGCGCCTAAATTTAGTGCCCCCCCTCTTTTTTACCCTTCTGTAGTATTCTCAGACTGCAGGGGAGAGCCAGGGAGCTTCCTTCCAGCGGAACTGTGAGGGAAAAATGGCGCCAGTGTGCTGAGGGAGAAGCCCCGCCCCCTTTTCGGCGGACTTTCTCCCGCTTTTTCTGTGATACTGGCAGGGGTAATTTTACATCTATATAGCCTCTGGGACTATATATGATGTATATTTTGCCAGCCAAGGTGTTATTTATTGCCCTCAGGGCGCCCCCCCCACAGCGTCCTGCACCCATCAGTGACCGAAGTATGAGGTGTACATGAGGAGCAATGGCGCACAGCTGCAGTGCTGTGCGCTACCTTGGTGAAGACTGAAGTCTTCTGCCGCCAATTTTCCGGACCTTCTTCGTGCTTCTGGCTCTGTAAGGGGGACAGCGGCGCGGCTCCGGGAACGAACACCAAGGTCGGGTCCTGCGGTCGATCCCTCTGGAGCTAATGGTGTCCAGTAGCCTAAGAAGCCCAAACTACCACCTGTTAGGTAGGTTCGCTTCTTCTCCCCTTAGTCCCTCGCTGCAGTGAGTCTGTTGCAAGCAGATCTCACTGAAAATAAAAAACCTAAATATACTTTCTTTCTAGGTGCTCAGGAAAGCCCCTAGTGTGCATCCAGCTCGGCCGGGCACAAGAATCTAACTGAGGTCTGGAGGAGGGTCTTAGTGGGAGGAGCCAGTGCACACCAGTAGTCTAAAAGCTTTCTTTATAGTTGTGCCCAGTCTCCTGCGGAGCCGCTAATCCCCATGGTCCTTACTGAGTCCCCAGCATCCACTTAGGACGTTAGAGAAATAAATAAATAAAATAAATACATAAACAAAACTTCATGGAGCAGGAGCTCCCTTCTGGTGCATGTACCTCCTTGGCACAATTTTCCAAACTGAGGGAGGAGGGATGTGAAGGGGGAGGAACCGGCTGTGCAGACAATGCTAATTTTAGATTGTGCCACACCTCCGGTTGCAAGCTTCACACCCCTATTGTATAGGACTCCAGTGTCCCCTAGTGGATGAAAGAGAAATTATTAACTTTATGCTCTCTAAATCCTCTTCATGGGGACTAGGAAACATTACACAGTCCTGTCTTACTGAGCTGAAATAGCTGCATTACATTATGCATTGTCTGACATATTCCATATAGACATGATATACTGCCATTTCTCACATACACAGCTACACAGGGTATGCAAAACAGTTACCTTACTGATCTATCAGATTAATCTGGCAGGAATTCATCTGCAGATGACATACATTCCACATCCTCTGATATATAGTCTATAGACTGATAATGTGAACTTTCACCCACATACCCAGTCACACAGGGTCTGCAAAACAGTTACCTCAGAGATCAATCAGATTAATACAGAAGCATGAACCAGCCACATACCCAGCGCTTCTAGAAGCTTTTTAATAACCTTCTGCACTATTTGGTAATCTTAATATGTTATATTTATCACCAAAATACACCCCCCCCCCCCCCCCTCGTCTTATAACACCCTGGTACCACAGTGAGTTATGAGGAGCGTGTCCTCTGCGGTGCATGCAGTCTCAAAATGGCGCTGGTTGCTGGATCTGAAATGAGAAGAAACGCTGCACACAAGATGGCGCGGTTCTCCCGCGTTTTAGTTATTTATACTGGCCGGAGGGATTTATATGCAAACATAGGATTTTCCATCCTTGGTTGCCACTGTGCCAGTTTAGGGATAATATGGCAGCTCAGAGCACTCCTCCCGCGCTCTGCACCCAGTGGAATGCAGTTTAAGCTAGCGGAGTGCAGCGTCTCATACCTGCGTCTCCGTTCCCTGTCAGCCGCCATAGACGCTAGCTTTCCGTTGCCGGATCATTAGCGTTTTAATACTCACCACCGACGTCTTCTGGTAGTGTCAGGGGGTGGCGGCTGGTGCTGTGGGAGTGGGCGTTCGCCATCTGGGGCTATGCGTTCAGTACCCTCGGGAGCTAATGGTGTCCTGACAGCGGGAGCAGAAGCCATGAACTCTTTAGGAAGTTGGTTTCTGCTCCCTCTCCCTGAGTCCCATGAAGCAGAGAGGCTGTTGCCAGCAGTCTCTCTCTAGCTTAAAAACTTAGAAATATTCTTTCCTGGGCTCCTCTTCTGGAGCTCCCTGGAAGTGCTGCCGGCTCTCTCGGGCACAATTTCTAAACTGATGTCTGGAGGAGGGGCATAGAGGGAGGAGCCAGCCCACACCATTAAAGTTTTATAGTGCCGAAGGCTCCACAGGACCCGTTTATACCCCATGGTTTTTATATCATCCCCAACATCCTCTAGGACGTAAGAGAAATGATGCAAACCTTCAGACAATCCATTTTAATTCCAGGTTGTGAGGCAACAAAACATGAAAAATGCAAAGGGGGTGAATACTTTAGCAAGGCACTGTAAGTGCAGGTGTTATTTACGCAGCTTCCGGCAGCCTCGCCTGTCCTCCCACAGAAGACTGTTTCTTCTTGCAGCCTATAGTGTTGTGAGCAGAATCGGCCTACCATAAGTGCCCATTATAAGTGAACCATGATATGCTGATGGCAGCTTATGTGTAGGTGAATCTGGCCAAAAGAGTTCCAAAAGGAGCTACCTATAGCAATCTAGAATACGGTTATATCTATGCATAAAGCTACAGCTTCCAAACACAAAGAATGTGAGATTATAAACCACCACCAGGTATACGTAGCCTGTCTGGATCTTTGGTAGAAAAGAATGATGAATATGGAGCACAGTAAGATTATAATTATGTTAGTGTAAACCTTAGTTTTTTCTGTTCTCCCTGATAAATTATTCTACCTAAACTTTTGTTAGTTTTTCAATGTTGATATTGACATAATGATAGTTATTTAGCTGATGCATATTCAGTTACTGTGCTATGGAATCAGCATAGGTGACATGGGCTAGAAATCAACAAGGCTCTGGGCTTTTTTCCCCGCAGTTATAATGCAACTCAAAAAAATGCCCTTTTGGGCAATTCCTTTGCTATGACAACGGACCTTCCGCTAGTGTCCTCATCCCTAAGCCTATCTGTCTTGTCACATAATTTGTATGGGCAATAAGAATAATAAATCTGTAATATTCATTTGGCTGTATTAGTTCCCACCGTTCAGTAAGAACCCTGTACATCCAATTCAAAAGGGACTTCAGGGGAGCCTCTGTAATCCTCTCTGAATACCATCACCGAGTTAGAAACAATAGAGCATTTCAGGCAGGCAGAAGCCTATCATTTGTAGCCTTGCATTGACAGTGGTCATACGCTTACAGACACTGGGCAGCAGTGAGCCACAGTAACTTTAAAGACCTAGATCCTGCTCAATTAAGAGCGTTTAAAAATAAAATGATGAAGGGAGGGGGGTTCCAGGAGAGTGAACCAATCCGCTGACTTGATCATGTTTAGGTTTCTTTAGTGTATTATAATCTCCTAATAACTTGTCCTGCTGTCCTTTGTACGGTAAGTGACTTTATTTTAGTGTTCATACTGTTCCTGTTTATGTACATTGTAAGGCACTGTGGGGTGGTCTTCAGTTTGCCAGCTGTCGGGATCCCAGCGTCCAGTATACCGGCGCTGGAATCCCGACAGACAGCATACCGACACTTTTTCTCCCTCTTGGGGGTCCACGACCCCCCTGGTGGGAGAATAGATAACGTAGCGCGCCACTGTGCTGCAGCGTGGCAAGCCCGCAAGGGGCTCTTTCGCGCTCGCCACGCTGTTGGGATTATGGGAGCCCGGCCGCCGGCATACCCTACTACACCCGCACTGTGAACCCATATAAATAAAGGATAATTATTAAAAGTAACTAAACACAATGGTACAAACAATTACTTACTTGATTTGATAACTTCAAAGATGCTGCTACTTAACAATGACAATATTTTAATAATTCACCAAAGATGCAATGAAAAAACCCCCAAAACAACCTTTAATTCCTGTGGAACATATTAGAGATTGCCAAGTAAGCCCCAAAAACACGAGGAGTTTGACATTTATAGTTCTTTTAGTATTGAAATGTGGCACTACCACATGGCCCTTTGAATGCCAGACATCTGGCAGTGATCTGCTAGATGGCGGAATACTATTCGGCTCAAACGCCAACGTCTCTTTACACCACGCGGCCGGGAAGTGAGTACGCATCGGTTTCGGATTCTCACCGGACAACTGTCTTTGGGCAGTGCAGCAATTTCCTTATCAGCTACTTCCTGCAAGACAAAATGAATGTTTGAAGGGATTTCACAAAAGAACGCGCACAGTTTGGTTACATGTAGACAAATGGATCAGATAAACACCTCTGATAATACTTGACGACTGTAGGAAAATGCTCATGTGGTACTAATGTATTGAAACGGATTAATAACACTAGTTAAGATCAGGTGGTTTTGCCAAGATTGTGCACTGCTGTCTACACCAATCTCCTTTAGCCTATCACACTAACACTTACTTTTACAGTAATCTAGAACCATGCATTAATTTGCTGAAAACACTACATTTCTACTCTCCAAGATTCCAGGTGACAGATACATCTTTCAAAGGCTTCAATGATCATTATTCCTTAAAAGAACTACAAGTTAAAGAAACACATGACTCAGGAAGTCAGTATACCCGCACTGTGCTCTATGGGACTAGGAAGATAACTAGGTGGAGAGTAGATTTTTTAAAAATTTGACTTATGTGATGCTGGAGTCACCTGAGCGACGGAATGTAATCCTTGTTTTAAAGAACAGACATTAATCTCATATACAGGTTGAGTATCCCATATCCAAATATTCCGAAATATGGACTTTTTTGAGTGAGAGTGAAATAATGAAACCTTTGTTTTTTGATGGCTCAATGTACACAAACTTTGTTTAATACACAAAGTTATTAAAAATATTGTATTAAATGACCTTCAGGCTGTGTGTATAAGGTGTACATGAAACATAAATGAATTGTGTGAATGTAGACACACTTTGTTTAATGCACAAAGTTATAAAAAATATTGGCTAAAATGACCTTCAGGCTGTGTATATATAATATAAATGCATTCTGTGCTTAGATTTAGGTCCCATCACCATGATATCTCATTATGGTATGCAATTATTCCAAAATACGGAAAAATCCCATATCCAAAATACCCCTGGTCCCGAGCATTTTGGATAAGGGAGACTCAACCTGTACTTGTAAATAATCTATTGATAAAAATGGGACATCTACAGCCTAAAGTATCTGGCTAGATTATTATAATGTGAACTCATTAGTAAATGGCTATATGAGAAGAAGATAGTTTCCCGGCTCCCGGGATTCCGGCGGCCAAGATACCGATGCTGGAATCCTGACAGCCAACGGAAACCCGGCGGTCAGAATCCTAACCGGGGGCCTCGAATCCCCACTCGGGGTGGTCTGCGCCCCCCCCCCCCCCCCCCCTCCTGAGGGAGAATAAATTAGTGTGGCGAGTCAGCGAGGGGATTCACGCTGCGCTCGCCGTCAGCATCCCATACTGTATCCAGCTAGATAGTGTATTTACTAAAATAGGAAATTAAAGGAACTAAATGAAATAGGCTGCTGAAAATAAGAGAGACACTTGTCCTTCCACACTCGGCAGAAATACCTGAAGTTCCTTAGGCAGGATATTGTTTTTCCGCAATGCGTTGATCCTTAGCCTTTCATCGGCATATTCATAAGCCATCTTCCTTCTCTTCACATCCCGCCACATTCGCCAGTCTACATAGAAACCTCTCACTTGTTGTGAGGACGTCACTGGTGGCAAAGAAAGCAACTACAAAGAAAAAGGCAAGCCACAGTTAATATGCACAAACAGTACATGTGGTTATGTGCATTTACCAGGGTTTAATAATGTCCCTATATAAATATTTACACTGCTGGCTTCTCAAAATACCCAAGTGCGGCATGACTTGTACTGTGTGATGCGGCACAATCTGATATATTGTCTAATGACAAATTCACTGTCAAGTAACAATAACCTTTACAGAAACAGAACCCTCACCCAGATTTGGGTAAAGAATTATACTACACCGACAGCCTTTAAGACACCAGTGTCCAACAACCTTTATCATTATAGTAGCATACATACCTTTTGCGCAGCGGCATAATAAACTCAGTCTTCACCGCCACAGATCAAGCATTGTGACTGACATATTCCTGGAGCAATAGTGCTGATTAATCTCTTATGGTGCCCACACATGGTGTTATTTGTGCTAGGTGCGATCTGAGCCTATACAATGTGTGCTATGCGATTTGGACTAAGTGGTATGCGATTTGAACTACACCCAATTTTGAACTACACTACAATATTATTATTATCCTTTATATGGCGCCACAAGGGATCCGCAGCGCCTATTACACAGTACATAATCAAATGAGCAAACAAGAAAACCGCACTTACAGTACAAGACAACATAAGACAGATATAGAAAACCCGGGGATAGGTGCCATCAAAGGGAGTATGGAGTATAAGATAGTGTAAGTAAGAAAAGGAAAGGCACATGAGGAAATCTAAAAGGTGAGGAGCTAACAGACCGGGGTGACACAGAAGAGGTAGACAGTGAGCATAGACAAGGGGGTTAGGAGGAGAGTTAAGTCATTTCAAGAAATCGGTGGTATCCTTTACATAATTAGGATGTTTCATTAGAAACAGAGAATTTGACGGCAGATAAGAACCACTTGGCCCATCTAGTCTGCCCTTTTTTTTTGTCCTTTAGGCAATCTCAACCCTTTTTGAATCTTAATTCTTTGTAAGGATATTCATATGCCTATCCCAGGCATGTTTCAATTGCTCTACAGTCTTAGCCTCTACCACCTCTGATGGGAGGCTATTCCACTTATCCACTACCCTTTCTGTGAAGTAATTTTTCCTTACATTTCCCCTGAACCTCCCCCCCTCCAGTCTCAGTGTATGTCCTTGAGTTCTAATACTTCTCTTCCTTTGAAGAAGGTTTCCCTCCTGAACTTTGTGAAGACCCTTGATGTATATGAAAGTTTCTATCATGTCCCCCCTTTTCCCTTTTCTCCTCCAAACTATACATGTTAAGATCTTTTAGCCTTTTCGGGTAAGTTTTGTGATGTAGGCCATGCACCATTTTAGTTGCCCTTCTTTGTACACTCTAACGTATTTATATCCTTCTGGAGATATGGTCTCCAGGACTGGAAACAGTATTCCAGATGGGGCCGTACCAATGACCTATACAGCGGCATTATCACTTCTTTTTTCCTGCTACTGATTCCTCTCCCTATGCAACCAAGCATCTGACTTGCCTTTCTCATTGCTTTGTTGCATTGCATTCCTGCCTTCAAGTCACTTGAAATAGTGACTCCTAAATCCCTTTCCTCCTCAGTAGTTTCCATTATAGTACCCTTGATACTTTAGCCTTTGGGTTTTTGAAACCCAAGTGCATGATTTTGCATTTTTTAGCATTAAACTGTAGTGGCCCCGATCTTGACCATTTCTCAAGCCTGCCTAGGTTATCAATCATTTGTTTTACCCCTCCCGGTGTGTCTACCCTGTTGCATATCTTTGTATCATCTGCAAAAAGGCATACCTTCCCTTCAATACCATTTGCAATGTCACCAACAAAGATATTAAAGAGAACTGGACCAAGTACAGATCCCTGGGGTACTCCACTGGTAACACTTTCCTCCATAGAGTGCACTCCATTAACTACAACTGTCTGTTTCCTATCCTGCAACCAGTTTCTTATCCATTTAACTGTTTTATAATCCACCCCCACGCTTTCAAGTTTATTTAGCAGTCTGCGATGCGGGACAGTGTCAAATGCCTTACTAAAGTCTAGATATGCTACATGTACAGCTCCTCCTTGATCTATTATTTTCGTCACAGAGTCAAAAAAGTCAATAAGATTTGTTTGGCATGATCTCCCACCAGTAAATCCATGCTGTTTTGGATCCTGGAAGTTGTTTGATTTAAGATATTCCACAACTCTTTCTTTTAATAGTTTTTCCATTACTTTCCCCACTACTGATGTAAGGCTTACTGGTCTGTAGTTACCTGCTTCCACTCTTGTGCAGTGGAACTACATTTGCTCTTTTCCAGTCTTCTGGAATGGCACCTGTACTTAAGAGACTGGTTAAATAATTCTGTTAAAGGTGTAACCAGCACATCTATTAGCTCTTTGAGTATCCTTGGGTGTATCCCATCTGGTCCCATTGATTTATCCACTTTTAGTTTTGAAAGTTCTGCTAGGACCTTCTCCTCTGTAAATGTATTTTCATCTACCATATTTTTATGAATGTCCTTGCAACTTAACTGTGGCCCCATCCCTTCTTCTGTAGTAAATACTGAGCAAAAATAATTATTTAGGTGATCTGCTATTGCCTTGTCTCCCTCCACCAAATGCTCACTCTGTCTTAAGTCTTATTATTCCTCCATTTCATTTTCTCCTTTCACTTATATACTTAATAAAAAGAGTTGGTTTGGTAAAGAAGCGGGTCTTGAGAGCCTGTTTGAAGTTTTGTAGAGAGGTGGAGAGTCGGATGGGGAGAGGTAGAGAATTCCAGAGATGTGTAATGTATGTTATGTACCTGACTGCACATACTATTTTGCCTTGCGATACTGACTATGCGGGAGCACGCATCACAAAGGAAAATAAATACGGTGCAATTTTAACTGGACGCGATGCGAATTGATCTAAAAAGATCAAATCACACTCAATAAATCGCACAGTGTGTGAGCACCATAAGAACAGCACTAATATACCAGGGACTTGAAAGTCACACCACTATACTGTATATAAGTAAATAACAGGGTGAAGTCATTATATAGACACTGTCAAAATGTCAACACCTGCAGAATGTTGCCATGTTTACAATATTGACATTCTGCATGGGCCCGAGGTGGGTGTGGGGGTTTATGGTTAAGAACTAGGGGGAGGGTTACATTTGGAAGATAGCTATACACACTGCTGTAACTGAGGCAGGTCCAGCTGGAAGTCACCCTCAGCTGACAATCGGACCAACAAGACACCGCTGTAGCCACCATCCTGGTAAGTCACCACTAGAAGACCACCAGGAATGGTTTTGTTGACAGTCTAATCATGTTGACAATTCATCAGCGTCAACATGTTGAATACATTGTATATGCTGACAAAAAAATAAATGAACACGTAAATTACATGTATGAACAGAGTGTAACATAGTTGTTGCCAAGTATGTACGAGTTTTGTCCTTACAGCACATGCAAGTCTCCTGTCACTGCATTATACGACTGCTAGCTCTCGCTACAAATCAGGGTCCCCCCCAAGTGCTCCAATGTCTGTTTACTTATTTAATATTGCTGTGCCAGCTTTCTCTGACTACCACCACGCAGGTGTTACAGACAGCAAAAAGTCTTACCAGTCCAACAGCCTCTGTTACTTGGGGAGGAAGGCACCAAGCCTTTTAGCTAGCATTTATCAAATACATTCCATAAAATGATATGGAGCTGACTGGTTGCTACGGGCAACTTCTCTTCTCCTTAGAATTTGTGATACATCACCCCCTTGGTCCCACCTGTTGCAGAGAACTTTACCCAGTATGTTTTTATTGTCTGGCATGGGTCAGACCTCCTTGGTGCCATAGTCTATGCCACAGGTTCTCAAACTCGGTCCTCAGGACCCCACACGGTTCATGTTTTGCAGGTCACCTGTAGATTTTTAAAATGTGACAGTTGGTGATACACAGTGCAGCTGCTGGGTGACATGGAAAACGTGAACCGTGTGGGGTCCTGAGGACCGAGTTTGAGAACCACTGGTCTATGCTGATGACAAAAAAAAAGCACATTTGTGCAGCACATCCTTCTCCATGTGCCAGTGATGCACAGTCTGTGGGGGGGGGGGGGGGGGGGGGTAAAATAAATATACATTTATAAAAAACCAAAACAAACAAAGCAGGATGAGGAAAAAAAATAATAACAAAGAGAGGTCAGTTATACATAATAAATGGAGAGAACGCTCTGCATACAGATGGAGGACGGGAATTTTGTTTTTTATTTTTGTTGTTTCTCCTCTTTGCACTATGACCAATTGCCCATCTCACACCTGGCAGCACTACACAAAGAAAAATAACAACAACCATACAGGCCAAAGAGCACCACAGCAGGACAGTAATACCAACTGATCTGGGGAGATGTATCAAACCTAAGAGAGATAAAGTGGAGAAATTGCCCATAGCAACTTCATCACATCTCCCCTTATTTAGGATCCTAACATACAAAGAGTGCGCACTGGGAGACAAAAGCTAATAGGTGATTTACCGAAGACCACAGTCATTGTGTATGACGGCTGGAGAGCTGGGTGGTTGGATTTTACAACTAAGAGATGAGCGACCTACGGGTCTTGAAGCTCTGACAACTAACGCAGGCAAGCCGAGATCCCCACTTTTAGCACTTCCCCGGTGCTTCCTACTAACCTGCCGGGCACCGCGCAGCATTGACCCCAGCACGGACGCCGCCATCTTGCCTCTGATAGTTTCTGATGTCAATTCAAACGGATGCAACTTTATTGTACAAGCAGTACAGTGTGCCGCTAGCCTGCTGAGAATGTTTACCAGGTCAGCTCTGCATTGCGCAATACATGCTGCTTGGGTGAACACATTACTAAACTAACAGCACTTGTTGCTTGAAAGTGTAATTTAAACGAGGCTGAAGTTAGCTTCTTATTCGGCCAGCTTCTTATTCACTTCTTATTCGGCTCCAGCTTCTTATTCACTTCTTATTCGGCTCCAGCTTCTTATTCAGAAATTATTATATTAAAATAAATTAAATAAGGATAGATCACTAAGTTAACAGTGCATAAACTTCAAATAATGTCCCTTACACCAATTTACATGACATTTTGCAATAAACAAAAATGATTTAGGCATGAAAATGGTGGTAAAGCAGGCACAGACACCAGATTTCATCATTTTGAATAAGAAGCTGTAGCTGTGCAAGGGTTAAACAGCGTTGGTCAAAAGATTTGACACTTGAACCTCACACAGGGTGGTCACTTACATATCACCCACTTGCAGTTTGTCTTGACCAACAAGCATTTGGGCATGAAAATGGTGGTAAAGCGGGCACAGACCCCAGATTTCATCATTTTGAATAAGAAGCTGTAGCTGTGCAAGGGTTAAACAGCGTTGGTCAAAACATTTGACACTTGAAACTCACACAGGGTGGTCACTTACATATCACCCACTTGCAAGTTGCCTTGACCAACAAGCATTTGGGCATGAAAATGGTGGTAAAGCGGGCACAGACACCAGATTTCATAATTTTGAATAAGAAGCTGTAGCTGTGCAAGGGTTAAACAGCGTTGGTCAAAAGATTTGATACTTGAACCTCACACAGGGTGGTCACTTACATATCACCCACTTGCAGTTTGTCTTGACCAACAAGCATTTGGGCATGAAAATGGTGGTAAAGCGGGCACAGACACCAGATTTCATCATTTTGAATAAGAAGCTGTAGTTGTGCAAGGGTTAAACAGCGTTGGTCAAAAGATTTGACACTTGAAACTCACACAGGGTGGTCACTTACATATCACCCACTTGCAGTTTGTCTTGACCAACTAGCATTTGGGCATGAAAATGGTGGTAAAGCGGGCACAGACACCAGATTTCATCATTTTGAATAAGAAGCTGTAGCTGTGCAAGGGTTAAACAGCGTTGGTCAACAGATTTGATACTTGAAACTCACACAGGGTGGTCACTTACATATCACCCACTTGCAGTTTGTCTTGACCAACAAGCATTTGGGCATGAAAATGGTGGTAAAGCGGGCACAGACACCAGATTTCATCATTTTGAATAAGAAGCTGTAGCTGTGCAAGGGTTAAACAGCGTTGGTCATAAGATTTGACACTTGAACCTCACTCAGGGTGGTCACTTACATATCACCCACTTGCAGTTTGTCTTGACCAACAAGCATTTGGGCATGAAAATGGTGGTAAAGCGGGCACAGACACCAGATTTCATCATTTTGAATAAGAAGCTGAAGTTGTGCAAGGGTTAAACAGCATTGGTCAACAGATTTGACACTTGAAACTCACACAGGGTGGTCACTTACATATCACCCACTTGCAATTTGCCTTGACCAACAAGCATTTGGGCATGAAAATGGTGGTAAAGCGGGCAAAGACACCAGATTTCATCATTTTGAATAAGAAGCTGTAGCTGTGCAAGGGTTAAACAGCATTGGTCAAAAGATTTGACACTTGAACCTCACACAGGGTGGTCACTTACATATCATTCACTTGCAGTTTGTCTTGACCAACAAGCATTTGGGCATGAAAATGGCGGTAAAGCGGGCAAAGACACCAGATTTCATCATTTTGAATAAGAAGCTGTAGCTGTGCAAGGGTTAAACAGCGTTGGTCAAAAGATTTGACACTTGAAACTCACACAGGGTGGTCACTTACATATCAACCACTTGCAGTTTGTCTTGACCAACAAGCATTTGGGCATGAAAATGGTGGTAAAGCGGGCACAGACACCAGATTTCATCATTTTGAATAAGAAGCTGTAGTTGTGCAAGGGTTAAACAGCGTTGGTCAACAGATTTGACACTTGAAACTCACAGAGGGTGGTCACTTACATATCACCCACTTGCAATTTGCCTTGACCAACAGGCATTTGGGCATGAAAATGGTGGTAAAGCGGGCACAGATACCAGATTTCATCATTTTGAATAAGAAGCTGTAGCTGTGCAAGGGTTAAACAGCGTTGGTCAACAGATTTGACACTTGAAACTCACACAGGGTGGTCACTTACATATCACCCACTTGCAAGTTGCCTTGACCAACAAGCATTTGGGCATGAAAATGGTGGTAAAGCGGGCACAGACACCAGATTTCATCATTTTGAATAAGAAGCTGTAGTTGTGCAAGGGTTAAACAGCGTTGGTCAACAGATTTGACACTTGAAACTCACACAGGGTGGTCACTTACATATAACCCACTTGCAATTTGCCTTGACCAACAAGCATTTGGGCATGAAAATGGTGGTAAAGCGGGCACAGACACCAGATTTCATCATTTTGAATAAGAAGCTGTAGTTGATAGTGATGTGCACCGGACATTTTTCGGGTTTTGTGTTTTGGCTTTGAATTCGGTTCCGCGGGCGTGTTTTGGATTCGGACGCGTTTTGGCAAAACTTCCCTGAAAATTTTTTGTCGGATTCGGGTGTGTTTTGGATTCGGGTTTTTTTTAAAAAAAAAAACCCCTGAAAAACAGCTGAAATCATAAAATTTGGGGGTAATTTCGATCCCATAGTATTATTAACCTCAATAACCATAATTTCCACTCATTTCCAGTCTATTCTGAACACATCACACCTCACAATATTGGGGGTCATTCCGAGTTGTTCGCTCTGTATTTTTTTCTCGCAACGGAGCGATTAGTCGCTAATGCGCATGCGCAATGTCCGCTGTGCGACTGCACCAAGTAAATTTGCTATGCAGTTAGGTATTTTACTCACGGCATTACAAGGTTTTTTCTTCGTTCTGGTGATCGTAATGTGATTGACAGGAAGTGGGTGTTTCTGGGCGGAAACTGGCCGTTTTATGGGTGTGTGCGAAAAAACGCTACCGTTTCTGGGAAAAACGCGGGAGTGGCTGGAGAAACGGAGGAGTGTCTGGGCGAACGCTGGGTGTGTTTGTGACGTCAAACCAGGAACGAAACTGACTGAACTGATCGCAGATGCCGAGTAAGTCTGGAGCTACTCAGAAACTGCTAAGAAGTGTCTATTCGCAATTCTGCTAATCGTTCGTTCGCAATTTTGATAAGCTAAGATTCACTCCCAGTAGGCGGCGGCTTAGCGTGTGCAAAGCTGCTAAAAGCAGCTTGCGAGCGAACAACTCGGAATGACCCCCATTATTTTTAGTCCTAAAATTTGCACCGAGGTCGCTGGATGACTAAGCTAAGCGACCCAAGTGGCCGACACAAACACCTGGCCTATCTAGGAGTGGAACTGCAGTGTCAGACAGGATGGCACTTAAAAAAATAGTCCCCAAACAGCACATGATGCAAAGAAAAAAAGAGGTGCACCAAGGTCGCTGGATGGCTAAGCTAAGCGACCCAAGTGGCCGACACAAACACCTGGCCCATCTAGGAGTGGCACTGCAGTGTCAGACAGGGTGGCAGATTATAAAAATTGTCCCCAAACAGCACATGATGCAAAGAAAAAAAGAGGCGCAATGAGGTAGCTGTGTGACTAAGCTAAGCGACCCAAGTGGCCGACACAAACACCTGGCCCATCTAGGAGTGGCACTGCAGTGTCAGACAGGATGGCA